>NW_027491574.1:600000-1077500 GCF_021521415.1 Bidens hawaiensis | reverse complement strand
TAATGTTGTATTACACATACGTACTAATATGTATTCGATGTGCGTATTAGTCTTATATTGCATATATACAATAGTGTATATCAAACATGTGCAATAGTGTTGTATTATATGCAATACAACACTTTTGCATATATGCAATGCACACTATTACACATGTGCACTACACCAACGAGGTTACCGACAAGTGTTTTTTTTAACCAATAACAACATATAAGAATAATGAAAAAAAAATAAACTTCAAAAAAAATTTTATAAAAAAGTTAAAAATAATTTTTTTAGAGTTTTTAAGCTTTCTCTTTAAAAGAAGTTTTCACTTGATCCCACCCTATATATATATATATATATATATATATATATATATAGGGAGAGGTTCAAGAGAAAACTCACATTTAGAGATAAAACTAAAAAACTCTTAAAAAATTATTTTTCATTAAAAATAAAAAAATATTTCATAATTCTGTTTTAGCCATTATTCTTATATTTCACTCGAAAAATATAAAAAAATAAATAAAATAAAAAAAACCCGCTGTAATACACATACGTATTACTGTGTGATATCGTTGTATTACACATGTGTATTACTATGTATTTTTAAGTTTAATAGTGTTTTATTGCATATATTCAATATTTGTGTATTGTATATGTGTAGTAGTGTTGTATTATATGGAAAAAAAATAATAATAAAATAAAAGTCGATGTGGTGCACATGTGCATTAATGTTATATTACACATACGTACTAATGTGTATTCGATGTGTGTATTAGTCTTATACACATACGTATTAATGTTGCATATATACAATAGTGTGTATAAAATATGTGCAATAGTGTTGTATTCTATGCAATACAAACACCTTTTCATATATGCAAAACACGCTATTACACATGCGCACTATACCGACGAGGTTACCGACAAGTTTTTTTTTAACCAATAACAACAAACAAGAATAATGGAAAAAAAAGAAACTTAAAATTTTTTTTTTAAAAAAGTTAAAAATAGTTTTTTAAAAGTTTTTAGAAGTTTTTAAGTTTTCTCTTTAAGAGGAGTTTTCACTAGAACCCACCCCTATAAGTTTTCTCTTTAATCTCAATCACATATTCCAATCCATTTAATTAAATGTGTGGCCTAGAATTGAGTTCTTAAGTTCTTAAAACGTAACATGGTTCTCAAAAAAAAATCGCAAATTATTTTTTGTAAAAAAGCTAAAAATAGTTTTTATTAGTTCTCTAGTTCTCTCTTTAAGAGGAGTTTTCACTAGAACCCACCCATATATATATATATATATATATATATATATATATATATATATATATATATATGGAGAGGATTAAAAGAGAACTCCTTCTTAAAAAGAGAACTAGAGAACAAATAAAGAAATATTTTTAATTTAATTAAAAAAATATGTTTAAATTTTCGTTTTTGCCATTATTCTTAAATTATGTTACCATTTACTCGAAAAATATAAAAAAAATAAAAAAACTCGTTGTAGTGCACATATACAATACATCGACTTTTTTTCATTGCATATGTGCACTAGTGTGTTTTTTGATATGTACAATAGTGTTGAATAGCATATATGCAATTTTTTGTATTGTATTACTGCAATAGTGTTATTTTATATACAAAAATACCAAAAAAACAATATAGTGCATATGTGCATTAGTGTTGTATTACGTATATGCGATAATTTGTTTCGAGTATAACTATTAGCGTTTGCATTTGCATATATTCAATAGTGTGTATTGTATAATGCAATTGTGTTACATTATATGCAATAAAACACTATCGTATATATGCAATACACACTACATCGCCGGTTTTTTTTAGGAACAATATCATCTTATTAGAAGGAGGAAAGAAAAAAAATCGCAAATAATTTTTTTTTAAAAAGTTAAAAATAGTTTTTATTAGTTCTCTAGTTCTCTCTTTATGAGGAGTTCTCTCTAAATCCCACCCTATATATATATATATATATGGTGGGATTTAGAGAGAACTCCTCTTAAAGAGAGAACTAGAGAACTAATAAAAACTATTTTTAGCTTTTTTACAAAAAATAATTTGCGATTTTTTTTTGAGAACCATGTTGCGTTTTAAGAACTTAAGAACTCAATTCTAGGCCACACATTTAATTAAATGGATTGGAATATGTGATTGAGATTAAATCTGGCAAAAAAGTCAAATTAGGAGAGAGAATAAATATGTAAGTGGTTACACTAACTTTTACGTCCGTTACACATGTGTAAAAAGTCGACTCGGTGCGTAAAAAATTATGTAATTTTTTTACGTGTATGTAACTTACATATATTACGCATGTGTAAAAAAAAATCGTTACACTGAGTTATTTCGAGTGCTTAAAACTCAAAGGGGTTCTTAATTGAAATCTCCCATATATATATATATATATATAAGGGATGGATCTTTTGAGAACCATATTGAGTTGTAAGAACTTAAGAACTCCATTTTAGGCCACACATTTAATTAGGTGGATTAGAATATGTGGTTGAGATTAAATCTGGCAAAAAAGTCAAAGTAGAAAAGAGAATAAAGATGTAAGTGGTTACACTAACTTTTACGTCCGTTACACATGTGTAAAAAGTTGACTCGGTGCGTAAAAAATTCTGTAATTTTTTTACGTGTATGTAACTTACATATATTACGCATGTGTAAAAAAATTCGAAAAAAAATCGGTACACTGAGTTCTTTCGAGTTCTTAAAACTCAAAGGGGTTCTCATTTGAAATCTCCCCTATATATATATATATAAATAATTTGTGCCCCCGAAAACTAAGTGCCCCGACCAGTCGTCCGCATTGTCCTATGACCCAGCCACCCATGATTTCAAGAAAGAAATATGGTGTGCAAATAACAAAGTGAAGAATCACATCAAATTAAGGATGCAATTGAGATAAGCTGAGTTTAGTGCGAGTAAACAACTTCAGGCTTAGGTTATCAGATAGCTCCATGAGTCTACAACTCTACATCTAGCAACTCGAGCTTGGCTTAACAAGATTCAAACTCAGATTGAAAGACATGGATACTTATATTAAACTTGTTTGATGACCAAACTAATCTTGAATACATGTAAAACTTGATTACAACCAAAAGTCAAAATATATATTAAAAATCCAAAAATAATCAATTCAACATTGACAGTTAAAATACCGGCTATGTATTCACACTTTTAAACAATGCATAATCTTTACAAGTAAACAAGTTTTCACGTTGTATAGTGTAAAATGGTTAGACAAACAACTTGATAAAGGAATAAAAAGTTGTTGATTATTAGCTCAACAAGTGTTTTCAGTTCGAATATTTGATAGGTTCAAAAATCATTTATTTTAGCATCATCAACTCAGAGTTGTTATAAGATAATGTTATTTATTATGGGGATATTGGATTTTAATGATCCAGGCCGGTTTTAATTTCAACTTAAGAAATTTCCTAGGTTAATCCTAACTTTCTTCTTACTGGCCTCCACCGAGCCTTTTTCTAACTGAGACTAATCCGGCTAGTTTTAGGGCAAAAAATGGTGTTTCTCCGGTTTGAGAGGGACAAATGAAAAAGATAAATAAACTTCAAAACCCACCACTACCGTCAACGGCGCCTCCGCCGCCACCTCCGCCGCTGCCACCACTACCGCTACTGTAACACCCCGGCTTAAACGGAAACGCCTGAGTAAGTGTGATGTACAGATTGTTCAAAACACATGTGACATTATTAAGTAAAAATATCTATATTATTACGTTATAATACATACAGAGAACTTTTATATTCTTCCTTCTCTCTCCTTCAGACGCCAAAATTAAATGGTCATTAACACTCCAGCAACTCCGGTGAAGTTAAGCCTGAGCATTCCAACCGATCCCTTCAATTGAATGTTTATCGGTTACAATTGAAACCCCAATCATCAAGCCGGTGGCAATTGAATCCCTGCCTACGGTTATATATACTATCAGAATGCAACATGTTGAGTTCAATGCCTGTGTTTGTTGTCCTGCGCGTGATTCCGGCTGTCTAATCTACACTTGTTTCAACCAAATCAATGGATTTAAGGTGACTACTGTTCAACTCGATTTGATTCTCTATTTAACCTAATTATGATTGAGACACCTTAATTTTATGTGTACCGATCATAAACAGGTGGTGCACGACCAATGTTGATCTGGCCGACTCCTCCAAACACAATCCAGGTTTGTCTTGTTTAATTTTAGTTCAATGGATTTATTTAATTGCACATTGGTTGTGATTTGTGTTAGATGAAGAAACTGGATCCTACTAGGTTAACTGTTCATGACATATTACAGTTTCAAATTGGTCATTTGATAGTCATAATATCATATTCAGATTATATACCCACCCTATTAAAAAATCACTTCTTAACGTGTTTCTATATTTTTTTGTTGATAAAATTTATTTGTTTTTAGGCTTTAATAGTTCTCTAACCACTCATTTACGTGCAGAGATTTGATTTCTATAAGCACTATCGAAATCGAACGTGCAACTGCTTATGAGGTTTCTGGTTTGTTCAATATTTCTTTGGTTCAACGAAATGTTTAGGGTTATGATTGAAATTGAAAATAACTCTCTATGAAGATGAGTTTAAATGAAATCTCAAAGAGCATAGCATATTAATTCTTCAATACGTGTACTGTAATAGTGAAGAAGCTCTTTGCAGAGTTATTATATGTTCAAGAGTGTATTCCAATACAAATACTGATTTTTAAATAGAGAAAATTATTGTTTGTGTCTCTGTGGTTTTAGGGCGAAGACACAATGTGTCTCCCAAATTTTTTTTGAACTGGTTGAGTCCCCATGGTTTCAGAAACGAACAATTTGAGTCCCTGTGGTTTCAGTAAAATGAAAGTTTTACCCTAAAAGTTAAGTAATAGCAGAGACTCAAATGGTTCATTTTTGAAACCATAGAGACTCAACCCGTTCAAAAAATTTTTCAAGGACTTATTGTGCCTACGCCTTAAAACCACTAGGATGCAAACAGTAATTTTCTCTTTTTGAATATTGTTATACACACACTCTTATTCATACACTCTTATTCATGTGCATCTTTATTAATTATTAATTTAGCGATTACCTTTTTCTTTATTTTGATGGCATGTTCGTGATTATGCTATGATGACTTTTGTTGATGGACGATCATCATAGTAATTCTGTTACTTAAGTTTATTTTATGAACAAAAGAGACACCCTGAGGAGTTTTGTTACATGATATGTGCCTTCTAATCATATGATAATTTGAAAATTTCTTTTAATTTGGTTTTAACTTTCATTAAGTGTTTTAAATGTCAGTTGATTGCCCTGTCAAGTGTGGCTAAAGGTTTTGGTGCTTTAAACGATGCTGCAACAAACACGTATGATTTGGATGCTTGATTTTCTACATACAAAACTTCCAGAGAACTTGTTTCATGTGAGAATAATTATATCTTTCATTCGATTAACCATAGGATTTTTTTATTCATTATCAAGGTTTTATTCAACAAAAGAATCTTTTTTTGGACAAAGATGTGATGTCTTGTGTTGCAAAAGATGATGAAAGCATTTTGTTGACAATGAGTCAATCCTCAAACATAGGAAACTCATACCATGATGAGCCTGTGAAGGATGGTGAGACACACAAGTTTTTGGATTCGACTACTTTCAGTTAGTTATATATGTAATTTCTTATTTTAAAAGTCTGAACATTGCTTTGTGTGTATAGGTCTATTATAGCTAATAGAGTTTATCACGAGTAAGATTATTGGTTCAACATCGTGTTGATACGGGATTCAGGTCTTGGGAAATCTAATATACTATCCATGTTCACAAGGAATGAGTTCTAATAGAGTCAAAATCTACGATTGGAGTTGAATTTGCTACTCGCATTCTTCAGGTCAGGTAGTAATAATAATAATAATAATAATAATAATAATAATAATAATAATAATAATAATAAAAGATGTATGATCTGAATTAGGGGTTTTGTTAGCTAATCATCTGCTTGCTCATGTTGACATTAAAAGTACTACTGAAGAAACACTAGATCGAACTGAGTAGTCCGACCGGGTATTTCCCCAGATGTGAGTAATCTGAAGGGTTATGAGAGCAGATCCAAGCTAGCGCCTGCAAAACAGAACACCGTTGAGTCTCGTTACGGGAAGGACAGATTGGGGGTCTTCCCGTAACCACCCTCTGGCGTGAGAATCAGTACTGTATCTTAATCGTAATTAATATGAGTACCAGTATATAGCGTAAGGCTTGAGAGTGTGAATGAATACCTCGAAGAGATGATCTTCGTATTTATAGCCGAAGGTGGAGGGAAGGTGATTGGTGGAGTCGTCACTATCAAGTTATTCCTTCTCTTCCTGAATGGATACGTGTCGGGCCTTTATTGGATGTGACAGCCTGGACTCGTTTATGGTGTAGCCATTATCTGTGCACGTCGTGGGATGGACATTGCGTGTCCAGGTGTCTTCTTTCCATTGGTCGATGTCGCTATCAGGAGGTTATGAGGGAATCTTCTAGAAGTAGTTTGTTACAACTGCTCTTCCATATCACGCGGGGATCATGCGTATGATGAGTCCCTTGAGTTATTTGTGGATTCCTTCCACGGATGCTCATGTGACCGTCCGCGGGTTATGACAGAGTTCCATGAAGTGTCTAAGATTGTGGACGGCTTTACCAATCCACTTGTTCCTTGCACGGATGTCTTTTGGCGGTCCTCGGGTTGGTTGATGGATCCGTGGGTGGCAGATGTCTTTGACGGTCCGCGGGTCGGATAAGGGATCCGTGGGTAGCTTTGCTACCCTCCCTCTATAAGTCCCCCCAGTCCATTGTTGCTTCCGTGAGTAGATGTCGCGGGTGGAATTATGGACTTTTGTCTTTTGTCACGGGTTGCAACTACTAGTCCTTAGGATTCCCTGTTGCTTTTTAACTGGGGTACTGTTTATGTGTCTGCGATGTGACGTCTACTGTCTGAGTCGTGTTAGGAGTGATGCTCGAGGTTAGTGCACGAGATTTTAGGCGGCATGTTTAAAATCATTTTAGTTTGACAGTTCCCGCCTAACGTGTCACCACTTGGTTGGTTGCCTGCTGTGGCTGAACTGTCTCCCTCTCTCTTCGCATTAATTGCGATGTGTATATATAAGGGAGGCCGTTTCACTTTCCAAGTTACTTGCAAAAAATTTTCCTTTGAGCCTATCCATCTTCTCTTCATCTTCTGAGTTTACTGTTACTCCGATCAGTCATGGCTGGTGGTAAGAAGGGTAGCAAGGCTAAGGACGGCAAGAAGGATTCGTCTAGGGGGTTGGTAGAGAACATATGTATCAACTGGAAGTCTTTTGATTTCCAAGATATTATCAACCTTTATGGGTTGACGCCGGAGTGGGGGCCAGAACTTCCCTCTCCTGGTTCTACGGCTGACCAGCCACCGGCCGGGAAGATTGCTTTGTATGGTGAGTCGTTCACCACAGGCAATTTCCGGTTTCCTATTACCAGGTTTTTTGGTGATTTCTTAATTGCTACTGGGATTCATATTTCCCAGTTGCATCCGTTCGGAGTAATGAGGCTTCGACACTTCGAATTCTGCTACAGGGCTCTTGCGATGGAACCTACGGTGGATCGCTTTCTCGCGATCTACAAGATTCAGACCCGCGGCAGCTGGTTTAGTTTCGTCGTCCATGGGACAGCGATCGGGACTGAGCCTCCGAGGAGTGCTCACGAATGGAAGAATAAATTTCTGTGGGTCAACGAGGACATAATTCCGCTAACCATGACCCGCCGCTCGCTGACCACCAAATTTTCCCTCCCTGCTGCCGACACGAGGGGTCGGGAGTGGTTCCAGAGGTTGATGCGGACTCCTATTCCGATGGGTCTGATCCCTGAGTCTGCGTTGGTCCAGGTGGGGATGAGCTGCCTTTGGCCATATCCTGCGGAACAGCCATATTTCTCCCGGGACGATGGACGTAAGATTTTTTTCTACTGTGCCTGTTAGTGTTTTTTATGCTTTCCTTATGTTTGCTCTCTTTTTTGTTTCTTTCTTTACAGGGGAGTGTTCGTTGTTTGAGATTCTTATTCCCACTGTCGTTGGAGATATGTTCAGGATGCCTCTGGAGATGTATCAAGAGCCAATTCTTGATCATTTCAAGGGTAACTTCCTTTTTCCCACCTGTGGCCGCACAAAGCCAGTAGTCACCGAGTCCACGGTGGCTCAAGGTGTGTACATTCTTAACCCTAAACCTCTTAGCGTTATGCATCCGGACGGGACGATAGTCCTTTCTTCTGGTGATGAATCCTCTAGTGAGGATTCAACTAGTGATGGTTCCCCGCCCGGTACTCCGGAGAGTTTTCATGCTCGCGTGTTACGTGCTATTGCAGATCTTATCCGCCGTAGGAAAAGGGCGGATCTTGCCGATGTATCCGGCCAAAATAAGGATTCAGATGCCGATGAACCCGCTGGTGGCGAGGCTACTGTGGGCACCGAGTATCCCGCTGGTGGGGAGGTGACCCAAACTTCTGATCCCGCTGGTGGAGGGGCGACCGGCGGTGCCGGTGACCTTGCTAGTGGGGAGGTTACCAAGGCTGGGGGGAGGGTCCTCCCCTCAAAAAGATTATATTGACCCGGCTTCAGGATCGGGTCAAGAGCCGGACTACCGTACGACAACCCGCAGATAACTGTATGCTTATGTCCCTAGACTTGTGCTGTAAATAGCTTCTAACTTTTGTTTCTGGATCAACAGTTGTTGCTGTGCCGCATCCACCTTCTCTGCCTTCGGAGGTTTTGCAGAAGGTTTGCGAGGATGTGCCTCCCGAGGATGTCCATGTGCCGCTACCTGAGGTAGTGGTGGAAACGCAGGTTGTGCCTCCAAAGGATACATCTATAACCCCTCCAGTTTCCACAGGTGAAGGGGCGGAGTCCTCTAATCAAGGGGACTACATCTTTCACCCCTCATGTAACCTTGGTCCTGACGCGCTTTTTACCGATCCGCGTGTGTGCCAAGAGTTCTTTGAGCATTGCCTCCCACCCTTCGAGTGTAACAGGATACACTCCCAGACTCAGGCTAGTCTGGCGCAAGCACTTAGCTACCATTTGACTAATGTGCTATCGACTAGTCGTGAGGTATTCAAGGGTTGGTTGGTCGGTCAAACCGACCTTGAGCGCGCCGTTCAACACATGGTCAAAGCTGAAGCGGCGAGGGATGCTACCCAGGCGGAGGCTAAAAAGAATGAAGCTGCCCTCCTGATTGCTCAGGAGGAGAATAAGCTTTTGAAGGAGCGGATAGCCGTTCAGGTCGAGTTTATCGCCGCCCGGGATGAGGAGGTCCGGAGGCTCGCATCCGAGGTTCAGGAGAAGATGGCCGCCTTGCCTCTGTTACTGAAGAGAAGACGAATCTAGAGAAGGCCTTCACTGATGCCTCGGATGAACGACATTGGCTTATGAAATTCGGCATCCCCAAGGTAAACACTTTGATTACGTTTGTCTTATGAGAATATTATGCTGACCTTTCCTTGGACCAGATTGTCAGGCTTATCAAGGAAGGCCCTGAGCTTGGGGATTGCTTGGCTGACTTGTTGGTCAGCTCGTCGCGGGTGGGTCGCCAAGCTGGCTTCCATGAGGGGTACACCATGGCTCGCGAGGGACGTCCGTCTACAGAATTTGAGCTTCAAGGCCAGGACTGTCAAAAGGAGTATGACGCGCAGATGGAATCCTTTGATAATCTTTCCTTTGACATCCTGAAGTATATAGAGGAGAACCGTCGCGAGCCCACTTCTGTTGGTGAGCTGCACCTTCATGTAAATAAGCTGCTCGCAGAGGCTGAGGATAAGGAGGCCACCCGCGACAAATAAAATGATAGTGTAGATTTATCGATGTACTTTCTTTCTTTTTTTGTATACTTCTTGTACATATGAAATGAAATGGACTGTTTTTTTCACTTGTGTTGAACTTTGTGTTTATCGAGAGGGTTATTCGGATCACTGATTACTTCCTTGTCGATGACCTGTCCGCCTACAGTTGTGACTTGTCTTTTTTTTTTTGTTCTTTTTTGTAACTTGTATTCCGATAATGTCTGACGTGTCAGTCAAAGCATTCAGTTTGTCTGGTTACTGTAGAACTAGTAGTTCGCCGATTATATTTGAGATTTGGCAGATGTGACAGGTCTACCATGCGCAGAAAAAGTTCTGACAGCTGGCTAGCGCCATACCTTAGGATTTTAAATTTTTGACTTTTGGTTTTCCCGCCCGACGTGTCACGATCTGATAGGTAGATTGTTATGTTGCAGTATTTCACGCATTAAATGCTGCCACTATATATATCCGTCAATCTTCCTTCTTCTTCTTCACTTTTGTGTTGAAGAGTTGATTTAAGCGTTGCCGGAATTCTTGAAGTAATTCTCTTCTTCTTTAAGCTTCCTTTATCTGATCACTCAGTAGCCATAGCTCGTTGCAATCAATATTTGGCCGAATATGTGGCGTCGGCGAGACCTGATTATCAAACCATCGATTCTGTAACCATTGACTGGGACGTCAAAGGTTTTCAAGACGTCGTCAATGCTTGCGGTATAGCTCCAGAATGGGAGCCGGAATTTCCGACTCCTGGTTCGACGGCGAGCCGATCTCCGGTGGGGAAGATGGCTGTGTTCGCCGAATATTTCAGCTCCGGGAATCTCCGATTTCCGGTTACCCGGTTTCTGGGTAAGCTGATAACTGGAAATATGATTCATATTTCCCAACTTCATGCTTCGGCGGTGATGTACATGCGTCATTTTGAGTTTTGCTGCCTGGTGCATGGCATTGTGCCTACTATTGATAAGTTTGGCGTGTTCTACCGCTAGGGGTGGCCGCCACGTTTGCCTTCCAACTGACTAGAAGGCTATTGCTGTGGACACACCTCTCCTAGCCCCTCATTGGGCCAGGAAATTCTTTTGGATACGGGAGGACGTGATCCTGTCGCACATGTATTGGCATTCGGCGGATCCGCCATTGCTTACTTTGCCATTCGTTGATCGTCTGGAAAGGCATGGGTGGTATCAACAATTGACCCATACCCCTACTCCTATGCGCCCCATCCCTGAATCTGCTCTCGTGAGGGCTGAGATGAGTCGCCTGTGGCCTTACCCGGACTATGTGCCATATTTCCAGAAGCCGGATGGATGTAAGTAGACTTGTCATACTTCCTGAGCTTATTCTGGTTTCTAATTTTGGTTTATTATGCAGCGAAGGTCTTCTTCTGTTTGTTCTTGTGGTGAGTGTGCCTGGAGTTATGCACATTGCTGCCCGCGATAAGGAGCTCCATATCCTTGACAAGACCAAGGATAGTTTTTTGTTTCCTGAACAAACCTGTCCGGAGCCTGTAGTCTCTGAGGGCTTGTTCGCGACATGTAATTTATCTTTGATACGATCAAGGATAATTTTCTGCGTATTCTCTCTGGTTATTGAATATGTTTTATGATACAGCCTTTGGTCGCAAGAGGAAAGAAACATTGTCCAGCCGTGCTCCGTTGGAGGTGGCTGGTGAAAAGCATGGAATGGATCTTCCTCCCCTCCTTCCTCCGAAAGCGAAGAACGTCCGCCTTTGTGACCGCGTTGCGGTCCGTACTAAAGGTACCTCATATACTTATGGATTTGTGTTTATTGTTTGGTTGCTTATTTGGCAGTTTATTTTGTGCAGCCCCTATTATCCTCTTGGACTCTCCCTCCACTAAGGGTGACCTTAGCCAGCGGTCCGCTGCTGGTAAGGGATAGTACAAAGAGAGTTCAACCTCCTCTAGTGCCCAGAGGTTGGAGTCGTCGCCTTCGCCTCCTGCTCATGAAGCTGAGGAGCCTTCCAAGCGGGTGATTGGTACCTCCCCCGCCTCCTCATGAATCCGAGAGGGGGGAGGGTGGCCGTATTACGAAGAGCGCTATCGTTTAGCACGTCCCTGAATGGAATCTGACTCCTTCCTCGCGATTTTCTAACGGGGATGTGTGTTTTGATTTCCTTCATGAGGGCATGCCCCCTACGGAGCGTGAGTACCAGCGGAACCAGTCCCGGGTATCTGTTGGCAATTCGTATATATATCATCTGGCCAACCTGGTTTCCACAACCCAAGAGATATACCGGGACTGGAACTACATGGGGCGGAACTGGGGTTCTCAGGAGAACCTGTTGGAAGAGCTCCGGGCAGAAAGGGAAAAATATCGTCTCACGGCTAACACCGAAAGGTGGAAGTTGAGATTCTGAACGGGCTCTTGAGCACGAGAGGGAGCGGCAAGCTGCTACTACCAAGGATTGGGAAGAGGCGTGTCGGCGACAAAATGCTGCACTCGAGGCCGCACGCGCTCTGACCCGTGCTCGTGAAGCTGAGCTTGCTAAGGAAAAAGAAGCCAAGAGTGATGTTGAAGCTCGCCTTGCAGCTCAGGAGGAAGTTATTAGTACCCTTCGTGCTGCCGCTGCTGAAAAGGATCAATTAATTGAAGATCTGATCAAGGAAAACACCAAGTACATTGGTGAGCAGGGCGCTTTGAAGTTAAGTGTTGAGGAAGCTTCCTCTGACCGTGCCTAGTTGATGCGGGAAGGTTTTCCCAAGGTATGGGTTCCTCCATCTTTATCGTCGCTTGTGAATTCGTTTTTGCTGATTCTTGAATTGTTTTCGTAGGTTATCTCCCGTATTCATAGAGGAGATGAACTAGGAGACTACCTTGCTAATCTTCTATGTGCGTCTAGTGACTCGGGTCGCAAGGCGGCTTTCCAGGAGGGGATAGCCTTTGATCGGGAAGGTCGTTCCATTGAGGTTTTGACCTTCACGAAGTGGATGTGGATGGGAAGTATGATGCACGAATGGGCGCGTTTGATTAACTGCATTTTCCCATCCAGGACGCTATCCAGGGTTTTGCTGAAGCAGCGGATAGCGTTCAGCAACTCCGTAACTATCTTCGTGAAGAATAGTAGTATATACACTTTTTCTTCTTTTTTTTTTGTATATATTCCTGTAATCCCTTTTTCGGTTGTATATATGACTTTGGATTTTACATTTTGTCTTGTATGGTTACAATATAAATGTGTGTGAGCTAAATCCGTCATGTATCCGAAATATAGGATTAGGATAAGTATTGGCACGCGGGCCTATCCGTACAGGAATTAAAATTTTACCAAATTCTAAAGGATAATCACGCGTAAACTATCATTATTTCAAAGTAACGCAATCTGGTGAGTAGACCAAAATACTAGGCACGCAGGCCGATAAAGAGGCACGCAGGCCTAAAAGAAAATTACATAATTTAAATATAACATCTTCGTAATTGTGCGACGTTTCAGGTTCTGGGAATGGGAGTACCATCTAACATTTTTAAGTTGTAAGCACCCTTCCCCAGAATTTCATCCACTTTGTAGGGACGTTCCCATGTTGAAGCTATTTTTCCTGGTAATTCGGCGTTTGATGCCTCATTGCTTCGAAAGACGTAGTCTCCTTTGAGGAATTCGCAGATTTTTACTCGCGAGTCATAATATTTTTGCAATTGGCTTTTATATTTACTTTCTCGTATGGCTGCCAGCTCGCGCCTTTCCTCCAGGAGGTTTAAATTCATTCTGAGTTCTTTATCATTGTCCTCCATCATAAGGATCCTTGCGGATGGGAGGCCTATCTCGGCAGGAATCATTGCTTCCGTGCCGTATGTCAAACTGAACGGTGTCTCTGAGTTGCTGGTCTTTTTATTGGTGTGGTGTGCCTACAGTACATGGGGCAACTCGTCGACCCAACCCGTTCATTTGGTTCCCAATCTAGCCTTGATGCCTTCTTTGATGCTACGATTGGCTTGCTCGACTTGCCCGTTGGCTTGCGGATGGGAGACTGATGTGAACACTTGTTTTATCTGTAATTCAGATAGCCATTCCTGGAGGCTGCTGTCTGCGAATTGTGTACCGTTATCGTTGACTAGTGTCTGGGGAAGGCCGAAACGACAGATGATATATTCCCATTAGGAATTTTTTTCACATTCGTCACGGTATGTGGGCTAACGGTTTAGTTTCCACCCACTTCGTGAAGTAGTCTATGGCGACCAACAGGAACTTCACACGTCCGGGGGCTTCGGGGAATGGTCCCATGATGTCTATGGCCCACTTCTGAAAAGGCCATGCTGTAGTGACTGGGACTAAGTCATTCTGAGGGCGCAGCATCCGGGGTGCGTGTATTTGGCAGGCATCACACTTCTGGATTTCTTTGATGGCGTCCATATGCGTACCCGGCCAACGCGTTCATTATTTTTGTAATAACCATCCTTGGCCCTGCATGCAGCCCGCAGATGCCTTCGTGGATTTCGCGGATCACATAGTTGGCATCGTCGGTGCCTACACACCTGAGTAGCGGACCAAGGAAAGATTTGCGGAAGAGGACGTCATCGTGAAGTTCATAGCATAACGCCTTGTGGCGGACCTTTCTTGCTTCTGCCTTGTCTTTCGGTAGAGTGCCAGATGACAAGTACTCAATCAGGGGCGTCATCCACGAGACTGTGCTAGTCTGGATGACCATTACTTGGTGTTGAGGTACGGATGGTCTGTCCAAGACCTCGATCCTCACATCTCTGCCTATGTGCTCAACACTGGCGGATGCCAACTTGCTTAAAGCGTCTGCGGGTCGATTCTCACTTCTCTTAATGTGAACCACTTTGCATGAAGTGAATTGTTGCATGAGGTCCTTAGCCTGGGACAGATATGAGGCCATGACATCATTCTTTGCTTCATAAGTCCCTGAGACCTGTCCTGCAATGAGCATAGAATTGACCCGAGCCTCTAAAAATTTCACACCGAGCTTCTTTGCAATCCGCAGTTCGGCCAAGAATGCTTTCGTACTCAGCTTCATTGTTAGTACTTTTGAAGTTCAACTTAATGGCATAGGTGAACTCTTGGCCATCTGGGTTAATCAATTTTAGACCCGCGCCGGCCACTTGATGCTCCATCTGTAAACAGAGTCCATTGTTGACTTTCATCGGAGGGGGTCGGGGTTGTTGTTCAAGCAGGCATTCCTGGACTTTACCTGTGGGTACTTCTGTGACAAAGTCTGCCAAGACCTGGCCTTTGATCGAGGGTCTAGGCTTGTACTCAATGGAGTGTTCACCTAGTTTGATTGCCCATTTGGCTAATCTCCCGGATAATTCAGGTTTGGTCAACACGTTTTTCAGCTTGTAGTCTGTCAAAACCTGTATTGGGTGCCCTTGGAAGTACCTCTTTAACCTCCGTGCCGCATAACTAGCGCCAGCACGAGTTTTTCAAGCATCGAGTACCGGGTTTCGACATCCGCTAGCATTCTGCTGACGTAATATATCGGCGTTTGGATGGCTTTACGATCCGTTAGGAGAACTGCCCCAATTGCAATATCCAAAGCGGATAGGTACAATATGAGAGGTTCTCCTTCTCGGGGTGAAGTCAATGTTGGAAGCTCCATGAGGCATTTTTTCACTTCTAGGAACGCTGTTTCTGCTTCCGGTGTCCATTTAAAATGTGCTTTTTTCAGGCAATTTTGTACGTTGACACGAATGGGTAAGATTTAGCTGCATGATTTGCCAGAAATCTGTTTAGAGCCACTAATCTTCCATTCAACGTTTGGACGTCTTTTAATGAAGACGGGGAGGGCATCCGGGCGATGGCCTGTACCTTCTCCGGGTTTGCTTTGAATCCCTCCCCGATGACAATTACTCCCAGGAACTTTCCCTCTCCGATGCCCAAAGAGCATTTCGAAGGGTTAAGTTTCATGTTTATCTTCCTGAGTGTGGAGAAAACGTCTTCGAGTCCCATGGATGGCTAAATAAATATTATTTTCAGATTTAGAATTGCTAAATAAGTTTAAGATAATAAACATATATTAATATTTTCTTGAATTTTGTATTTATGATGTATACTTATTTCTACGTAAATGAAACTTATGCTTAAGTATTACCATCTCTCCTACATTTTAGATTTAACTAAATGAGTGCATGAAAATTAGTGAATCATTTACCTGGATATGATCTCTGATCATGTATGTTCCATTTTATTACCAACTTTAGTGGGTATTTTTTTATCAATCATGTTTGCTGTTAAGTGTTATGAATATTAATTTTCACTGGCAAGTTGCTCCCTTGTGTGCGTCTTTTAGGTTTTATGCAAGGCATATAAACAGGGATCCAGCTTCACCCCTTAATTTGCCAGCCATCTCTTTGGGAATTGGAAAGGTGGATTCCTGCCTCAATCATTGCAACTTACCGAGAAAGAACTCGGTTTCCAGACAGCTACAAACATGTTATTTGCTTTAGAGCCGACTTGCAGCCTCCACGCTCTGCTCGAAGTATTCATGTAAATCCCAAGTATGTGGAGGCGAGACAGAGATTTCAATGGTCAACTACGGTAAGGGTATTTTTTGGAAAATTCTATGTTTTTTAGTTTTGCATGGGTATCATTTATTATATTTAGGTGAGTGAATGGTTCGGTTTGGGTCACTTTTGGGCTCAAACCGGACCAAAGACCAAATATATGGTTTTTGGGTTTTGGAAAATTGTTTGGTTTTGGGCTCAAACCGAGCAAAACCATAGTTCTTGTTTGATTGGTAGCGTAGAAGGTTAATTTGATAATATCACTTGCTTAAGTGGTAACTTGTATCAAAATTATGCTGTTTGGATCCATATTTAAAGGTTAGATATGAATGATCCAGATTATTTTATTATAATGTGGATGAATTTAGGCTATTATGCATTTGAGGCCACCGAACAAGTACAATTAACATGGGGAAGCTATAGTGCAGAAGGCGTCTCATGATTCTTTAACCATTCTAGAACAACAATTTACTTTAGATTATGTTGCAGATTCAAAATCTACACAGGCGAGTTGCTCATAATATGTTTGTATAGAATCCAATTAGATATCAACCTAGATGAAGTAATTATAATCTTTCTATTGTGTTCTGTTTACTCATTCACGTTTATAATATAATATATGCTTTGATGTGGAGCCGTTTTGGTTCGTGTCAAAACAGTTATAAACAAATTGAGTTTTGAGTATTCAAACAGAATACCAATTTTGGTACGGGTTAAAAAGGGGTTGTAAGTAGAATGAGTTCCAAGTCGTTTAGAAATAATATCAATTTTTGTGTGGGTTAACCAGTGTGCGTTACACGTGTTTAATGCCGGTTATGTGCGTAAAGTTGGTTAAATGTGTTTAATGTCGGATATGTGTGTTCAATAGTCCGGTTACGTGTGTTTAAATGGCTGTTACGTTTAGTCAATTTGATATTGACTTTCCAGATGCAGTCAATTAGTCATAAAGTTTTTCCTTACAGATGCTATAAGTAATGCATGCTGTTGGTCAAATCCAAGTATCATATTACTTTTCTTGAAATTAATAATAACACCTGAAAAGCTAATAACTAGCACCATACATACACAGATACACTTAGCGATAAGCATCAAAGTAAGAATTCTGGTTCATTGTAACTACGGAGCTCAAGAAGTTATTTTGGGAGACAGAAGTCTGTTAACAATATTTCAGGGGGTACAAATGTGATGTTTATCTCATTATTCACCATATCTTTAACATCATAACATTCATTTATCCATAGCAATGTAAGTACTTTTATGGAGTAACAAAAAGATATTAGCAAGTGTCTTAGGTTGCTTTTTGAATGGCTTAACTATCAATTTCCTCCTCTTGTGTGTATTATTGGCCAGTTTATTTTATTTGGTCACACCTTTTGAACATGGACTCTTTTCGAGTTAACATCTTTTAAATACTATCAGGTTAGAACACCACCAAACTGAAAACATGTCCGTGTTAGAACGAGGTTTAACCAAAGTAGGTTTGGATAGATACTTCAAAATATTCATATATAAAATAAGTATCAGTCGCTTGCATGTTCTTTTTCATATGGGTCATAGATGCTCCTCGACCTGGTTTGACCCCGTCTTCTTTTCTTAATATGTTAAAAAATCCCGAACATGTAATGCATTTGGCGTGATCTGTCGCAATGCACGGATATCAATAGTTAGTTTTACTACATATAAATTTATGGTACTATTTAAGTTAACGGTTCATCATTTATTTGTATTTATAGCTTATCCAGTTCTTTAATATGGTTTGACAGATCCAACTGGTCCAATGATACAAGGTGACAAATAGATCAGTGCTAGCACACTTATACGATCCCACCGCAAAGCGCGGGCTCCTAGCTAGTTATCATTAATCAATTTAAAACAACACATAAACAAGTTTGAAAATATGAAAATACAAGGAAAATAAAACAACTAGCAACTTGCATCTTGATCCATTATTTTGATAACCTCAGTTTCCCTTCCTTTTCCTACATATAAATAAAGTGAACTACAAGTAGTTGGTGAGAATCACACAAGTTTTAAATACGTACTAAAAATCACACAATTCTAGTGTAAATCACGCAAGTAAGGTCCAAGGTCCTTTCCAGTTGGTAACAACAAACGTACTCAAATAGTCGAATGCAAGGTCCTTTCCAGTTGGTAACAACCAACGTATTTGGATCGGGGATCCCTTTTACACTCATAACAAAAAGGTCCTGAGTGGGGGCGTATGATCATACTTATCACTTGAAATTGAAGCAAGTAAGCAAGTAAACACACATCCATGATACGAATTGTAGCTTGAAAATGATCAACGAAGTAATGCTTTGAATAAGGTATACAAACTATAAAAAACGTTTAAACGGGGGTGTGAGAAACTCACATTTGAAATTGTAGATACACTTGGAATAAAACCGAAAGCACGTTAACAAAACCGAAGCAACCGAACTTCACAAACTATAATTATAAATACAAAATTAAAAACTAACAGGATTAAAAGTTAAATAATTTTGGTTAAAAGAATATTGCATTATTTTATTGTATTTTTGGGATTTTAAAGCATTTTATATTGTATTATTATTTTTAAGTTTAAACGGAATTTCAACGATTTATATTATTTAATAAGAGAATTATGATACTTATGGATTTTAATGGAAATCTAACTTGAAAATAAATATTTAAGCGAATTATAAAGTTAACGAAATATATTAACCGGATTTTTACGAACGTTACAAATATGAAAAGGTTGGGTATTTGGATGGAAATTGGTTAAATTAATATATAATAAATTTTATTTAACAAAAGTAATTTTATTTGATTTTTAATGATTTTTAACAATCTAATTGGATTAATAAAATGAAAGAAAATGATACAAGAAAACATTAAACAAAAAGCAACTATCCAGACCTAGATTCAAACCGGGGTCCCTTGATACAAACCCAAATATAAACAAACTAGTGGACCAACTTGATTAATTGTTATAATGGCAGAAATAATAAGGCTTAAGATACATCAAAGTTCTTCATTATTTATAATAAACCCTAGATTTTAATTTGTTTAATCCGTTTCATGTTCGTGGTAATTAGGTTAGGGATTTTATTTAACAGAGGAAAACGATCAAAAACCATATAACAATCACCTATAAATGTTATGATTTGATGATGAACGAAGCTTGGCCTGAGAAGAACTTTGATGATCAATTTCGTGATTAAAGAAAGTGTTTTATGTCAAAAAGATGGTTGTGGTAGGTTTAGTTGAAGGTTTGCTCACTTTTTATAGTGTTATTTGGAGCATTGAGATGTTAAACGACCATTATTGGATTTTAATAGGTTTTCCGGTGAATTCGGCCGGTTACGGGTTTAATATGCTCATTATTGGTCGTTATTATGCATTTTGAACGATGATTATTGGTCTACGTTAAGGTTTACGGGTGTTACAATATTTAATTGGATTAATATGCATGTGTAATGGCGTTTTAACGCTTGGCTGGAATCTTGCGGCTTGCCGGAACCGTCGTCGGAATAACGTGACAGGGAATGGGCGCGGCTGGGCTTTTATTAATTTATAACAATAATGTACTTTAAATATAGTTACACTTCTGGTCCCTAATGTTTCAAGATCTTTTTAAAAAAACAGAATTACTATAATAGTTACAATTTAAACCTTATACTTTGAAATATGCTATAAATGTAATAAGAAGTTATAAACTTGGATATTTTCGTACTATACCCATATTGTTTGAAGATTGATTAAATTTAATAAAACTCTAAACCTCAGGGTTTCGACAATCGATCAAAATAAAAAAGAAAACGAACGATCAATAACTTAAATCCTCGTAAATATTATTAGTGACTAACGTTAAACACAAATACAATGAAACGACGAAACGGGTAGGTTTAACGAATCCAAATACAAATAAAAATGACGAATGACACATAAAATACATGCAAAAAAACTTGAGATTAATTAATAACATTATATATATATATATAACCAAAAATTTAAAATAGGTCGGGTTTTCGAGTAAAAAATTAACGAATGTTACAATTGCCATCACCTCCGCCGCCACCACTGTTGCCGCAGTGCTGATTATAGGTCTCTATGGGAGAGTTTGAAAATTTATATTATTATTAACTAATATATATAGTAATGGAAAAATAAATAAATAATACATATTAATATAATATTAGTTTAATATATTTTCTAATTATAAATATATAAAAATTCATTAATTAATGGTAAACGAGCTGAACTCGAGCCTGAAAAACCAATCATGAGCCGAGACCGAGCTTTAGAAATAAAGATAGAAACGAGTTGAGCTCAAGCTCGTCTCGGCTCGTTTGCACCCCTAGTTGGAGAGAAAAATAAATTTGGTTTATAACAAATAAAAGTTTTATACCCCATCAACTTGAAGAAATGACATATTTTGCTCAAGAACTAACTGGGTTAGTCTCAATTAAGAAAATACTCAGTGGATGGCAATATGGTGAAAGTTAGGATTAACATAGAGAATTTCTTAAGTTGGGATTAATGATGGCTAAAAGGCTAATGTTTGGATTATTAAAATCCAATACCCCGTTATTATTTAAAGTTATATTTACAGGCCGAAACCTTTGGGCATCGTTTGGTTTGCAGGAATGGAGGACGAAATGGAATGACTCATCATGAGGGAATGGAGAAAAGTGTGTTTTGTTGATCAAAGAAATGGAATGACTCATTACCTAGTCCATTCATTCCCTCTAAAGCACCCTAATTTAATTCCATTCATACCTCATGTTTTTTTTCATTCAATTCCATCTTTCACCCTACATCACTTCCGCCACCCTCCCACACCACGACCCATTTCCATCAACACCCATCACCACCACCCACCAACCACCACCAACGTCGTCCAGCGCCACCATTACCGCCAACCATCGCCGTCAGTGCCAGCCGCCCACCACCGCTACCTGCATGCCGCTGCCATCAACCATTGCCCCCACCCCTCACCACCACCACCCGTCTCCCACCACCCACCGTTACCGCTGCCCACCACCACCTCCACCGTTACCGCCACCACCCACCCCCATCCACCTCCAACCACCATTATCTCCCGTCGCCCACCACCACCCGCCACCGCCAACTACCATCATTGCCCACCAATGCCACGACCACCACCGCCGCTAACTACTTTTAATTTTATTTTTTCTTTTTTTTCCTACCTACCAAACAACACAAAGTAATGATTCATTTTATTCTCATGTAGTAACCAAACATCTTATTGGAATGGTAATAACATATTCCATTCCTTGTCCATTCCATTACCATGTTATTTTCCATTCCGTCATTCATTCCATTACTTCATACCAAACAAACCCATGGTTATTTTTCTGACATTTTGAAATATAAGATTATTTCTTTCAATTCTATTTAAAACTAGTTTTTTACCCGGCGCAACGTAAATCCGAACGTTGGTAAGACACAAGCTTTACCGGTCCTAAATGTTGAGGCGGTAAGTTGACGTGAATTCGGTCAGTTTTTTTTACATGTGTTATTGTATGGAAACTAAAACAAAAAAGTTAAAAAATTTGAGATGGAACAATGGGATAGCGTTGGTCAGTGAAACTCGAGCGTTGGTAAAACCCGAGCGTTGTAGGTCCCTGACGGTGAGTCTATGCAAATTTGGTTGGGTTTTTCATATTCGTTAAAAAACCAGACTAAAAAAAAGAATTGGCATTCGGTCGGTTTCGTTAAGGTACTATAACTAAAACAAAATGCGGTAAGTCTACGCAAATTAGGTCAGTTTTTATCACGTTCGTTACGGTATATCGGTATTGGAACTAAAATAATACAAATAAAAAAAACATAATAAAAATAATTAGGAATATAACTATCAAACTTTAAAACAAAAGGCAAACTCAAATATATATATATATATGTAACGCCCTAGTTTCAAATCATAAATAAACAAGACATTTTGGGTTTTATTCTAGTTGTCGTGTCGAGATGTGTAAATTTAATTAATTAAATAAGATGTAGAAGTATGGGTAATATTAGGAGAGGTTAATGGATTTAAGCATGATTATGGGCCTAAAAGCCTTTGGGCTTTGCCTATTTAAACCCTAAAAACCTTAAAATCCATCCTTATCATTTCACCATCATTTCCCAATCATCATACACACGTCCATACACACACAAACCTCCTAAGCACACATTCCATTTATCCATTCAAGATCTAGTTATTCAAATCTTCAAGGTATGTTCAACACTAAAGGTTCATCTTTATTTCTCATTCCGTTTCTGTAGGGGTATGGTACTAAACCCGGTTTTACGACCCTAAATTTATTATGTTTGGCTTATTTTATTACATGGACTAATACAATGTTATTGGCCTGAGGGGGTTTTGTGGAGGTAACCCTAACTGGGCTAGGCCCATTAGGGTACCATGATGGTGGCCATGAGGCTCTCTATATAAGGAGGTCTCCACCTCCTTATTAAGCGGTCATGCTCAATAAGAGCTACCACCACTTTTTTGTGTCTGTAAACAAGAGATCTTTGAGATTTCTTAGCAGTCACCTCCACACCCCCGAAAAACCATTGCAGGTCTCAAGCAACCAGAGAAGAAGATAAAGGCGTGGTTCGTTCATCTCGAAATTCGTGGAAACATCGTCATGGATCAGGTCAGATTCATTTCATGCTTCGACACTGTGCAAAATGTGTATATCTGTATATGTACATATACATACATACGGGTATATATACATATAGAGATATATATATGTATACACATATACATAAAGCCTACAACATGAATAGTAACCAGATCCAACACCAAACTTAATACGGCATGAAGCGGGATCCGAGTTTCGGCATGGACGAGCCTCCGGTGACCAGAAAACGCGCACGAAACCCAAGGTGCAACCCCTTAAACCAGATCCGAAACCAACAGCCAACCATGACCTCGAACCAAACCCAAAACCCACCAAGCGGGTGTGACGAAACTGAACCCGAACCCGATCTGAGTTAACTCCTTATGCGACATGCGAAAATCCATACGCGAAATTCCGTGCGACGCGAAGTGACCCTGTGCGAACTCGAATGCGAAGACTGCCATGCGAATTAGGGATTTCGCATCCCACGCGAAATTGGGGATTTCGCATCCCACGCGAAATTGGGGATTTCGCATCTTGCGAAGCTTGTATGCGAAACCCGGTATGCGAAGTTCTCATGCGAAAACCTTGGATGTGTGTGGCCAGAGGTGAAGGAAAGAGGGGTAAGTGGCGGGTCACCGGAGTAGAGTGCTGTGGTGGCGGTGTGGCCGGAAGTGGAGGGCGGGGACGGCTGGAAGAAAGAAAGAAGGAGGAGGAGGGTGGGAGTAGGGTTAAGTTAAAGAGAGTGAATGGGGTGGGTGGAAGTTTATAATAATAATAATAATAATAATAATAATAATACAATGAATCTTAACAATAATAATAATAATATTTAATAATAAAAGGATGGTAATGGTGTGAAGACTTAAGCGAATCTAAACCCAAGAACCGACTCGTCAAGAAACCGTAACCCGTCTTACGACAAACTAATGATTTATGGGACCCCTTCAGAAATGCTTAAGTAAGTTGAGAACATAAGCTAGTAATAAAATACTATAATGATGGATATACATGAATTAATAATAAAGAAGCGAATCTAATATAAATATACGATACTAATAAATGAGGATTAAAGTGTATTAAAATTACTAAGATCGGTTAAAGAAGATTACATGTCGGTTCATTTAACTCAAAAGTTAACCCCGTTAACTTTAGAGAATAATTAATAAACAAATAAGGGAAATTAATACGTGTACGTTATTATCAGTTAGCCGGGCACCGTTGAAGAAAGGCATTACAATTAAATCAGAAATGAATCATCTACAGGTTAGTTATAGCCCCCTTTTTCCTTAAACATTTTGGGGCTGTATACATACTCAAGAAAGAAGATAAAGACGAACGAAATATGTTTAAAAGAGAAAGTAAACTTGCATATTAGTAGTAAATTAATTTAACTACAAATATTAAGAATGTATTATGAACGTGAGTAAGTCATGATGGGGACATTAGGGGGGTAGTAGTACCTTATACCTGTCCACATCATGAGTACTCATGAGTGATATGCAGACATGTACACAATAGACAGATGCTCTAGTTAGGGAAACAACATAGCTCTATGAACGAGAAAGCACAGGCACGAATACAATAAAGGACTAAAAGCCTATACTATGTTCGGGTACGTGTTGTGACAGTAATGTGGTCTAGTTATAAATACAATGAATTGATTGATTAGGACAATATGTATACTATGGTCCAGCTATGGACACAATGAATGGGCGGTCCAGATATGGATATAATGAATAGGCGGTCCAGATATGGATACAATGAAAAGGCGGTCCAGATATGGATACAATGAATAGGCGGTCCAGATATGGATACAATGAATAGGCGGTCCAGATATGGATATAATGAATATGCGGTCCAGATATGGATATAATGAATAGGCGGTCCAGATAAGGATACAATGAATATGCGGTCCAGATACGGATACGGATACTAAGTACAATAGCTATTAATTATGTGTGTATATGTAGTACGATTGCATGGCATGATAATTTTAAATGCATAGATATATTTTGTGTGAATGTATGGTTCAGCTATGGATACTAATTGTATAGGTAAAAGTCAGTGGATAGAACAGAAAGAAGGTAGGGGACAAGTCCTATCAAATACATGCGTAGAATAATAATATGGATATTGATGTGAATGAATGATTGCATGTTCGTGCGTAGAGCCTTCGGGCCTCATGCACGCGCAACAAGTTAGGATGGCAAATCCCTTTAATGTGATAGGGTTCGATTACGAGTAAGAGTAGAAGGCTCGATTATGAGCATGTACGTACGGGACTAGTTATAAACGAATGTTACGTCGCGTATAAATAAAGAATGTGATTTAATTATAATTCGAAATTTAATTAAAAGAAAGAAATGTTAGAATTCACTCAGCGTGTAGCTAACTTTTAGTATGCATGCAGGTATTATTGGTGACGTGGCAAGCTTGAGGCGCATACGAGGCTATCCATATTGAAGAATAGTTAGAGAATAAGATTTTTATGTAAAAAGTTTAAATTTCCGCTGCAATTTGTATAGACTACCGCTATAACAAACTATGTTTATGAGTAAATCCAACGCTAAAGTAGGGCACTCAGGCTCGGGGTCTTACAAAAAACTTGGCCCAATAGGATCCTGCCAAATGGACCAATCATGTTTCATTGTCACCAAAGTTTTCTTTTATATATATTAGTAATTAACTTTTTTATTTGGAGGTTTTTTCATAATTGAATTTCGATAGCACTTAATCTTATTGCTAGAGTGTGGAACAAAATAACACTATTTTTTTCTAATTGTTTGCGGGCTAAAGCGGTGTGGAGGGCCATTGTTATTTGAGCTTCTCTTCGATGTTTCGAATGAGCCCAATCATTGTACGGGAAAATGTTTATTAAAGGCGATTATCTATTCATCTCTGTGGCTTATGTGGAAACAAAGACGCGCGAGGGTGTTCAATTGTCTATTTCTACTGAGTACATTGTTGACGAGATAAGAAGATGCTTGTTTGGATGGATAAAACTTTGATCCAAGCATAAGAATGTGGACTGGTCGATTGGATTAAATCCCCACTATATAGTATTAAGAATCAAATGGCGAGTCGGGTCGTGTTGGGTTGATTCAATGTACCTTGCTATTTTTTCTTGTTTCCGTTTATTTGCTTATGCATTTTTCCAGCTTCTTGTGGGTTGTGCGTGCGGCTTTTATTATATTATTGTCTTTGTGGTTAAAAAAAACCCTACATAGCCTAGTGGTAGACGTGCTGCTTATGGTTGCCAAAAATCCGGATTAGATGCCGAATAATCTTTGATTAATCTTAGTTAGGGACTGTTTGGTTCATTCAGATCTGAATGAGCCAGATCTGAATAAACCTCTGTTCCATCCAGCAACAACATGAGTCTGAATGATTCAGACCTAATTTTAACTATTCAGATGTCTTTTTGTCTGGAACCAAACAATCTGAGGTCTGAATGAAATAGATGTTTTCATCTGAATGGTTCCATTCAGATGTAAACAAACAACCCCTTAATCTCAATCAATCGCTAGCCTCACCTCACCACCTCACTAACGACTAACAAATACTACAACACTAACTGCTTGTGCTTCTATGCGAACACCCCCCCAAACCCATAAATCCTTTTCCTTTAGAATTTTTTATTGGTTTACTTATTTTTTTAGTCTTAATTACATTTTTCTTATGTTAATTTAATATATATCTTTTTAAGTTTTTAGATATATTAATCATTTTTTTTAGTCTTAATTACATTTTTCTTATGTTAATTTAATATATATCTTTTTAAGTTTTTAGATATATTAATCTTCGTGATACACATATTTTTTCACTTAGGCCTATAAATAGATCGATGTCATTGGATGATTATTTTTTTTATTTTCTATTTGTTGTTTAATTTTCTTGAACTTTTAATTTGAATTTGTTCTTGTATAGGTTTCCTATTTTTCTATTTTGTTTTGTTTGTTATTTCGCCTGGCTTTTATCGTGAGATTATAATTGGTCGTTAGCGGAGGTTTATTCTGTTCTAGGGACACCAACTAATTTGTTTGCCAATTGATCAATTGGTGAATTTAGGACTTTTGGGATGTGTCAATTCTTCTAGTGTTTTAGGTATTTACATGATTGAGTATTGCTAGCGGGTGCTTAATCTGATTAAAGAACAATTTTTCAAGAGCATGGTCATTCAAGATAGTTCTAAGGTCAAAGAATTCAATGACCATTTGGTATTTATCCGTATGATGTTCTAGTTAGTTTGCTTTAATTAATTTATTTTGCTACTTAAGTTAATCACTTATGTCAACAGCTTAATTGTCAAGTTAGATATTAGTAGATAATGTCAGTATCTTTATACGTGTACACGGATTGATATCTAGTTCTTAACATTGTTATATTAAACTCCGATAAATACACTTGTCTATTTGTATGCATTTTGGAATTCATTCGTTAAAACCATTTTTAATACGTAATTGTGTGAAACCCTCATTTTAATATATACTTTTTTGGCACACAAGTGATATTTATTAAGAACAAGCATGGTGTATATTTAAAACGAAGAATCACATCAATTTAAGGATATAAATGAGTTAAGCCGAGTTTACGTGTGAGTCGGTGTGAACGAACTTCAGGCTAAGCTTACTAAGATAGTTCCATGAGTCTACATTTCGCAACTCGGGCTTGGCTTAAGAAGATTGAAGATCAGTTTGAAAAACTTGGATACTTATTATCACGAGGTAACTAATATTTGTTGAACTTTGGTACCACCCCCTATTCTTAACCACATCCTCCTCAATGCCTTAACAGTTAACATAATACCATTGTGCCTATTGCTCAATAGCGAAGCTTGGGCTTTGTCATGGTGGTGACCGAAGTCACGGACCCAAAAGTTTTCGGGTCGACGATTCCGTTCGTGTTGGTGGTTAGGTTCAGGTCGGATCAAACAATATGACATCTATATAGCTATTTTTTTTCATTCATTCAAAAGATTGTTCTTACAATTAAAAAAAAAATTAGATAATTTTTTAACCAACAAAGACCTAAAATATTCATAATAATGCGAGAGCCGAGAGTAAGGGTGAGTATCTTAGAAGAAGAATTACAAAGCAGCTCGACGACCTTTAAGATTTTTCAATTCCTCAAGTATGGATTCCGAATCAAATGTTTCAGCAATTTCTTTTTCTTAATTTGAGATTTTTCAACCATGTAAACCACCAAGCTATTTGCGAGATACTCATATGACATCTTATTGCGAAGACGATTCTTGAAGATTTTCATTTTGAAAACCCCCCCGTCTGTTGTTGCAGTAGAAACTGGAAGTGTCAAGATTAGCCGAACCACTCTATCAACCAAATGGTACGTCTCACATTTATGAGTTTCCACAAGACTTTTGCATAAATCAGAAATATTTGAAACGCCACTTAGATTGGTATTTTTTGGCATTTCAAAATTAAAATTCTGCAATTGATATTGTAAAAGAGTAATTTCCTGCTTCCTAATCAATCCCAGTACTTTTTTTATGTTTTGTTGAAACAAGTTTTTATTTTTACAAATAGCCCCCTCAATTTTGAGTTTTATAAAAACAAAATTTTTACTATTCGACTACTATTTTGTAACTTTTGTTTATAAAGACTGCTGGGTTTTATAAAAAAATCAAATGATGGGGTATTATATTTAAAAAAAATCAGTGGTGACCGGTAGCATTTTGGAAAAGTAAAACGGGGTGATCGCGTTTAATACTTATAAAAATTTCGGAATAAATCGTGAAATTTACCCTTCAAACGGAAAAAATGGCAGTGACCGGGGGCACCCCGTGTCCCCACATAACTTCGGCTCTGCAACGTTCGTTCGTTGAATGTAACATTCGTTACTTTTCAAACCTGAAAACCCGACCCATTTCGAATTTTCGGTTTTGTGTGTATATATATATACACACATATTATAACGTTATTAATAAATTTTCGTTGCATATATTTATTCGCCATTGCCTTACGTATATCGAATTCGTTAAACCGGACCGTTTGGTCGTTTCGATATAGTTTTGTTACTCGTTCATTATTCCCGACGATTTACGATCATCGTTCATTCATTTTCTATTGTTTTCGATCAATAAACGAAACTCCAGGAACTTACGTTTTAAGCAATTTGCAACTAATCGGGCAATATATAAAAAGTATATAAGAATTATAACTTTATTTCATTTCAAATACTTTTCAAAGTTAAAGGACTAACTTGTAATTATATAATAATCCTAATTTTAAAAGATCTATAAAACTTGAGGGACTAAAGTGTAAAAACGTATTAAATTATAATATTATTACTAAATAAAACCCAACCCAGCCACCCTTTCCCCCTCGTTTTCCCGACGCCATTCCGGCCGCCGGAGAACCCGATATCCCTGTTAAAATCGCTAATTGAAGAGGTAGGTCCCAGCAGAGCACAGTTGGACCCGCAAGACTCACCTTGAACAGGGACGTCTGCGCAATGACCAACTGCTCTAGCAGGACCCACCATGCTCAAAGAACCTTACGCGCAGTACGCCAGCTGTACCCGCAGGGAAAGCCTCCCAATGGTAAAGTACCCCGCCTGTTCCCGCAGCTGCGGATACAAGCCATCAGGGAAGGCTACCCGCACTATCAGCAAGGCTACACGCACAAGGCATTCTTTACTTCAAGTCACATGAAGGAATGAGCAAGGCGGGAACACTCCCGCCTAAATGAGCCAGTCCGTATGCTTCTGGAAGGTCTTTCGTACTATACCTACTAAGGTATGGGTGGAACAGACAGTTTGACCAGAGCAGCCCATGAACTAATCACAGGGTGACAGCTCACCGACAACAAGACGAGGAGGAGCACCCTCTACTACTGTTTGTCACTATTAGCCGCTGCCTACTCACCAACCCTTACGATGAGACGTGCGCAGCCTACAGTTGGTGGAACAGTGCGCAGCCGGTAGTAAAGGAACAGTATACAGCCGACCTTATTACTGTTGGCCGTAACCTATCCACCAACCAGTATGGCCTGTGCGTAGTCCACTGTTGGTAGAACAGGAATACTATTCAGCCGGCTGTACCTGCTTGGAAACCTACCTTCGGCTATAAATACTCCAACATCTTGGATTGGTAAGGACATCATCTGATATCTCAATCTTATCTAGCAATCTCTTAATATACACTTATATTCAGAGCAATCTAGTCTGATTCTCACGCCGGAGGGTGGTCACAAGGAGGAACCCCCCCTTCTCAGTGACGAGCTTACGGTGTCTGTTTTGCAGGTCTCTAGAAGAACAACCTTCTCAGCTGGACCTCATCCCCGTGGGAAACATTACTTAACCCCCAGATTATCTATAATCTGTCCAGGGTTCCCTTAGTGTTTCTTCATTGGCGCCATCCGTGCATAAAAGCTAGAACTAAATTTTTTCAAAATTTCTGAAGAAATGGTTAACGTTACTCCGGTCCCAAGGCCAGTAACCGACCAAGAAACCCCGGTAACCACAACCCCAGCAACTGGGGGGAACACCGGCGGTTATACAAATCTTACGAACACTACCCCGACTACCCAAGCCGGGGCAAGTGCAGTAAATATTCCACTGGGGTTCACTGATGCCCAGTTGGAAAAACGAACGAGGGTCCCTCGCCAAACACTAGATCAAGTGAAGGCGTGGGCCGAAGCACGTCAAAGAGAGTTCCAAGCTGAATTGGATGAACGCTTGCGTTCAGTTCAACAGGCTGACGAATTCGGCAGTACTCGCCAACACCTCAATATGAACAGTGAGTGCGAGTACTCAGACGACGAGAGGGAAGAATCCGATACCGACGCGAACCCTCGCCATAAGGCGAAAGGGAAGCGTAAGGAAACGGACTTCCAACCAAAAAGGAATTTTGGGGAAGCTTTTAAACCAACAAATGCGGAGAGAAACCCGCGTGACTTCTCCAAAACCTTTAGACCAACTGCTACAAATGCAGGAAAGTCAAAATTCGCAAGGGACATTGCGGAAGCAATCGCCCCGAGAAGTGCCAAACAAATGTCCAACATTGGCACTTATGATGGTCTATCCGACCCAGACGATCATTTGAACAGGTTCATTGCGGGGGCTACCGTCAGCAACTGGACGGAACCCACGTGGTGTTACATGTTCCAGATGACTCTAGTCGGAGCGGCCAGGGCATGGTTCGACCGTTTACCGGTCCACCACATATATGACTGGGCGGACTTTCAGAACAAGTTCAGCCAGCACTTCAGCCAACAGAGGAAATACACTGAAGAACAGTAGACGATCCTCAACTGCGTTAGGGAGGAGGATGAATCTTTGTTAGACTTCATCACCCGCTTCAACTCCAAAAAACTAAGTCTCGGCAACATAAGTGAAGATCTTGTTCGCGCCGCTTTCATCCAAGGCGCCGAATACCCGGAGCTTATCCGCACATTAACGGGTAAGGATGGCATGCCCTCAACATGGGATGCCATCATGACGGCGGCCAAGCGCTTTGCCGAGACGGAGAAGCAACTGGGAAGGGATCTTCCCCAGAGTACACACCTCTACACGCAGAGGACAAGAGAGAACAATGTCCGGATAGCCCGGCAGAACAAGAAGAGGAAGCTAGGTATCTGGCAGTCAAGGGTAAACTTTGACACCACATCCAGCTCTCAACCTCTTGTTGGCAGAAGAAATCACACGCACCCTCCAAGCCAAAAGCACCAGTGGACGCCACTCACCAAAAGCGTCACAGAGATATTTGCCACTGAAAAGCTACCGTGGCCAAAAGCTCCAATGATCCGGCAGCGACCTAATGCGGATCAGAGCAAATCCTGTGACTTCCACGGGACAAAAGGTCATGATACGGAAGAGTGTACATCCTTGAAGGATATTGTTGAAACATTTGTCAAGGATGGAAGACTGGCACACCTGGTGGCATCAATCAAGAAGGGAGGACGGAACGATAACCGGTACCGAGGCAACGGACGAAAGCCCGTTTACATCAGCATCAACATGGTTCATGGTAATATCAGAGGAAGAAAAAGGCGAACGATAGAACCATGTGCGTGGAAGGAAGCTGAGGTGCGCTTCCCGCGAGTGCCAGGAGGACCCAGCAAAGAAGGCCCTATCATCATCAAAAGCCAGCTGGGGCACTACATCACCTCCCGCACTCTTGCTGACAACGGCGCCTCGTCAACGGTGATGTACAGGCAGTTCTTCGACAAGCTAGATGACGAAGACAAGGAACGCCTGGAAACGATCTGCGCCTCGATGGAAGGGTTTGATGGCAGCACAAACACCCCCCTGGGTATCCTATCTTTCCCCGTCACTCTTACGGATGGGAAACACTCCCGCACAGAAGATGTGGACTTTGTCGTGATGAGGAAGCCACACCACACATACGACATTCTCTTCGGGAGAGAAGGGATGGCAAGATTCAACGCCGTGGTATCCTCAGTCCACGGCATGATGGGATGGCCAACAGCTGAGGGTGTAGCGATGATCACCGGCATTCCCCAGGTATGCATCGCATCTGTCTCATCTAAACCCAAACCAAAGATGGCTAAACCAACCATCACCGAACCAGAAAGATGGGCCTTCAACGGCAAGTACCCGGACCAGGCCGTCACCATTGGCCCAACAATTGTTGATCCCACACGCACCTTACTTAAGCGCTTATTACAAAGGAACGCCGACATCTTCGCGTGGACACCAGCTGACATGACTGGTGTACCCCGGAGTAAGGCAGAGCATAAGCTCAAATGCGATCCGGCTGTCACGCCGATCGTACAAAAGCGCAGAGTAATGGGGCCAGAACAAACTAACGCGTGTAGAACCCAAGTCAAGGAACTCCTTGACGCAGGCATCGTACGCGTTAGTAGATATCAAACTTGGGTTGCAAATCCCGTTATGGTACCGAAGAATGACAAACAATGGCGCATGTGCATAGATTTCAAGGATTTGAACAAAGCATGCCCCAAAGATTGTTATCCGTTACCTGAAATTGATCTTAAGGTGGATTCGTTGGCACCATTCCGCCTTAAATGCTTCCTGGACGCGTATAAGGGGTACCATCAAATCCACATGGCCGTTGATGATCAGGACAAAACCGCTTTTCGGACGCCCGATGGCACATTTTGTTATCAAATGATGCCATTCGGACTTAAGAATGCCGGGTCCACATACCAACGCCTGATGGACAAAGAGTTTCATTCCCAAATTGGGAGGAACTTGGAAGTCTACATGGATGACTTGGTCATCAAAAGCCCTGACCCAGAAGCGATGTTGAAAGACATCGAAGAAACTTTCAACACGCTCAGGAAGATAAACATGAAGCTCAACCCGAGCAAGTGTGCCTTTGGAATGGAAGAAGGGAAGTTCTTGGGGGTCATCGTCACTAAAGATGGCTTCAGAGCGAACCCTGAAAAGGTCGAAGCCATTATCAAAATGGAATCACCTACTACCATTAAACAGGCTCAGACACTGAATGGACGACTAGTGGCACTTAATCGCTTTTTGGCAAACCACGCGGATAAGTCGTTTCCATTCGTGTCAACATTGAGAAACTGTTTAAAGAAAACGCACTTTCGCTGGACACCAGAAGCGGAAGCAGCTTTTCAGGAGATTCGGTCACGCTTGATCGAACTCCCAACGCTGACAGCACCAAGAGCGGGAGAGGAATTAATCCTATACCTTTCCGCAACTGATAGAGCAACCGGGGCAGTCCTGCTAGTAGAACGAAAAGGCATCCAGATGCCAATCTACTATGTTAGCCGTGTCCTAACAGACGTAGAAACCCGGTACTCTACCCTAGAAAAATTAGTCTTAGCACTAATACACGCTTCACGCAGGCTAAGACGATATTTCCAGGGTCACCCAATCACCATTCTCTCAAACTTCAAACTTGCAAACGTTCTAGGCAAACCCGAGTTATCGGGACGCCTAACAAATGGGCAATTGAGTTGGGGGAATACGCGATAAAGTATAAGCCAAGACCAGCCATAAAAGGCCAGGTTCTGGCCGACTTTATTGCAGAAGTGCCTGCATCGCGGGAAAAAGAGTGCCAGGAAGAGGCTCAACCCTCTCCAGCACAAGACATCAATGATGTCTGGCGACTCTACACTGATGGAGCAGCCAGTAACGAGGGTTCAGGCGCAGGGCTAAAGCTAACCAACCCAGCAAGCCAAGAATACACTTACGCTATTCGACTGGATTTTCCAAGTACGAATAACGAAGCCGAGTATGAAGCATTCCTGGCTGGGCTGAGAATTGCGCGTAAGATGGGAGTGAAAAACTTGGAAGCCCACGTGGATTCCATGTTAGTGGCCAATCAAATCAACGGCACGTACACGGCCGTGAACGATACAATGGCCCTGTACCTCGTACAAGCAAAATCCCTTATGCGCGATTTCAATGACTGCAAAGTCATACACGTCAAGCGAAGTGAAAACAAATCTGCGGATGCGTTAAGCAAGCTTGCATCATTAGCCTTCACCCACTTAGGAAAAGATATCCGCATTGAACTCCTCGAGACACCATCGGTCCCGCACAAGGAAATTTGTGTCATCCAAACAGGCACGGAAACGTGAATGACACCAATAATAAAATACCTTGCGACAGGTACACTCCCGGAGTCCAAAACACAGGCAAGAAAACTACGCTGTAAAGCACTGAATTATCAACTCATCGATGACATCCTTTACAGACGTAACTTTCTTGGCCCACTCTTAAGATGCGTGGACAACCAAGATGCTGACTACCTCCTAAGGAAAGTACACGAAGGCATCTGTGGAGTACACGCAGGTCCCCGCGCTGTTGTAGCCAAGCTAAACAACGCGGGATACTTTTGGCCGGGGATGCATACGGATGCACTGGCATACATCAGAAAATGCAGGTCTTGCCAGCTTTACGCACCCAACACGCACCGCCCGAAGAATGAACTTGTTCCAGTCACTTCTTCATGGCCATTTCAGAAGTGGGCCATCGATGTGACAGGCCCATTTCCTACAGCAGCAGGAAATGTTCAGTTCCTTGTGGTAGCCATTGACTACTTCACCAAGTGGATAGAAGCAAAACCTCTAGCCCAAACAACCGCAAAACATATCAAAAAATTTATTTGGGAATTTATTATTTGTCGTTTTGGACTTCCCAGAATTTGGTGAGCGATAATGGCACAAACTTTGCTGACAGGAAGCTACAACAGTGGCTGAAAGAACTTCAAATCACCCACACCTTTACCTCAGTGGCACACCCGCAAGGTAATGGTGAGGTGGAAAGAGCAAACAAAAGCATCGTCGAAGGCATCAAGAAAAGACTCTTGGAACACAGATCCGGCTGGGTGGACGAGCTTCCGCACGTCCTTTGGGCAAACAGAACGCTGAAGAAGGCCAGTACGGGGGAAACCCCGTTCAGCCTCACTTATGGCACGGAAGCCATGGTCCCGGTCGAAATTGGTTTACCTTCACCAAGGATCTTGATTCAGCCAGAAGACAATGATGCGGAAAGACGGTTGGATCTTATGCTGACCGAGGAACGCAGAGACTTAGCCGCAGTGCGTGAAGAGAACTACAAGCGACAAATGCAAAAGTACTACAACACGCGGGTAAAACTCTGCAACTTCAATGAAGGAGACTACATACTGCGTAACAACGAGGCTTCGAACCAAGAACGCCCAGGAAAGTTGGCCCCGGTCTGGGAAGGGCCATACATTATCAAAGAAGTCCTGGGAAAGGGCGCATACCGGCTCGAAAGGCTCGATGGCACTCCCATCCCAAGAACATGGAATGGAGCTCAATTACGCAAATGTTATATGTAGATCAATTCCAAACTTGTAAAGAAAAGGCCTAGAGCCACTTCTAATGGAAATGATTCTCCTTTCATAATGTGTTAACTTTACCTTTATACTTATGAACTTCCCACACTGGTGCCGGTATTCACCGCATAAATGGGGAAGAAGTAAGTCGTTACGTGTGGAAGGCGGCAAAACCCGCATAAACACAACGCTAAAAATAAGGAAAACCTACACGCAGGTCAGATATAAGAAAAGTTTAGCCATCCTTGTAAGTGCAAGTGACGGTCTTACCCGCACAATCACGAACAAGGAAGCAAAACTTCAACCTATCATCTACCACGTTCAAAGGTTATCCTAAAAAAGAATGAGGAAAACCTACACGCAGGTCAGATATGGGTAAAGTTTAGCCATCCTACTAAGTGCAAGTGACGGTCCTACCCGCACAATCACAAAAGAGGAAGCAAAACTTCACACCTATTATCTACCACGTTCAAAGGTTAACTTATTCTAAAACACCTGGAAAAATTGCTAATTTAAACTAAAGTATGCAAGTCATATAACGTTTATAAAGTAAGGAATCCAATGAAAGAAGCGGTCTTAGCCGCACAAAGATTTATATTTCACAATGGTTGATTACAAGAATGGCCGGGTAACTACCCGCCTACAAGAAAATAAATCTATACAACCTAAATCTATCCTAGCAGCGGGAAGGGATTTTCAGGATCAGGCTTCAGGGCCACTTCCACTTGGACCAGCCCCATCGGTAGAGCGTGGCAGTTCAAGGAAAGCTTTGAGGATAGCTAGCCCATCATCAGCAGCAGCAACTTCGTTTACCTTCTCCACTACCGGATGCGGGAAGGCGGCGTATTGATTTACTGCTTGGTCATATATGGCTTCAGTATCTACATCGAATAAAGGGAAGTTGGAAGGCGGGATGCCTTTCTCAACGAACCCTAGACCAAGCAGGAAGCCGGCCTTTTCCCCATCCTCGTGAGAAGCGTTGAGGGCTGCGCTCATAGCATCGTCGTAAGATGTCTCTGAGAAGACCCGATGCACAACCTACAAAGAAAAATACAAGTGTCAGGACCTTTTCTATTTATAAGGAAAAGCGTGAAGACATGAAGTTAGACTTACCTGAGACAACGCTTCTCGAAGAAGCCATTCCTTGGCAACCAGAGCTTCTTGGAGGGCGGCTTGAGCTTGGGTACAGGCGCGTTCGGCTTCACTTTTATTAAGGTTGGCAAGCAACACTTCCTTTGCAGCAGCCTCTTCGACGCCCTTTAGCTTCCGCTCAGTATGGTCAAGCACGCCCCTCTGGTCCAGGATTTCTTGAAGCTTCTTCGCGTCCTCCATCGCCAAGGCATCATGAGCCTGCTGGAGAGCCTCTAATTTGGCTTTAAGCTCTTCATTCTCCACGCGTAGAGGCTCGGCAACAGCTTCAGCCTTGGTGGCCCTCTCGGTTGCGTTCCTCGCAGTCTCCTTAGCCAGCCGAAGCTGTTCATTAACAGCTTGGGCAGCCTTGGAACGGGCCTCGAGTCGTGCCTGAACTTCAACCTCAAGGGCCTTGAAGGCCTTCTCCTTTTCCGCAGCTACAGCGGAAAGCCTTTGGTTCTCCTCCCGGATGGCCCGCGCCTGAGCAACTTCTTTAAGGCGAGCTGCTTTTAACTTGTCGTTTTCACGACAAAGCAGTTCGACGCGCGGCTGCATCCGAGCTAGGAGAACCCGAAGCTCATTGGTTAGCCTACCCTCCTGGTAGCTAGCCATGGCTTCCCCCAACGCACCACTAGGAGCAGCGTGACGAGCCCATTCCACGCACTCCACAGGGGTGCGAAGGGTTGTTCCTCGGCGAATGTTCCATCGTGGAACATACACTTCATTGGAATCCGACACTGCAAAAAACATAAAGCAGTTAGGAAAAGATGATAAAGAGTATATATAAAAGGGCCAAAGGAACCCTACGCACCTGTAGGGTCAATAACAGGTCGATAGCCGCCGAACCCATCACCTGAACCCAAAGGAAATCCATCCAAGAGGTCAGGCAGATGGGAAGGTGGCAAAGATTGGCGAGAAGCCCCATGCGTACCTGATGGATCGGCAGGCGTTGCCGATGGCGGGGGCATCGTAGCAGCCGCCGCGGTGGCCGCCGCAGTCGCCGCCGCGGAATCCGCAGCAATTGTAACCGCCGGCTCAGTGAAAGATGCTGTAAAAATCGCACTCACTGCCGGCGGTAACGTCAACTCGGCTGGAACAGTCGGCTCAAAGGAGTGAGCAACTGAACCAGCAGACGCAGGCGCAGCCGCCTGGGTCGTCGCCTCAGGTAGGCTGACCGGGCCTACCGTCATTGGCGTGGAGGTACAACTCTGCGCTCCACCCTGGAATGCGTCAACATCCACACCTGCGTAAAGAAGATAAGTGTTAACGATATTAAGCTATGAAGATAAAAGCAAAACAAAATTGTACTTACGGGTTTTCTTGAGCCTGAAGGTACGGAGAGGCGGGGACGAACCCGATGGAGCCGGCCTCTTTGCGCCGGTTACCGTCGTCTTCTTGGGCTCTCCGGAGGTGACAGTCGCAGCCTCCGGAGCAGTGGTCTTATCACCACCGGGATTCCCCGCCACTTCTTCGCTCTCGGTCTCCGAATCAGACCGAGGCGCTGGATCGGCAGTGGAGGCCTTCTCCTTCCCCTTCCCGCCGGCAGCCTTCTTCTTCCGCACCAACGGAGGACCATCTGCGGATTCCTCATCAGAACATACGATTAGAGGAATTCCAGCAGAGGTTTCAACATTGAGGGGTCGAGGGTCGAAGAGCGCCTTACCTGGCCGACGGGCGCTGAGGATCTCATGGCCTAGCGGATAGACCTCCACGAACCCATCCGCCGTTTGTTCTAGGATGGGCAACTCGTTCTCATCGAGAGCGCGAGTACCCATCCGTGCGGGACTGTCAGCCTCCCGCGGGTTCAGGAGCGACTGCAAATCGTTCCCCTCTGAAATAAACAGGAAAGAAGTTAGAAGAAATTCAAAATCAACAAAAGGGAAAAAGGCATACCGTAAGGAACAGAGTTCGAACCGTATTCGAGGACGATCGGAATCTTGTGCGCATCAGCCTCCTTCCACACCCGGCTCATCCCCAACATCACCATCCCGGACTCCGCAAACCGGTAAACCGGAGATTGGACCCGAGATATCTTCGCAAACCATTCCGCCTCCTGGTAGCTGGAGGCGTGAAGGTTGGGAAGTGCCTGCCCGTTCTTGAATTTCATGGCAATGGGGATGGCGCGGGCGGATATGAAGAAGAACTCCCGCTTCCACGAGCGAAGACTGCGCTCGGTCGCACAGATCTTTAAACCCTTGATTCGGGTTGTCAGGGTGTACCACCCCTGGATGCACCTCCAAGTGTAGAAGGTCATCAGGCGGTCAACATAGGGCTCAACGCCCAGTATCCGGCACACCCACTCAAAGTGGCGAATTTTGGCAATCGCCATAGGGTGCAACTCGGTCAAATGAACACCGTGCCTCTCAAGGACACGGTAAACAAACTTTGTCAATGGGAACCTAAGATTCCCATAAACAAAGAATGCTGCATAAACCCTGATCTTGCCTCTGGGGGCATCGTACACAGTATGATGGGGTTCAGGAAACTCAGGCTCGAGAGACTAGAGCATGAACTTCCTGACGACATACCGGTACAGATCGCCAGGCAGAGCACACTGGCACTCGCCAGCAGTACTCTTATCATCGGCTGTGGATTCAACATCACGAGACGACATCTTGTGAAGAGAAGAAAGCGATTTCGGAAGAATGCTTGCCTGAAAAGGGGAGTATTCGCCGGAAATCGCTTAAAAGATGAAGAGAAGAGTGAAAGTGTGGATTATAAAGAACCCTCTCCCCCTTTATATAATAATCGCAATTAATGCGATGAATTTAATGCGGAGGAGAGAGAAATCGAAGGTGCAATGAAACTATGACACGTGGCAAAAAGAAAGCTGGCAACAGCTGTTGACAGGACGCGTACCATTAATTTCGCGGCCACGCGCCCGAAAAATCGGGCCCACGCGCCTGAAAAAGCGTCTGGAATGACCATGTACTGTCACGTCACCATAACTTCCTGCACGTCCTGACACAGTCAGAAGAAACCGTCGCACGACGTTTCAGAGGTTTGGACTGTTCTTATCCTTTCACCAACTCTTCGAATTTCAAAATTCAAAATTCAAAAAGATTCAAAAGTAAGCGGGAAAATACCCCTTACCTTGGCAACCAAGTAACCGTAAGACGGATGCGGGTACAGTGTTAAGGCAAAACCCTTCACATACCTAGCACCCGCAGGGAATTGACGCCAGGAATACCTTGGAAGTAAAGTAACCGTAAGACGAGTGCGGGTACAGTGTCAAGGCAAAACCCTTCACGTACTTAGCACTCTGCAGGGAATTCAAACCAAGAGGGATCTTCTGGGCCATGCTTGCGGAAAAGTGAATAACATTCCCGCACGACGGGAACGTCGAGAACTATATTGTTTGAAACTCCAAGATGGAATTGGTGGTTTTAGCATAAATGATCACTATGTCGAAAACCACCAAGACCCCATGGAGAATCCACACAGGTGGGACTCAACGCTCCTGACGTGCGAGGAGGTTACAAACCTACCCGCTTCACACCCAAAGATCAAGCAGAAAAGTCGGGAATTTCTGCGTGACATCAGGAAAACCGCGGGATGAATCACCACGGAAAACCGAAAAACTAAACCCTTTTCAAAAACCCCTTGCTAAGTCCAAAAGTTCACCTCACTTATTAATAATTCATGAGAAGAACATTGGACTGGGGGGACTTGAAGAGGTAGGTCCCAGCAGAGCACAGTTGGACCCGCAAGACTCACCTTGAACAGGGACGTCTGCGCAATGACCAACTACTCTGGCAGGACCCACCATGCTCAAAGAACCTTACGCAAAGTACGCCAGCTGTACCCGCAGGGAAAGCCTCCCAATGGTAAAGTACCCCGCCTGTTCCCGCAGCTGCGGATACAAGCCATCAGGGAAGGCTACCCGCACTATCAGCAAGGCTACACGCACAAGGCATTCGTTACTTCAAGTCACATGAAGGAATGAGCAAGGCGGGAACACTCCCGCCTAAATGAGCCAGTCCGTATGCTTCTGGAAGGTCTTTCGTACTATACCTACTAAGGTATGGGTGGAACAGACAGTTTGACCAGAGCAGCCCATGAACTAATCACAGGGTGACAGCTCACCGACAACAAGACGAGGAGGAGCACCCTCTACTACTGTTTGTCACTATTAGCCGCTGCCTACTCACCAACCCTTACGATGAGACGTGCGCAGCCTACAGTTGGTGGAACAGTGCGCAGCCGGTAATAAAGGAACAGTATACAGCCGACCTTATTACTGTTGGCCGTAACCTATCCACCAACCAGTATGGCCTGTGCGTAGTCCACTGTTGGTAGAACAGGAATACTATTCAGCCGGCTGTACCTGCTTGGAAACCTACCTTCGGCTATAAATACTCCAACATCTTGGATTGGTAAGGACATCATCTGATATCTCAATCTTATCTAGCAATCTCTTAATATACACTTATATTCAGAGCAATCTAGTCTGATTCTCACGCCGGAGGGTGGTCACAAGGAGGAACCCCCCCTTCTCAGTGACGAGCTTACGGTGTCTGTTTTGCAGGTCTCTAGAAGAACAACCTTCTCAGCTGGACCTCATCCCCGTGGGAAACATTACTTAACCCCCAGATTATCTATAATCTGTCCAGGGTTCACTTAGTGTTTCTTCACTAATCAAACTCAAACCACTAAAATAACTCAACTATGGTCAATATTATATCGTAATTAGCGAATTAATTAGATTCTATTAACGGATTGCCATCGATTAATCCCGTTTGACCCGCCGAACTTTCCGCCATGACAATTGTAATAATTTAACGCCAACACGCTCCTCTAACTGGTATAAATAGGACTCTAACATCAATCTAAAATTGCTACAAACACCAAAATACACTTAATCAATATCTATAACATCGTTTGAAAATCCAAGATCTTTTTCCGACCAACTAGCCGTTCGTCACCGTCCCGACACCAATTGAGGTAATTTAAGCATGCATTTGAATCATTTTTAACCGTTAATTAAAACCCCAAAACTAGATTGAACAAACGTGGGACGAATTGAAAGAATTTAAGCTAGGGTTTCTTTGAAGAAGAAGGTGATCCATAATGTTAATATATATATATGTTTTTCTAATCTTTTATCAATAGACAGTTTGGTGTAGTTGTTTAGTGCATGTATGTATAAGCTGAAAGATCCGGATTCGAAATCCCGGTCAGGCCATTTTATTTCTATATTTTTTAAACATTCTATTATATATATATATATATATATTAAATCATTAAGAATTATTAAAACTCATTTTAAATCAAATAAATTATCTAAAAATCAAAATAAAGCAAATACAATTATTTCTAAGCCATATAAGTTTTTATAAATTAAATATAAAATATATTTTACCATTTTCTTTCCAACTAAAAACCAACTTTCGTTTCCTTTCATTAAAACCCGGTTAATGTTGTATTAATAAAATATATTTTACCATTTTCTTTCCAATTATAATTTTTTCATATAAGTTTTCATTAAAACCCGAAAATAAGTTCACATCGTTCAAACCGTATCTAGTAAATAGTGTAAACCTCATTATAATAGTTATTAAAATAATGTCATGACCTTAAAACCCGTTAAAAATCCATTAAAATTAGTTATTCGTCCATTACTTTAATTTATTAGTTTTAATGCGCTAAACGCTAAGTAGATAATTTTAAATTCGTTAACTTTAATTCGTTAGCTTTAATCCAATAATAGTTATTCGAGATAGAAATCCCCATTTAAAATCCGTACCTCGAAATTATCGTAACTTTCATATGAATGTTAATATTATAATATTAAAATAATATAAACCACTAAAATTCCTTAAGCTTAAAAATAACATTAAATTAATTCATGCCTTAAACTAATAATTATTCCCAATAAAATTAGACATAATAATCCCGTTAGATTGGTCGTTAAATTTCTTATTTATTTGTATCTATTTTATTTATAGTTGGAGAAGTTCAATCGTTTTGGATTCTTTAACGTATTTTCAGTTGCTTCAGTTTCGTATTTTCGGTTGCTTTTATTACAAGTTTATCTTCGCATTCGAGGTGAGTTTCTCACAACCCCTTTTTAAACGTTTTCATATTTGGGGGTATCATATGTATCTTATTACAAATTCAATGTATTACGATTTCGCTTACAAACTACAATTCACTATATGGACTTGTGTGTTACTTGATTACTTGCTCGAATTTACTTGCACGTGGTAGCCTCAATAAGTATGATCATACGCCCCCCTTTGCACTCAGGTCCATTTGTATCGAGTGTTAAAGGGTATCATAATCCGAGTACGTTGGTTGTTACTAACTGGAAAGGACCTTACTTGCACGATTACCCGAGTACGTTGGTTGATACCAACTGGAAAGTGTCACACCCCGAAAACATTAACTTTACACAGCCGAAGTCTTAACTTTAATTCGTCGGGTTATGACAGACGCCGATAGTCAACAATAATAACCATTTAATAATAAAAGCATCATCTTTTATTATAAGAAATATTTTACAACATCAGAGTTTATTACATGTGCTGATGCACGGTTTACAACACATCGCTTTTGTTCAAACACCCCACGCTCTCATTTCCATGCCACCTCGAAACCTTCACTTTCCTGCAAAGCATATTTAAACAATATTTGGGTCAACACGAATGTTGGTGAGTTATTCCTGAGAAGAAAAACTTATTATATAAATATAGACAATTTATATATAAACAACACATGAATATAATGGTGTACGTCCATTATACTCCCAATTAAAGACCGATCATACACGGTATAACACAATAACGAAACCCGCATTTTACCTTTAAGCACAAAAAGCGTTAGTTGTAAACTAGCTAAGAATACAACGCGTGTATGACTACCAATTTGATAACTCGAAACGTACCATACTCGAAATATTCCCACTTTTAACCCAACGCGAATGGAAGTGGGGGGCGTCACCCCGATAGATCTACCAACATTTCTGTGCCCTCAATTCGGTTAACAGTTATTTAACCAAATTGATTCATCCCACAATAACGACAATTTGTAGTATAATGCGTTTTCAAAACATATATATAACGAATATAGATATACAATATGCTTTTCGGAGGAAGAACTCACCTTTGATTTCGGGGTTTCGAATAAACGCTCGTTCCTATATTAGTACACGTTCGTTAATCTTAAATTTGACTAAAATATACATATTCTTATTCTAAAAATCCACACAAGCACATAACACATAAAGTTTACTACTTATAATCTTATAATTCTATACTTAAAAATATAAACAAGTAATAATCAACTAATAATTGTTTTATTTAATAATTTTATTTAATTATTAAAATTTATAAAAATTATTACCTTTAGTTGCTGGAGTGTTTTGGAAAAGTTTAAGTTATTATTTTATTTAAAATTTTGACTCTATTATAATCGGTTTTGTCGGTTTTGCCGGTTTCGTTGGTTTTGAGCTTAAAAACGAACCAGTTGTCATTTTTATGAAACTTTTAGTTTTAAATTATCTAAAACACTTTTTATATAGTTTTTAGTCAAGTTTTATTGGTTTTTCAATAAAAATGTTTTGGTTTTTATTTTGTTGCCAATTTCCTAAAAATGCCAATTTTTAACGTTTTCGTGTCGGTTTTCGCGACACGAACCGTGTTGGTTTAAGTTTTGCTATTCTTGACTTTTCTTATACTTTAACTTATGTTAAATATAAGAATATTATGGCTTTAGAAGCTGTTTTAATTCAGTTCCAAAAACTCATGTCGGTTTACCTTAAAAGTCGAACTTTCCGATCGTTAAAGTCACCGACAAGCTATTTAAGTCACAATGTCAAAACCAAACCATTTGGTACAGCAAATATACATATAATAACAAATAATATATCATCATATACATGTTTGATCATCTAGCACCAAGTATGCACATAAAACAAATTTTTAACTACACATGCTCAAGCCTTAGCTTAAGTTTTTAACTACACGATAAACATGCCGTTTCTATAATCTCTACAAGGTGTTTATGTACCAAAATTTCCAGATCTTAATAACTCATATTAACATCTTATTTCATCCCATTATTATCTTTTAACCAACACATTCTTGATTTCTTTAACAACAAAGTTTCTATTACTAGTAAGTAGTAATTTTTAATAACCTTATTGTTATACTAACAATCTTTACAATAGAGTTTACCAAAGTAATCCTAACCACAAGTCTTTAATCATCCACACAAGATTATGTTCACTTATCAAATCATTTTGCAAAACATCTTGTACAATTTACAAAGTTTCCTTTATTAGTAAGTTTAACACAAACTCTTGTTTATCTAAGTTATTATGTTTCATGCATCCTAGTACTTCTAGTAGATTTCATTCCTTTCCATATGCCCCATTCAATCACTTAGTTTGTCATTATCAATCCATATAAAATCAATACAAGTCAAGTATGAGCTTTATGATCAAAAGTCAAATTTTGTAATACTTGCATGTGTAAGTGACTTTCCAACAAAGTCAAATCCCTATACTTTTGTCAACCCTTTTCCAAGATTCTTTCAACACCATTATTATTATTACTTACAACTTTTTCAAGTAATCAAGTATGTGGGTTTTCAAAAGTATCATTCTTCTTTAACCATTTTATCATTTAACAAACTTACAACTTCAATCCAATACCAAAATCAAAAACCATGGTTCTAATGGGTGTTTTTACCCATAATCCATTTCCAATCTTTTGACCATTTACACATTTACTTCCAATATTAAAACAATACCTAAACCCATTTGTTAAACAAACTCAAGTAACATCCATATGGACAATCTATACAAGCTAAAATGCAACAATAACAAGTCCTATAATCAACAAATCCCATCTTACGCATTCCTATACAAACTCACGGTCTCATACATACATGCATATATCCATATTATACTTGCATGTATACTACCAAACATACTAAAATCAAGCTTTAAACATCAACTAGCAACTAATATACACCAATCTTTGAAGTGGGTTACCTTGGGTTTCGGATTTGGTGCCTATGGAGGTGATAATGTGACCTTGAGTTGGCTATAATCCTTCCTTTGGCTTCCTACTTCTTGTAATTTGCTTAAACTTCCACCCAAAGATTTCCTAATCAAGTGTTATGTGTGTAAAAATTTGAAAATGTGAGATGGTATGGTGGTGGTGGGGTGGCCGGTTATATGAAGGGAGAAAGGGGGGGTATAGGGTGATGTGTTGTATGGGGTAGAGTGTGTATGTGTCCATCCAAGTAATCTAGGTAATCATTTGATACATACATGCAAGCTTCTCATTGGTGGGTTTGGGAGGTGGGTTGGGTTATGTGTGTATGGCGGCCGAGAGAGATGGGAGAGGGAGAGGGAGAGGTGATTTGAATTATAACATGTGATAATAACTAGGTGTTAACGTTTAACGTATCTCGTAATTTATCTAGCCAAACGACTTCCGTTTCTAATAATTTTTATCAGACTTTGAGCGAAATTAGATTACAGTCAATGTCTGCCTAAAAACATAATTTTCTGAAAAACTTACTGTCGGGCTCATACGGTGTCCTCTACTGGCTTTCGGTTACTTATTTTCTAATTTTTGCGATTCAAACCTTCTAAAATTAAGTTTATACACTAACTCTAATATCCTAACATAAAATTTTATTTTTCGAGGTCATCTTGACACGTTTATGAATTTATCCGTTTTGAGATATTACCCGGTGTCAATCTGTACAGTGTCAGCTACACGACAAAATTGAACTTTTTCGGGTTCCATATTTTAAAATTCAACTAAAATCAAACACTTTGAGTGAAAATATTATTCCTATATATTTACCTTACTAATTAATACACGATTACAGTTAAGATAATTACCAGATTAATCTAATTTTTGGCTGTTGTCACATTCACCCATCCTTTTAGAAATTTCGTCCCGAAATTTAGGATGTAGTGCTGGTTTCGGTTTCTTCTGGGAAGAGGTGAGGGTATTTCGCCTTCATATTATCCTGACGTTCCCACGTGAACTCGGGACCAAGTCTTGAATTCCAGCGAACCTTGACAAGCTTAATTCTGTTATGCCTTAGCTTCTGGATTTTCCAGTCCATGACTTCAACTGGTTCTTCTATAAATCGAAGCTTATCATCAACCATTATGTCTTCAATAGGAACAATCAGCGATTCGTCAGATAGACATTTCTTCAGATTGGATATGTGAAACACGTCGTGTATTCCACTGAGTTCTGAAGGTAGGTCGAGTCGATAGGCTACCGACCCTACTCGTTCGGTAATTTTGAACGGTCCAACGTATCGTGGACTAAGTTTTCCTCTTTTACCGAATCTGACTATGCCTTTCCAAGGTGATACCTTTAGTAACACTTGGTCTCCTACCTGGAATTCCAACGGTCTCCTGCGATTATCCGCATAACTTTTCTGTTTGTCGGCTGCAACTTTTAACCTATCCTTGATTTGAAAGACCCTGTCGGTGGTCTCTTGGACAATTTCAGGACCTGTAAGTTGCTTTTCTCCGACTTTTTCCCAACAAAGGGGAGATCGACATTTTCTTCCGTACAAGGCTTCAAACGGTGCAGCCTTAATACTGGAGTGGTAGCTGTTATTATAGGAGAATTCAGCTAAATGCAGATAAGTATCCCAACTGCTTCCGAAATCAATGATACAGGCTCGCAGCATGTCTTCCAATGTTTGGATAGTTCTCTCGCTTTGACCGTCTGTCTGGGGGTGATAGGCGGTGCTCATATCTAAGCGAGTTCCTAGGGATTCGTGAAGAGATTGACAAAAACGAGAAACAAATCGACCATCTCTATCAGAAATGATTGAGACCGGTATTCCGTGTTTGGCTACGATCTCTTTCAGATACAGCTGAGTTAACTTCTCCATTCTGTCTTTTTCTTTAATGGGTATAAAATGAGCGGATTTAGTTAATCTATCCACAATTACCCAAATCGCATTATAATTTCGCGGCGTAACTGGCAGTTTGGTTATGAAGTCCATGGTAATATTATCCCATTTCCACTGAGGGATCTCTGGTTGTTGCAGTAGTCCAGGCGGTCTTCTATGTTCAGCTTTCACTTTGGAACATGTCAGGCACTTGCTGACATACACAGCTATGTCTCTTTTCAAGTTAGGCCACCAATAATGTTCTTGGAGATCTTTATACATCTTGGTTGATCCTGGGTGGATCGAATATCCAGACTTATGCGCTTCGTCTAGAACAAGATTACGCAGATTTCCATAGAGTGGTACCCAAACTCGATCAAGTAGGTATAGTGTCCCATCAGACTTTGAGACAAATTCATTTTCAAGTCCTCGCAATTTCTCAAACCTTACATTTTGCGGTTTCAAAGCTTCACGCTGTGCATCACGAATTCGAGTAGTAAGACTCGTTTGAATCGTCAATCCTAATGCACGAACACGCAGAGGCTTTTCTCTTTCCTTTCGACTCAACGCATCAGCCACAACATTCGCTTTACCCTTGTGGTAACGAATCTCACAGTCGTAATCATTGAGTAATTCTACCCATCGACGTTGCCTCATATTTAGCTCTTTCTGATCAAAGATATGCTGGAGACTCTTGTGATCAGTAAATATTGTACATTTGGTTCCATACAGATAATGCCTCCAAATCTTAAGAGCAAACACAACAGCTCCTAATTCCAAATCATGCGTCGCGTAGTTCTTTTCATGCACCTTGAGTTGTCTGGACACGTATGCTATCACCTTTTCTTGTTGCATAAGCACACAGCCAAGACCTAAGCGAGACGCATCACAATATACTACAAATCCATTGGTACCTTCTGGTAAGGACAAGATTGGTGCACTACACAACTTTTGTTTAAGCAATTGGAAGGCTCCTTCTTGTTTTTCTGTCCACTCATATTTCTTGTCTTTTTGGGTTAATTGGGTTAAGGGTTGAGCTATAGAAGAAAATTTTTCAATGAATCTACGATAGTAGCCAGCTAATCCTAAAAATTGTCGCACTCCAGTGGGTGATCTTGGTGTCTCCCAATTCTTAATTGCTTCAATTTTTGTTGGATCAACTAGGATACCATCTTCATTGATTACATGCCCTAAAAAGTGAACTTCTCGAAGCCAGAAATCGCACTTGGAAAATTTGGCATATAACTTCTCTTCTTTTAGCAATTCTAGAATCAGTTTTAAGTGTTGTTCATGTTCTTTCTTGGTTCGTGAGTAAATAAGTATGTCATCGATGAATACTATCACAAATTTATCCAAGTATGGCTTACAAACTCTGTTCATAAGATCCATGAACACAGTCGGTGCATTCGTTAGGCCAAAAGGCATGACCAGGAATTCATAATGGCCATAACGCTGAAAGCGGTTTTAGGAACATCCTCTTCTGCAACACGTAACTGATGATACCCGGACCGCAAGTCGATTTTTGAGTAATAGCTTGATCCTTGCAACTGATCAAACAAATCATCAATTCTCGGTAGTGGGTACCGATTCTTAATAGTAAGTTTGTTCAGTTCTCTGTAATCGATACACATTCGAAAAGAACCGTCCTTCTTTTTCACAAATAAGACTGGAGCTCCTCAAGGTGAGAAACTTGGTCTTATGAATCCTTTGTCTAGTAATTCCTGGAGCTGATTAGATAACTCCTGCATTTCCGATGGTGCTAATCTGTACGGAGATCGAGCTATCGGTGCGGCATCTTGAACCAGATCGATTCTGAATTCGACTTGACGCTGAGGAGGTAATCCAGGCAAGTCTTCAGGGAAAACTTCTGGAAAATCCCGTACTACAGGAATATCCTCTATCTTTCGCTCTTTAGCCTTTGTGTCGACTACATTGACAAGAAAAGCGGGACATCCTTTCCTTAACATTTTGCGAGTCTTTGTGATACTAGAGAGTTTTAACTCGGTGTTACTCTGATCACCTCGAATGCTCAGAAATTGACCGGTTGGGGTTGGTAAACGAACTAGCTTTTCGGAGCATATGATTTCAGCACCATTTTTGGATAACCAATCCATTCCTACTACTATATCAAAACTGCCTAACTCTACGGGTAGAAGATCGATTGGAAACCTAAGGTTTTCTAACAGAATATTGCAGTTTCGGACAATTTTACTGGTTTCAATTAGCTTCCCGTTAGCTAATTCTATTGAGTAATTATTGTCTAACTTGCTTGGTTCGATACCGAGAAGGGGTTCAAATTGGTCAGAAACAAAGCTTAAATCTGCTCCAGTATCGAATAGTACATAAGCATAATGATTATTAACGAGAAACATACCGGTGACTACGGATGAGTCTTTCCGGGCCTTTTTCGCGTTCATCTCGAATGCCTTGCTCTTAGCATTTTGTACCCTGAGTTTGGGGCAATCATTTCTGAAATGCCCGATGACACCGCATTCGAAACATTCGAAAGTTCGGTTTCCTGAACCGGACGGAGAGTCCCTACAGTACTGAGTCTGGTGTCCAAATCGATTGCACTTCAGACATTTCCAACATTCCCCATTATGACTCTTTCCACACCTGTTACAAGTGAATCCTTGTCCTGATCCTCTTGCGTTTGCTGCAAACATTCTTCGTGCTCCTTGGTTTCGTTTGAACTGTCCTCCTGAGTTACCATTCCACTTTCGTTTGAGTTCTCCGGTTTTCTGATTTTCGGTAACTGTTTTTCGTTCATGTTCGGCGGTAGTCGCTTTCTTACCGAAGTCTTTCAGAGTTCCCATACAAATTGCATTATCAGTTAAAGATTTTGCCAGCTCTCGGGCTGACTGGATAGTGGTTGGTTTGGAGGAGGTAACCAATCCTCGGATCTCGGGAGCTAAGCCCCAAATGTACCTCTCGATTCTTGCATATTCAGGCGTAACCAGTCGGGGTACTAGTCGTGCCAAAGCGTTGAATCGGGAAGTATATCCTCCAATGTCAGCACCTTCCATCTTTAACTGCCAGAATTCGTATTCGATTTTCTGAAGTTCGTTTCGGGGACAATACTCTTTTAACAACATTTCTTTTAGTTCTTCCCAGGTTAGACGGTAAGCGGTATCTTCTTCAAGATTTTGAATTATGGAGTTCCACCACTCGAGTGCCTCATCACGGAATGAGCACACTCCGTATTTTATCCGTTCGAGAGGAGTGCAATCACTGATTTTCATTACAGACTCCATTTTCTCGATCCACCGGATAATTTCCAAAGGTCCTTCGGCACCGGTAAATTCTTTCGGTCCGCAACCTTGGAAAATTTTGTATGAGCACCCGCGTACCGTGCTACCTGAGGGGTTTTTGTTTAGATTTTCGGTTCTAGGCGCTTCTCCACTTGAAGTATTAGTTGTATTTAGGGGGTTTTGGCTTGCATTGCGATTAGCCTCATGTTGCTCGAGTGCCGAATTTACATGTTGAGCGATTAGCTGAGCTAACTCGTCTTGAGAGGAAGGTAATCCGGTTGCTTGATTATTAGTGGATCGTCTTGTTTTTGGCGCCATGTTCTTTTTAGAAAAAAAATATAATTTTGGTTAGTTTTGGAAAAATGATATTTTTCTAAGTTTTAAGGGATCAAATAGCATCATTAATAATACAAACATAAATATAATCATCAAAGAGTGGGATTTTATAATGTACCAAAATACCAAAATTAGGTGTACTTACTTACACCTTGATCACCCACCATAATTCTAGTTCTTACCACAACCACACACAAAATAACAACATGTTCCAAGGTTAAGTTACATCACAACTACCATAATCAACATATTACCCCAAACGCCCTACTACACCTGGTGAAGGCTCATCAAATAGCCTACGCAAGGCTCTATCATCTCATTCTTCATCTTAAGAACTCCTACCCTGGCGTCTGTCATCAGTCCCTGGTTCCTCAGTTCGTTCACAAACTGGTGCATCACATCACGGGTTTGGTCATCAAGACCCTGTTTATGCTCGATAGCAAGCACACGGTCCACCATGTCATGAACGATGTTCTCGTAAGCTGAGAACTTAGCAAGAAGAACCATAAGTAGCTCGTGATCAGAGGGTTCCTCGACCACAGGCTCCGGTGCGGGAGGCGGTGGTGGAGAGGATGGAATCACAGCTAAAGGGAGTGCAATGACAGGGGCCGATGCATCACGGTTTGCCCTGGTCCTTTTTCGAGTGTACACCTTCAAGGGTGTAGCTCTCGAAGTAGACTCGGCATCTCCTGATGCAACTACCGGACGCCACTCCACTGGTGATAGTGGAGTACCACTGCTACAAGAGTCGGAGTCAGATACGATCGCTACAGAGTTCGTCATCTAAATAAACATATCAATTCAAGTTAGTAATAATCAATTATATATATATCTTTGTTACCTTTTTGTTTCGAGAGGCTGGAAAGGAGCGCGTGTTTGAACATACCGTTATAGTTTAGAAAACTTTATATTTTCTAATTCTCTATAACTTGTTGGCTCTGGTACCAACTTCTGTCACACCCCGAAAACCTTAACTTAACACAGCGGAAGTCTTAACTTTAATTCGTCGGGTTATGACAGACGCCGATAGTCAACAATAATAACCATTTAATAATAAAAGCATCATCTTTTATTATAAGAAATATTTTACAACATCAGAGTTTATTACACGTGCTGATGCACGGTTTACAACACATCGCTTTTGTTCAAACACCCCACGCTCTCATTTCCATGCCACCTCGAAACCTTCACTTTCCTGCAAAGCATATTTAAACAATATTTGGGTCAACACGAATGTTGGTGAGTTATTCCTGAGAAGAAAAACTTATTATATAAATATAGACAATTTATATATAAACAACACATGAATATAATGGTGTACGGCCGTTATACTCCCAATTAAAGACCGATCATACACGGTATAACACAATAACGAAACCCGCATTTTACCTTTAAGCACAAAAAGCGTTAGTTGTAAACTAGCTAAGAATACAACGCGTGTATGACTACCAATTTGATAACTCGAAACGTACCATACTCGAAATATTCCCACTTTTAACCCAACGCGAATGGAAGTGGGGGGCGTCACCCCGATAGATCTACCAACATTTCTGTGCCCTCAATTCGGTTAACAGTTATTTAACCAAATTGATTCATCCCACAATAACGACAACTTGTATTATAATGCGTTTTCAAAACATATATATATATAAATACGAATATAGATATACAATATGCTTTTCGGAGGAAGAACTCACCTTTGATTTCGGGGTTTCGAATAAACGCTCGTTCCTATATTAGTACACGTTCGTTAATCTTAAATTTGACTAAAATATACATATTCTTATTCTAAAAATCCACACAAGCACATAACACATAAAGTTTACTACTTATAATCTTATAATTCTATACTTAAAAATATAAACAAGTAATAATCAACTAATAATTGTTTTATTTAATAATTTTATTTAATTATTAAAATTTATAAAAATTATTACCTTTAGTTGCTGGAGTGTTTTGGAAAAGTTTAAGTTATTATTTTATTTTAAATTTTGACTCTATTATAATCGGTTTTGTCGGTTTTGCCGGTTTCGTTGGTTTTGAGCTTAAAAACGAACCGGTTGTCATTTTTATGAAACTTTTAGTTTTAAATTATCTAAAACACTTTTTATATAGTTTTTAGTCAAGTTTTATTGGTTTTTCAATAAAAATGTTTTGGTTTTTATTTTGTTGCCAATTTCCTAAAAATGCCAATTTTTAACGTTTTCGTGTCGGTTTTCGCGACACGAACCGTGTTGGTTTAAGTTTTGCTATTCTTGACTTTTCTTATACTTTAACTTATGTTAAATATAAGAATATTATGGCTTTAGAAGCTGTTTTATTCAGTTCCAAAAACTCATGTCGGTTTACCTTAAAAGTCGAACTTTCCGATCGTTAAAGTCACCGACAAGCTATTTAAGTCACAATGTCAAAACCAAACCATTTGGTACAGCAAATATACATATAATAACAAATAATATATCATCATATACATGTTTGATCATCTAGCACCAAGTATTCACATAAAACAAATTTTTAACTACACATGCTCAAGCCTTAGCTTAAGTTTTTAACTACACGATAAACATGTCGTTTCTATAATCTCTACAAGGTGTTTATGTACCAAAATTTCCAGATATTAATAACTCATATTAACATCTTATTTCATCCCATTATTATCTTTTAACCAACACATTCTTGATTTCTTTAACAACAAAGTTTCTATTACTAGTAAGTAGTAATTTTTAATAACCTTATTGTTATACTAACAATCTTTACAATAGAGTTTACCAAAGTAATCCTAACCACAAGTCTTTAATCATCCACACAAGATTATGTTCACTTATCAAATCATTTTGCAAAACATCTTGTACAATTTACAAAGTTTCCTTTATTAGTAAGTTTAACACAAACTCTTGTTTATCTAAGTTATTATGTTTCATGCATCCTAGTACTTCTAGTAGATTTCATTCCTTTCCATATGCCCCATTCAATCACTTAGTTTGTCATTATCAATCCATATAAAATCAATACAAGTCAAGTATGAGCTTTATGATCAAAAGTCAAATTTTGTAATACTTGCATGTGTAAGTGACTTTCCAACAAAGTCAAATCCCTATACTTTTGTCAACCCTTTTCCAAGATTCTTTCAACACCATTATTATTATTACTTACAACTTTTTCAAGTAATCAAGTATGTGGGTTTTCAAAAGTATCATTCTTCTTTAACCATTTTATCATTTAACAAACTTACAACTTCAATCCAATACCAAAATCAAAACCCATGGTTCTAATGGGTGTTTTTACCCATAATCCATTTCCAATCTTTTGACCATTTACACATTTACTTCCAATATTAAAACAATACCTAAACCCATTTGTTAAACAAACTCAAGTAACATCCATATGGACAATCTATACAAGCTAAAATGCAACAATAACAAGTCCTATAATCAACAAATCCCATCTTACGCATTCCTATACAAACTCACGGTCTCATACATACATGCATATATCCATATTATACTTGCATGTATACTACCAAACATACTAAAATCAAGCTTTAAACATCAACTAGCAACTAATATACACCAATCTTTGAAGTGGGTTACCTTGGGTTTCGGATTTGGTGCCTATGGAGGTGATAATGTGACCTTGAGTTGGCTATAATCCTTCCTTTGGCTTCCTACTTCTTGTAATTTGCTTAAACTTCCACCCAAAGATTTCCTAATCAAGTGTTATGTGTGTAAAAATTTGAAAATGTGAGATGGTATGGTGGTGGTGGGGTGGCCGGTTATATGAAGGGAGAAAGGGGGGGTATAGGGTGATGTGTTGTATGGGGTAGAGTGTGTATGTGTCCATCCAAGTAATCTAGGTAATCATTTGATACATACATGCAAGCTTCTCATTGGTGGGTTTGGGAGGTGGGTTGGGTTATGTGTGTATGGCGGCCGAGAGAGATGGGAGAGGGAGAGGGAGAGGTGATTTGAATTATAACATGTGATAATAACTAGGTGTTAACGTTTAACGTATCTCGTAATTTATCTAGCCAAACGACTTCCGTTTCTAATAATTTTTATCAGACTTTGAGCGAAATTAGATTACAGTCATTGTCTGCCTAAAAACATAATTTTCTGAAAAACTTACTGTCGGGCTCATACGGTGTCCTCTACTGGCTTTCGGTTACTTATTTTCTAATTTTTGCGATTCAAACCTTCTAAAATTAAGTTTATACACTAACTCTAATATCCTAACATAAAATTTTATTTTTCGAGGTCATCTTGACACGTTTATGAATTTATCCGTTTTGAGATATTACCCGGTGTCAATCTGTACAGTGTCAACTACACGACAAAATTGAACTTTTTCGGGTTCCATATTTTAAATTCAACTAAAATCAAACACTTTGAATGAAAATATTATTCCTATATATTTACCTTACTAATTAATACACGATTACGGTTAAGATAATTATCAGATTAATCTAATTTTTGGCGGTTGTCACAGAAAAGGACATTACTTGCTCGTTTATCACTTGTTCATGAATTGTATGATTTTTACGTATTATATCAAACTGTGGAAATCTCACCAGCTATGTTCATAGCTGACTTTATTTTATACATATGTTACAGGTGTAAAGATGCAATGATGAAAGTTAAAAGACACATAGTATGTCTATAGGATATTCAAGGAACAACTTATCATTTGTTTATTTGTCACAACTTGTATTATTTGATAAACTTGTGTTACATGAGATTTAAATGAAATAATGTTATTATGGTCACCTAATAGTGTCACGTGTGTTTGAGCAATCTGTACGTCACACTCAGGCGTTTCCGCTTTAGCCGGGGTGTTACATTGAACCTCAATGTCTCAGCCGGTTATTCATTAATAACACTAGCAACCAGTTATTCATTAATAATATTCATCAAAAATATTTTTTACATAATAAGCTTGAATATTTTTAACATGGATGGCATATGAACAAATTTTGTCACATAATAAGGATAAAATGGTTATTGCATGCTAAAAAGGGAAAAATGTAATTAAGATTTTAACATTGGGGAGATATGTAATTAAGAGGCTTAACGAGGGGATATATGTAAAAATCTTAGGGGTGTTCACGGTCAGGTTTTCGTGGTTTTTAGGTCGAACCGTGAACCAAACCGTTAACAACAACGGTTTGCAATTTTGTAAACCGAAACAAACCGTAGAGCTTTTAAACCGAACCGTTAGTAACGGTTTGGTTTCACAGTTTAGGATCATTGGGTTTTTATACAAGATGTCAAAGATACATATTGATATAGTTATAGTAAAGTTGTAAATAATTTACAGATTTTGATAAGTTTATACACAACTTGTCCACAGTCAAGTTCAAAGACAAGCTTATTGAAATAAGCAAAGCACAAAGTTGTCTAAAAATGAACAAAACACAAATGTGTATGATTGGTATTTGGGGCTTAGCCCATTTCTTCTTAACTATTAGTATAATTTTATAACACTTAACAACAATGATTTAATTATGAATAGCAATATACCTGTGTACATACATATATAATATAAAATATTTACTTAAGTAAATCAACGGTCCGGTCCAGTTTTATACGATTGGTTTTCGACATAAACCATAAAAACCAAACTGTTCGTTACGGTTCGAAATTTTTAAAACCGATCGACCAAAAGTTACGATTAAAAACCAACCATGAAACCAAACTGCTAACCGGTTTGGGCGCTTTCACAGTTTCAAACCGTGAACACCCCTAAAAAAATCCTATAAATCAAACTCTAAATTAAAACTCAGAAAATAAGTAAAATCAACCAAGAGGCAAGAACAAGATAAGTAGCATTGGCCCACAAAAACAAAATTTTCTACACTTTGGAACACCATCTTTGACTTAAAAAAGTCAAACCTTTATTCTTATTCAACTTTGAACAGCAACCTGAATTAAAAGCATCACCATGCTGCTCAGCTTTCAAACCAAGATTCACAACATGAACAAAAAACTTCACAACAGAAACACAATTAAAACAACTTCAGTTATAATAACAAACCTAGTAACCATAAAAGTAAGATCCATATGGAGTCAAACTCCGGCACAGAGTGACCCATTTTTATCACTTACTATCTAAACTAAAAAAACAGTTATTTCATAACATTCAAGAAACACTGTACACATAGATTCACTTCCAGAACTGTTATTACTCAGTTGCGCCCCAACCTAACCAAATGCTGCTGATGTTTTGCAGCAGCCGCTTTGTCAGCCGCTTCACGTTTCAGTGTCCGTTTGGCCCGCCTCCCAACCGCCGCTTTGTCAGCCGCCTGTTTCTTTTTGGGCTCACGAGAGGACGATCCTGCTTCCGAATCGGGTTGGTGGTGAACGGGCCTTGCTTCTTGCTTTCCCGCCCTCACGAACCCGTTGTTACCCCACCTGCGGTTGCCGATACGGATGTTGATGTTTGATGAACGGCCCAAATAGACTTCATCTAGATCTTCATCATCCTCTTCTTCTTCATACCCGTAAGGGTAAAAGTAAGAGTCTTCTGGTATGTGATCATCTGGTGCTTCATGAGTCGGCTCCACGTGTAATGGGTGAAACCATGATGCTCTTAAAAGGAGGCAAACACTCTCCTCAAACATATAGTCATGAATGCTGTTAATAACATACCAAATATTATTATAATTATGCATGTACAAAATGTACAAGCACATGGAATATTTACCTCACTGAGAGAGTAAGAGGTATGGATGAGCTTTTGGAAATTGATTAAAATTATGTCATACAAACAATGGTAAAGAACACATGGAGATAAATGGATTTAAGAGGTTTTAATGTGTGACAATATGACAGAAAATGTTGCTCAATATTGTTACATATATGCTTATGACGTCCATGTTGTTTTTACCAGAGTTATTAAAAGCGGTTGCCTGAACCGCCTGGGCGCTATTTTTTGGCGAGGCGCTACTTCACCGACTTTCCATGGTGAAGCCATTTTTTAGGAGCCAAATCCGGAAGTTGTGAGTTTTTTGATCTATCACTTGACTAACTGATAAGAATTTCCTAAAAAAGAATCGGATTTACTTAAGTAACCCCAAATCTCAATAATCATTGATAATTCTTTGGTTTGTAGAAATCACACAATAATGAAGAACAAGACTAATAGAAGTTTTTTTTTTTATCATCTTTCTTTCCTTGATTAATCCGCTTATGGCTTTTGTTGATGTTTCTTGTAGTATAAGTTGCCTAACAGCAATCTCTATTATGATTTAAACTTTAAACAAAAAAAATTAAGGTATAGTTTAACAAGAAAAATGATAAAATCCAGAAGCAGGAACTATTTTAAAACTTTTGGTACTAATTTATTCATAATAAATGTTATAAAATAGCTTTTGTTTTTGCCTTCTTATTTTATAAAAGTGTGCTTTTTTGTTCTCAAGGCCTCGCTTTTTCGCACCATGCGCCTAGGCCCCATGCAAGGCCTATGCGCCTTGAGCCCACCAAGCGCGTTTGATAAACGATAACTATGGTTTTTATATCTACCTGCCATCAAGAGAGCGATGAATGTTGAGGAACTCGAACGGATTCTTGCATTGTGGACAAGTTGGTTCCTTCTTACACGCAGCCCACCGAAGGATGCAAGTCACACTATAGGGAATATAGCAAGTGCACTTATTATTTACAGAAAATAATACATAAAAGCAGGTATGAAAATCTAAGTACGTAGCAAATGACAACAAACAGTGACCTGTGTGTGAAATAAAACGCATACATGATATTTAAAGCATAATAAACAAGAAATATAATGAAGTGAATGCGCATAGTTGTCAATAGCAAGAATAGCGCTCGATATAGCGTGCTTCATCGTGTACAGGTCTTTTTCCACTATTTGATGTTTGTCGTCTTAATATAGCAATAATCAGTTTGTTATTATTATTATTATTTTTTTTTGAAAAATCAAAAATCTAATTTTTAGGCATTAAAATCGATTAAGCAGCACTAAACTCAAACCAGTTCCACCGTAAAAACTCAACTTAGTTAATGAAACCCCTATTTTAAATAAATAAATAAATAATTTTCTAACACCTTATCGCTTAACAGCAAAAAGCGCCCGCTAGTTCATAGCTATCGCTACATAGTGTATAGGCAGGTTGTCGCTATTGACCACTATTCGCAAGACAACTATGTGAATGCGTGATGCCAATGAGACGTGTACAGAGAAACCAAAATCCATGTGCATCTACGTCTTAAATCCTTATTCGACACATGATGTAATATTAGCAAAATATCATCCGCCTCATTCAACACAATGCTAAAACACAGCGTCCAAATATGCACACCAAAACGACGTCATATTCACTTTAATCCGACTTAGATTAATCGAGTAACAATGAATGAATTATTAACATCTTGTAAAGCTCAAATCTCAATCAATGATTTGCTATAAATATAAATGTTTCTAAATGAAATGAGACAAACCAGTAAGCGTGCTCGCAACCTTTAACAAGGGCGGTTTCCTGCAAAGCGATCTTATTCAAGCAAATGACACAAATCCCATGATGATTTTCATCAGCGATCGATGATTTCGGATCGCAACCCTTCTTCCCCTCCTGCAAACCCTAGATCAATCAAAACCCACCTAACAAACAAATCAAGAGAGAGAGAAATTGTACCTGGTGATGGATGGATAGATCTGGGAAGGCGGTGATGAGGTGGTGAACATCGATCTCAATTGGTGCAGCATCCATGACGATGAATGATTGATGGACGGATGAATGAATAGGTACAAACAATGGATAATAATAATAATAATAATAATAATAAGAGATTGAAAAGAAGATTCTGAGGGAATAATTCTTCGGATTCCAAACAAAATGGAACGATGAGGGAGAGGGAGAGGGCGAATGCCCCGACAAGAGGAAGGATATGTCTATCTTAATAACCCACCCCCTCTTTATATCCTTTACACCACACCGACTTATGTTCATCCTCATCTCTCTTTCTAATATATACCACCACAACCCGGTTCCGTATCCATTATAATTAGTTACAACATTCACATTTAATCAGTCAAAATAGATGTTTTTTTTTTTCACAACCATCCGCACCCATTAATTGCTTACAGCATTCACATCTAATCCATCAAAATGTGAGTGGAATTTTTATAATGTAACGAGTGATTTATGGTGTTGTAGGGGTGTAAATCGGGTCAACCCGATCGGGTTTCGGGTTAATCGGGTTGGGTTAGTCGGGTTTTGAAAAAAAATGATCTAACCCGCAACCCGACCCTATTAAGGTTCGGGTTCGGGTTAATCGGGTTTCTGGTTTTTCGGTCGGGTTAGTCGGGTTGCTATATATTTTTAAATTGATTTTTATGTTTGTAACCATTGGACTACAATGTTTATCTTATTATTGCATACAGGACTGTAGACGAACCAAATGATTAGGGGTGTTCATGGTTCGATACTTCGGTTCGGAATAGTTCAAACCGATCATTTGTTTAGTTTCATGGTCGGGCTTTCTTATTAACTTTTGGTCGGTTGGTTTCAAAAATTTCAAACCGCAAAGAACGGTTTGGTTTATGGTTTAAAAATTTTCAAACCGTATAACCGAACCGAACCGTAAGATGAATATACTTTGCTTAAACTGTACTACTATAATGAGGTGTGTTTATGATATTAAAATTTTCAATTCTATTTGTTATTTCATTTCAGATTAAGATGAAGCTGATTTGTTGCATATCTATTATCAGTAGATCGAGTTGATTATTGTTAAACTTTTAAGAACCTTGCACATGTTCACCTTACACAACACCACAAAACTTGAGCAGATCTTTTGTAGCACGATGGTATACAATAAAGGAATTTTTGTAACTAGTATAATTTGTTTTGTACTTTATATATATATATTTATATATACCCAAACCGTGAAACCAAATGGTTAGTAACGGTTCAGTTAGGTTCGGTTTCCTATCTTAACGGTTCGTTTTCTGTTTTTATTAATGGTTTGGCTCACGGTTTGTCCTAAAAACCGTTAAAATCTGACCGTGAACACCCTTACAAACGATCACGTACAAGGGCATGTTTGTCTTTGTTCATTTAACTTTAAATTAATATGAACACTTAATCGAACAAATATTTGTGTTCATGCTCGTTTGTTTAAAAAATGAACATGTTCGTGTTCGTTTATATTCATTCATTTAAAATCTAGGTGAACAATTCACGAACATAAAAGAACGTAAATAAACATATATGTACATGCGTAAATGAACACAAACAAACATAAACGAACTCAAATGAGCATACTTAAATGAACACAAACAAACACCACTAATCGGGTTAACCCGAAACCCGATTTTTTTCCAAAAACGAACCCGAAACCCGACCCTATTAACAGTCCGGGTTATTCGGGTCAACCCGAATAACCCGATTAATATTTTTTGACCATGTTTAACCCGACCCTAATAAGCTTATTAGGGTTCGGGTTGGGTCGGGTTAATCAGGTTCAGGTATTTTGAACACCCCTTGTATTGTGAGGGAAGCAGAGAGAAATGCAATGATTTTTCTGTATATTTGAAAATAGACTGGTCATGCTCTATAAATAGTATATTTTGAAAGTGGTTGTGAGTGAAGGAAAGAAAAATGGTAATAGCAAAGGTATAAAAAAATATTTAATTGACAAAAGAGAAAACACAGTGATGTTTAGTGTAATTTTGAATTTGGAGATAGAGGAAGGGGTGGGAATACTCTTAACCCGTCTATTTGGTATCTAGATTTATTGATTTTCAGTACGAATATTTTCGGGTACGAGTACGAGTATTTTGGTACTCGGTACCCGTTTGAAATAGGTAAAGGTTTTTATTGAGATTTCCAAAACTCGTAACTCTAGCCATGTGTAATATCTTCACACGTTTCAAGCATCATGGCTTCAAACGGAAAGCTAACTAGCGAAGAATAAACGAATGTTAACTTTTTTGCATAAGTTAATTTTTTTTAAACATTTTGATAAAGGGGAGACTTTGTATGTTTTGGTATTCGTTACTTGATTATGAATGGATTGATTTGTTTCATTTTTAGTTTTGGTATTATCTTTTGGTGTGGTATTACGGTTTTGGTATTATAGATAATTGATTGTCGGTAACATACCGGTACTGATACTAAGTTTAGTATAAAATCATCACCAGGTGCCGCCGAAACTAAATGGTGGGGGTATGTTTTGAACCCTGGTCACATAAAACACAAATTTTCTCCCTTACCACTCCATTAATAGTTCATTGGCTCAAATACTACCTTTGTACTTTACTAAAATATAATAGAATAAAATTACAAATAAAGAAACCCTCTATGACTTCTCCTTCACATTGCGTCCTCACCCTCATGTACAAAAAATCTGTAGCCATTAGAGAAGTAATCAAAACCATTTACTACTTTTAGATATAATTCAAGTCTGGGCCAATCTTACTAGGATTCATAACTAGAGAAGTAATCAACGGTCAGGGAAACAAAAGGTAAACGAAAGGAACTCAAGACAGGTATTTCCCCGGGGTAAAGAATATTGAAAACCTTGAATTCGAAAGTGATGGCTAAATATGTAAAACTAACAACACAGTTATCCTCATGACAAGAAGGGGGCTTCCTTCATTCATCATCTATAGCATCGTTTGAGACTAGTTTGATCAATGTTCTTGACCGAACCCTATCAGACATAAAAACCATCAAATTTGCATCCTAATCTAAAGGGATTTGTTATCAATATGCTTATAATCCTTTACTCTATGGTTTTAGTGTGAATTATCATTGATTGTGATTTTAGGGTTTGAAAATTCATATTATGTCATACGCATTATGTCAAAGGACGTGAAACCATTTCGTTGTCGTCGCCCGTTACAATGCTAAATCCCTAGGTTGCGTTGAATGGAATTGTGGTTTAATGAATCAATTTGGGGATCTTGATGATTGATGTTGTGGGATTTTAAATAGCTCTTGAACAATAATGATAACCGGTTACGTTGAGAACGTCGGTGGTTGGTGCTGGGTGTTGGATCTATTGATTTGGGTTAGGGCTGATGAATGTTCAATAAAAGTATTACTTAGTTTAAAAAAAGTAATAAAGTATACAAAAATATTAAAAGACCAAAATACCCCTGATTTAACATTAAAAAACTAACGGGTTAACGATTTAAATGTAATTTGCAATAAACAGGAAACCTCAATGGTCCAGTTACACTAAAAAAACCTTTTAGACCAAAATCGCATTATTTACCAAATCTCATGGACGATTTTGGCATTTTATTCTTAAAAATATAAAGTTTACAAACTTATGAATAAATATTATTTCCAGCAATAAAAGTATGTTAAAAACATAAGCTAATAAAAATAAATAAATTTTATTAATATAAGTAATATTAAATAATTTGTAATAAAATACATGGGTATAACTAGTTTAGATAAGTGTTTTATGTGCATAGAAATGAGTAAGTTAGTCTTATAATATTAGATAGCTATAATGTGTTAGGAATTGTGTGCTTACGAAAGAATTAACAATTTGGACTTAACCGAACCAAAGGTCACTAGGTGGTCATTTGAACACAAAATAATAAAACAATGTAAATAAACGTTTGTGTGAACACTTGAAGTTGAATGATGCTGATACATCGTTTTCCGTCACGGTCTTTGTCTTAATGTATTTTGGGTATTTGGTAATAATGTAAGGCACCTTCGCTAATGTAAAGCTCATTCGTTAGAGTAGCTAATAACGAATGAGCTCTGTGTGCTTTTGTCCTCATTCGTTATAGGATGTTAACGTAAGAGGTTAACATATGTAGTCATTCGTTATGTTAACGAATGTTGTTTAATGTATGACAGCGAACGAGGCTCATTCATTAGGGAGTGCCTAAAACTGGCTCATCGTCTATAAATACCTTGTAATTCTTATTTGTAATTAGCAGTTCTTATTTAATCTCGATCCATCTCGTAACTCTGCCCAAATTTCCTCTCAACCCACACACTTACATACACTAAATTAAAACCTAAACATATTCATATCTGACTAGATCCGTTGACGTAATGATCTCGTAATCGATCAGATTAGCTTCACTCAAGTTGTATCAGAGCCCGTGTATGATTGAATACAATTTAGAATTGAATTTCGATCAAATTCATTAGTAATTTGATTGTTAATTGGGATTAATTGTATTGAAATTGATAAACGAATGCTTGTACTTCAAATTGATTAATTAACGAAGTTAACCATGTTAGTTGGACTTGTAATGGACTTCAGATTGTTCGCAATGATTCACTAATAATTTTTGTTCATTTTATTGTATTGAATTGACTTGAATTGTTGAATTGAGTTTGCACGGGAAACTATTCAACATGTTAAGGTATTTTGGTCAAATTGGATTAGATTGGAGATGTTTGTGGTGTTCAGATTGGTCTGTTGAGGTATGGAATTGGATTACGAGTTGATTGAGTGGTTGATTGTGTGAATTGGTTGCGATTTGAACGTGTTTGGATAGGTTTGAACTGGTCTGGAATTGGTTTAGATCTGAAAATGATGAACACGATGAATGTTCATTCGTTGATTTCTTGAGCACATTCATTCTTTTCATATCTCATTCATTAGACGGTTATCAGGTTGTTGTAACCGTTTCTAACAAACCATTAGTTATATTGTAGCTCATCCTTTACACTGTTCAATATTTCGTTTTAACCACATGTGTTTTCACATTCGTTCTTCACATATTCGTACTTACTGTTCTTCATTCATTTTCTCATTCGTACAGTGTTACACCACATTCGTTATTCACTCATTCGTCATAGCTCATACGTGTGAACCGAATCACTTGTGATTGTTCATTCGTTACAAGAATCTCTCATTCGTTTTTCCTGTTCTACATTCGTTATTCAAACTTCTGAGATTCACAATTTTCACCCTTAAACTTTCATTATGGCAAACTTTTACGCTCTTGCTTGTTAGAATGCTTTAATGCAACAAATGTTGACCACTGATGCTGAAATTGGATCTCATACGAAGTGTCCCAGACTTCAAAATTTGTATGATTTTCCGAAATGGGACTTAAGGTTCAGAGCTCATCTGTGTGCCGTTCATCCAGAGTGTGTGCAGAGTTTAAAGGTTGCATATGTCCCAATAATAATTAACTCTGTCACACTTGGAAACTCATTATTCTCTCAGATGTCGGCTGAGGAGAAGAAAGCTTGCGAGATTGAAACAAAAGCTTACTCTACATTGACCATGGCTTTACCCGAGCATATCTTTCACCAATTCAATCACATCAAGATATGTGCTCCTTTGTATGAAGCTTTGAAGTCAAGAAGCATGGGAATTACAAAGGAAAGCAAGAAGTCAATGTTAAAGTATCAGTTTAGAAACTTTAACCTTATTGCTGGTGAAACCGTTGGAGAGTTGATTACTAGATTATGTCATTTAACTGCTGAAATGCACAGATTCTCAACGCTTCCAGTTGATGGTGATCTTATTGACACTTTGAAGAATTCACTACGTTCTTCCTATACAACCTACTTAATGGTTCTTACTGAAAACGGTTATTTCAGAAATAAAGAATTAACTACTATGGATTTTGTTCAAAAATTGGAAGAAAGGGAGTTTGAGCTTAAGTGTCAAAACTCCTCTAAAGGTAACCAAGATCCCACGCTATATGGTGGATCAGGCCCATCGAATAAGACTGCTTCATTTCCTATCACCGCTTTCTACTCTCAAGCAACTTCTGAGATTCCTCATGTAGTTGCTTCTGAGCCTAATGTATTTGCCGGTGCATCTGGGTATGCTGATGCTGCTGGACAAAGTTCCAATGTATCACCACCACCAACTGTGAACATGAAAGAAGCCGGGAAGCATTTTGCTTTCATGATTGCTTTTATGATATCGTACGAGCAACTGGTGGGAGGCCAAGTAGCTAACTGTGACATGACCGATGAAGATTATGATCAGGTCGATCCCGATGATCTTGAACTCATGAATCTTAAATGGAACATGGCGATGATAGTCCGTAAAATTAAGAAATTCATGCAACGGACTGGTAAAGACATGCCTGCCATGAGCAAGAGGATTGGCTTTGATAAATTAAAGGTCAAGTGCTACAATTTCCAAGAATTTGGCCATTTTGCCAAGGAGTGTGACAAGCCGAGAAAGTAGTATTCTGGACAATGAACACAAAATAGAAACTTCAATAACCACAAGAAGTATAACAACTCTGAGCCATCCAATGAGAAACATAAATCTGGGGCTGATAATACCAAATTGGTGGTAGACATTGATTGCACAAGAGGGCATCGATTGATCATAGAAGCTGCTCGGTAATGTATCCTTTGATGAAAATCAAGAGAACTTGGCTGTGTTTGACCGAGTTGAAAATCTTGAAAATGAAACAGTTGATAAAGTATTGGTAGAAATTGATGAATTGGAAATAGAGTCGGATACTTCAAGCGATGATATGCAAGACAACTTTGCTTGCATGGCAAAATAGAAGAGGTTCATTCTTCTAAATCTATTTTGATTCGAACCGATATTATTTCATCAATGTTTGATGAAATAAAATGTTCTCATTGTGGTGATCATAAACTAAATATGAATCACTTAAACACCGCAATGATCAACTTGTTCATGAACTCACTATCATTCATGATAACTACCGACAGATGATTGATCTTAATCAAAAGTCAAAAGATAAGATCGATGCATTGTCGCTTAGCAATCATGACTTGAAAGCTGAGTTGTCATGTGAATTAACGATTATCGATGTCTAGTTTCTAGAGATACTTAAACTGAGAACTAAAATTATAAAACTTGAAAATGAGGGAATGGAATTACAATATAAATATGGCAAATTCCGTAACTCATCTTTTCTGTTGAATGAGATTATTGAGGTTAATAATTCTCATCAAAAAATGGGAAGGCCGGCTTAGGTTTTGTAGAGAATCCTCTTCCATTTCACTATGATTACACTTCCATTCCAGCCCTGAAAATTTACAGAAAATTGATATTGATTGTCCTTTGACTATTGATCTTCAAGTGACCGTGAATGAAAGTATCAAAAAGGAGAAGCAATTCCAAAACCTCACATTCAAAGTAATTTAGTGTTTTTTGAAACTGATCATGATGTTCTAGTTGAGGATGTTATTGAACCAGACGTGATTCACAAAAAATGATAATATTCCATGAGAAAATCATATTTTGTGTGAACCACATGATCTCAAGAAAACAAAATCTGGTTCCAACTCATCAACAAAGAACAATGCTAATGCAACGAAGGTTTCATCTATTTCATCAAAAAAGAAACCAATTTCGGATGAGGATTTAAAAAAATTCATTAATTCTATGAAAACCGATAAAGTAAAAACCGAAAGGGTTTCTAAGATCAAAGGAATCAATCACGTATTTGATGAACGAACTGTTCCTTTGAACTTAATTAAACCTGAGATGGTTACCGATAAAGTAAAAACCGAAAGGGTTTCTAAGATCAAAGGAATCAATCATGTATTTGATGAATGAACTGTTCCTTTGAACTTAATTAAACCTGAGATGGTTGAAAGTGTATTTATGAATGAAACATCGAGTTTAACCGTACTTGAGAAAGAATATGAAAAGTCAAAATCAATTGACAGTTCTCAAGAAATGGTTAAAAAAAATTTGATAAACCCCATCAAATTTGTAAAATCGTCTGGATTGGATTCACCACAAAATTTTTCTAAATGTTCCAATTTAGAATTTTACAAAAACAAACGTGAGAATAAAATGGGTATTCAAATTGAAAAGGTTGCTTCTTTTGAATCTATAGATTCACACGTCACCGCTAATGTCCCTGCCAATGACATTTCACCACAATGATTTGTGGACATGAGAACTTGTTTCTCATGTGGTGAAAGGGGACATGTAGCTAAGAAGTGTGCTTCTTAGGATAAACTCAAGGCAAAACCGTTAACAAAGGAACACATTCCGACGGTTAAGAATATTTTAAAAGAACAATCTTCACAAGTTAATCTTGATGATTCATAAATCATGTTCAGCAATGTTAATCCTCGAAAGGTGGTGAGGGTTAATGTTGACAAGCAGGTTGTGACTGACAAGAAGGTTGAGTTGGTTAAACCTCTGTTTCAGAACTTGAATTCTGGTATAATTCAAGATAATTATCTCAGAAGAAAAACAAAATCATCTTTAACGTATTCTCGAGTTTATCACTTACACCAGAATAACTTCAAAAAGAAAACAAAAGAAATCAAGGAATCTGTTGATGGATCTTCAGCTGAAAACCAAAATTTAATTTATCACCTAAGAAACCAAAGGTTGAACCCAAGACTGAGGCTTGGGCTACCTTTTTGAACTAATTGTTTACCTGTCTGTGCAGAGTTCAACCAAGACTATTTCAGGAGACAAATGGATCATGGATAGTGGATGCTCTCGGCATATAACCGGCAATCTTAATCTCCTTACAAATGTTAAAGAAATTCAAGGGGGTTATGTTGCTTTTGCGGGTAATCAGGGTGGTTTAATAACCAAGGAAGGTTTAGTCTCGAATGGTAGAGTTACTTTCGAGAAGGTAAATTATTGCGGAAAGATCGACCACAATCTGTTGAGCGTTTTACAGATTTGTGATAAGAAGTATATAACCTTGTTCACGGATAAAGAATGCGGTTATTCTTAAACCGCGATTTTTGATTCTTGAGGAGATGGTCATCATGAGATCACCTAGATATCATGATATTTATGTGCTTGACATGGGGAAAACCGCAACGTCCTCATCTTTAGCATTGTGTTTTGTCCCGAAAGAAACCGTGAAAGACACGATCCTTTGTCGCAGGAGGATGGGTCATATCCACATCAGAAAAATGAATCATTTGATGGAGAATGATCTGGTGGATGGAGTATCATTGAATAATTTCAAGATGATCGATCACTGTGTGGCATGCAAAAAAGGCAAACAAAAGAAGAAATCACATCCATTTAAAATGATCAACTAGATCAATACTCCATTGGAGCATCTTTACATGGATCTGTTTGGTCCTGTGAACCGACCGAGTATTGCTGGGGATGTTTATTGTTTAGTCATCACCGATGACTATTTGCGTTTTTCGTGGGTGTTATTTATGCACACAAAGGATCAAACACCCGTTCTTGTACAGGGTCGAATCACTTTATAAACTTAAAGTGAAACGAATCCGAAGTGATAATGGCATGGAGTTTAAGAGTAGTCAAGTGGAATTCTTCTGTATTCAGTAAGGAATTCATCATGAGTACAATGCTTTGTATGTGCTTCAACAGAATGGTGTTGCTGAAAGAAGGAATCAGACTACTATTGAAGTGGCTGTAACAATGCTGGTGGATTCTAAGCTTCCAGTTCAATTCTGGAATGAAGCTGTGAATACTGCATGTTACACATTGAACAGAGTTCTCACGGTTAAGAAGTTGAAGAAAATAAGTTATGAACTTCTTAATAATTGTAATCCAAATCATCAATTCCTCGAACCATTCGGGTTTCCTTGCACAATGTTAAAGAAAGACGGGGGTAAATTTGAAGAGAAGGCGATCGAAGGATACTTTTTTGGGTATGCATCACCCACGAAACGTGTAATTAACCTCTCTTCAGGGTGTGTGAAGAATGGTACCACACCACCTGCGGGCAAGGGACGAGATTGGATGTTCGACGGTAATTAACCTCTCTTCAACGGTACATCACACCACCTGCGGGCAAGGGACGAGATTGGATGTTCGACTATGATGGTCTTTTCGATTCTTGCTCTCCCTCGGTTGACATATAACAAGAAGATTTAATTCGTGCATATCTTGAAGGTGAAATTCTATCTCCATGAAGATTCTATTTATGAAGAACCAGTTGTTATACCCTATCAACCTGAAACTTTAGATGAAGTTTCTAACTCATATGATGATGCCGACTTCGAAGATTCTTCCTCTGTACCATTCGTTGAATCTCAGGATGTTCCGAGATACAAGTTAAATAATCTTCCCAAAATTTGACTGCTGAATCAGCTAAAGATAACATCACCAATTTAAACGACAATGTTGTATTTCTTGAGAATCCGACGCTTCAAATTCACTCTTATTATCCTCAAGACAATATTATCGGTGATGTACATGAGGGGGTCGCACGCGATGACAAGTTTCTAACGTATGCGACGATAATGTATTAAATGATAATGTATTGTGTGTTTATGCGGATATGCATGCAATGGGTATAATGAGTATCACCAAATATACTTGCTTCCGATCTCATATTGAACCAACAAGTGTTTCAATGGCACTTCAAGAACCCGTATTGGGTATAAGCAATGCAGCAAGAACTGCAACAGTTCATGCGACTAGGTGTATGGGATCTCACTGATCAACCGGTTCGAGTTAAGAAAGCTATCCTGACAAAATGGGTATTTAAATGCAAGAAGGACAATCCTGGGGTAATCGTGAGAAACAATGCACGATTAGTTGTCCAGGGTTTTAATCAACAAGAAGGCATAGACTACACGGAAGTATATGCTCAAGTGGCACGACTAGAGGCTATACGTATCTTTCATACCTATGCAGCTTTCAAGAACTTTAAAGTGTATCAAATGGACGTCAAGAGTGCGCTTTTGAACAGGGAAATACATGAAGAGGTGTATGTGAAGCAACCTCCTAGTTTCGAAGATCCTAACTATATAGAGCGCGTTTACCGTTTAAAACACGCTGGCTGACCATTTGATCGATAGCGGCTTCAAACGAGGAACTGTGGATTGTACCCTTTTCCATAAGACGTTCGAAGAGGATCTTCTTCTAGTCCATATTTACTTCGAAGATATCATATTTGGTTCGACAAATGACGCATTATGTAAGTAATTTGAGAAGACGATGTAGACTAAGTTCGAAATTAGTTCGGTGGGAGAGATGAACTTCTTATTGGGGTTGTAGGTTCACTAGTTTGATTCCGGAATCTTCATTCATTTCACTAAATACGTGAATGATATCTTGAGCCGATTCAAGATAACTACCGGAAAAGTCCCCTTGACGCCTCTTCCCTTGGGTCACAATTTTTCACCGGAAGAATTGGAGGATACCGTTGATCCGACCGTTTATCGAGATATGAACTGTTCTTTAATGTACTTAACCACTTCTCATCCAGATATTGTGTTTGTTGTTTGTCTTTGTGCCAAGTATCAGTCGAGTCCCCGAATAACTCATATGGCGGTTGTTAAGCATATTTTCCACTATCCGAGGGGTAATTCTGACACCGGGTTATGGTATCCCAAGGATGATAGTTTCGATTTTACTGCTTATACAGACTCGGACTATGGAGGGTGCAAGATTAATTTCAAGTTTACTACAGCATGATGCCAATTTTTAGGAAACCAGCTTGTTTCCTGGCAGTGTAAGAAGCAAACAATGATCTCTACTTCAACCACTAAAGGTAAATAAGTGGCACCCTCGAGTTGCTATCACCGGTTTTATGGATCCAGCAACACTTATGGGATTACAGTTTGAAGTTTCTTACTACTCCCATTTATATTTATAATTCTGCTGCAATTAGCATTACTAAGAATCTCGCTCAACACTCAAAGAAGAAACACATTGAGATACGATATCATTTTATCCGCGATTGTTTTGAAAAGTAACTAATCAATCTTGAAAAGTTACACATGAATTCTCAGAAAGCTGACCTTTTTACCAAGGTATTTGATAAAACAAGATTTAACTATTTGCTTAGTATTAACGATTTAAAAACTTTAAAAGAAACTCATTTGCTCCGTTACTCATTTTTTAGTTTTGTATAGTTTCTTCGTTTATTTTCTTTCTCTATGTTTTTTATTTTAAGGGGAGAATATATAAAAATACAAAAAGATTGTGATTTCAGTTTTTACAGGTAAAATCCAAAAACATTCAGATAAGATAAAAAGTCAAAAACATTGAAAAATGCTCATCAAAATGAGTTTTTGAGGCAAAAAGGGAAAATGATAGTACATTGACCTAACGGAACTAGCACATGAATAAACTAGACTGAAAAGTTTTGTAAGACCAATTGTATGGTGTGTATGATAGGTTTGATAGATCATATAGGTGCTAAAAAGATATAAACCTAAATACAAGCCGAATCTAGTGCTACGACATCTTGATGTATAGTTAATATTTGTTTTGAAGATCAAAAGTTTAAAGATTGTTGTGTGTGTATGTGTTATTTTTGCTAAGGAATTCAGCTTATTTTATTTTATTTTTTATATTTCTTTTCATTTTGCAAAGAAATTCAACTTTATTTTTTTATTTATTTTTGCTTAAGTCTTGGATCCTCTCTGCTTGTAGTAATACCGATTTGAGGGTTACAACCTAAGTATTTTGCTTATTTTCTTGGTGTTTCGTACAAGCCTTGGATCTTCTATGCATATACTATAAGCACAAATGTGTGAAAGTCATGTATCGAACTGGAGGTTAAGGCCCTGCACAACTTCAACTTATTTATGTTTTTATTTTTGTTAAAATGTAACCTTATCTGAGTGTAGTAATACTGATTTTAAGGAAAAATTTTAACCTTCTGCTCTATTTTCTTTTTATTATTTTTGCATGAGTCACAACATTTCAAGAAAAGGAAAAATATACATGAAATTCGTTGTATGAAAGATATAATAATTGTATCTAATAGGTGGGGTCAACATAAGCTTCGTGCTTAATTGGACATATCGTAAAGCTATCGAAAGCTTTGTATAAAGTTTAAAGTGGACAATGATATCTGCAATCATCATTGGATGGGGTACAAAATAAGGCCAAAATTGAAATGATGTTTAGGAAATTATCAGTCAATATGATTCCGTACTCAAACTCACAAAAAATAGGTAATGCTTATTGTACTTTGGTTTGATTTGATTTTCGTTTATAATTTCTTGTTTGAAAATTGAAAAATACAAAAATATTTTTGATATAAAATTTAGAAAAATTCAGAAAGATTTTACATTTTGCTTTATTTTTTTTAATGCCGAGCTATGCGAATTTAAAATTTGAAAAAGAAAAGATTTTACCCATGATTTAAGTTAAGATTTTAAAACTATTTCCGCTATAATTTAAAACGTTTTAAGTTAACCAGTCAAGTTACGACTGTTAAAGTAATTTAAAGGGTTTTACATGGTAAAAATACCATTCGTTAAAAGTTAGTTCATTCGTTACTATAGTGTAACGAATGAGTGTTCATTCGTTAAATTCATCTAACGAATGTGTCACATTCGTTATTTCATCACATTTGTTTCCGCTAACAACTAATGAATGAAGGCTTATTAATTAAATTGTTAATGAATGAAGAACAAATGTATGGTCATCCGTTCATTTATTAATGAATGGAGTGTTATTCGTTAAATTTTTAACGAATAAAGGTCCATTCGTTAATTAATTTAAACGAATGAGACAATCGTTTGTCTTGGGAAATGGGTCAACGGTGTACGACATATATAAACCCTAGGAGGCGAAAGGACTCCCATTTGTGTTGCCACTGTTACTCTCGAAAAACCCAAAACCCAAGAGAAATTCTTCAAAATTTTTCCCATATCATTTTTTGTTCATATCTTGATTGTTTCATCATCGTATTGAACTTATAAGGTATAAACAATCACAATCACTGATTTAATTTAAGATTTGATTCATGCTTGCATGAGTTTAACGGTAAAACTCCTTTTGGATTAAAATCGAATCAATTTGAGTGTTATAGGTTTGTTATCAATATGTCATCGATGATATCTAAACAAGTTTCAACGTAAATGGACATGTATTGAGAGAATTCAGATTTTGAAATTACATGATTGAATTTTTGAGTTTATCTTAATTTTGACTTTGACTCTTGTAGTCAAAGGATTGCATTTGTTAAATTCATTCGTTTATCTAGTAAAGAATGAGTCCAATTTGTATACTATTGATAACGAAAGACCACATTCGTTGATGTCTTTCATGAATGACCTCATTCGTTGGTAAACCTAACGAATGAGTGTCTGTTTTACATAACGAATGTACATAAATTTAACGAATGAATTTATTCGTTATAAGTTATTAACGGATGTTCTTATTCGTTAATGATCTTTAACGAATGATATGTGTTTTCATTCGTTATTTCTTAATGTATAATGAATGAGGACATATTTGTCATTTTCAAAGTATATTTCCAATATTAACTTGTTCATTTGTACAGATGACTGATATTCCTCGGATGAATATTCCCGAAGATGAGCAAGAGAAGCCAATTGTTCAAGAAGCACCTAGTGAGCAACAACCTCAAGTTGAACAAGCACCACCAGCTGATCGATCTGCTGATAATCCTAAGGCACAAGAAGAAGAAGAAGAAGCAGCAGTGGCTAAACTTGTATCTCACAAGAAACACAATGTCCATGCTTTCTTGGAAGATGATTTCTTTGTCCGCGCTATATTTGGCAGGGTTATAGCATTTTTGAAGCGATCAAGGATCTTTCACGCCATATATACTAATTTACATGTTTATTATAACATCATTAGACTGTTCTGGGAGACGACTAAGCATGTATCTCCTGATAATCACATTGTGGCTAAAGTTCAAGAGAAGAAGATTGTTATTGATGTTGATATAATTCGTAAGGTATTGAGGTTTAATGATACGATGGATTATTGATGTGAGTTTGATCGTGAGTTGATTATAGGGTTATTTGGTCGGTTAAAGTATAAAGTGACTTGACTAAGTTTATGTATAACAAGGAGAACTTGTGTGAGCATTACAAGTATTTTCTACACATTTTGATTCATTGCCTTGGTGGACGAAAAGGTCCATATGATGAGTAATGGGTTATGATACAATCAGCATTTGTGGCACTGGTATTGAATAAACCGTTCAATTTCTCAGAAATGGTATTTTACCATTTGAAGGAGAACTGCACAACAAGGAAGAAGAAGCTCCTAATGTATCCAAGATTCCTCCCGATGATTATCAACCACTTAGAGCGAAACCTTTTCAAAGACCTGAAGGATGAAACAAATCTTATTGTTCTAGAACATATGAATGAAGATTCAATGAGAAGAACTAGAACATATCGTGGTCAGACATTGCATACTAGACCAAAGTTCAAGCGTTTGATTGTACATCTAGCTCGTGTTGATTATGAAGCTCCATCTAATGATTGTTGGATCCATGATGATTCGGATTCCGAACGTGAAAGTGGTGGGGATGGTGATGGTAATGGTGGTGATGGTGGTCCGGGAGGTTATGGTGATGGTGCTGCAGAGGCAGCACGTAAACGTAAAGCTAAGGGTAAGGCTATTGCGGTAGATAAGTCGAAGAAGCCGAGAACCCGAAGAGGTTCTAGTGTTGAAATCTAGGAAAGGGTTGATGTGTCTTCTCCTGTGTCTGTTAATGTATCTACTCCATAGACACCAGTGACTACTACGCCACCGGTGGTTACACTTATGATAACAACATCAACAGATCCACGTTTTCAAGTTATTCCTATATCTGTGCTGTCTCTAATGCCTTCTCTACAACAAGTACTGGCTACTACAAGTCCATCAGTTTATGCACAACTGATGCAGAGGCCAGACTACTCTTTCATGAGATTCAATCGACTTGCTGGTCCTATGCAGCTTATTCATCCAAATTTTTATAAACTACCGGTACAACATCAGATGTTCCAGTTGATGAACTTGATACATTTGCAAGAAAATCATATGGCTGCTAACAGACAGTTTCAAGAGCAGATGAGCGCTGAGCAGAGGCAAATGATGAGGCATGTTCAGTTTGTTCAGAGAGAAAACTGGGAGTTAAGAGCCCTGATTACTGCTATGAGGAATACAAGGTTGGATAAATAAGTTGAGCCGATTCTTCATTTGACATGCAAATATGATATGCTCAAGAAATGAAAAGGTAATGATAATGATAAAGATTCCGAGGCTAGTGGATTTGATCAGCAACCAGGTGGTGGTGCCTCATCACCTGGGAATGTTGCAGCTGAAGGTGATGCTGATAAGCAATTAGTGGTGTTTCATGATTCTACTAATGTGCAGCCCATGAAATCTATTGAGGTGAATATGGTGTTATTTGAGGATAATAGTGTCACACCCCGTTAAGCGATTTGCGGAAGCGTAAAACGGAAATGTAACAGATACAACTGGTATCAAATACATTGTTTATAAAGAAACATTACTAACTAATTTACAATATATTACATCGTATTAACATCAAACTAGGTGATACAATCAAAACTAGCTTTTCAACTACTTTACTTCTAACTCAAATGCTCACAGCATCGTTCACAATCCGAATACGAAACACATAAGCAATCTATTCCACCTTTCTGATTACCTGAAAAGCATGTTTAAAAATGATCAACTACGAATAGTTGGTGAGTTTCATAAGTTTTAACGAAATCAAGTTAGTTTGTTTAGTTGCAGCAGAACTTGGCTCATAGGCCATACTTAACTTTAGTTTATTAAGTTGCAACAGAACTTGGCTCATAGGCCATACTTAACTTTAGTTTATTAAGTTGCAGCAGAACTTGGCTCATAGGCCATACTCAACTTTAGTTTGGTACTATTGTGGCCCCCCTTCCTCCCGCAATAGCCCCATGGTCATTACTGACCACGTTATTCACTCATGGCCGTTACAGATCACGTTATTCACCCATGGCCTTTACAGACCACGTTATTCACCCATGGCAGTTACAGACCACGTTATTCATCCATGGCCGTTACAGACCACGTAATTTTTAATAGTACACATCATATTTGTATTAACTTGTTGTCACGTGTAATTTCATTATGTTTTGGTATTCGTACCATATTCACTTAATTTGTCATTCAAGAATACTGTTCACCATTCATTCGCACGTAATCAATCGTTATGTTTGTAGGGACTTTTTGTATGTAAACGTTCAGACAATTCATATGCTGAACCGTTTCCAGGTAGATAACTTATATAAATATGCTTTTCACCCCAAAAAGTTGGTAAACAGTTTGAAAAGAGGGGTCATGAAACTCACGGTTTTGTTGGCACTCAGTGCGAAGTCAGCTCGGGGTTCGTTTCCCTTGCTATCACTTAGTCCTTATAATTAATATTATAATAATATTAATATTTTAATATTATTATAATCCTTATACTAGACTTTGTTGTATAGCTAAGCTGGGTATAGCTGTTACACCCAGAAAGTGTCAGTAGGTTTAGATTGTGATGTTGTTCAATGTCTAATGTTTAAAATCAAACTTGGCTCAGTTTCCCCGTGTCGCCAGCTAGCCCAAGTTGCTCGTTTACGCGTTTGGAAAACAGTTATGGGGATGTAAGCTTGGGTAAATGTGTTGGTTGATAAAATGATTAAGTTATAAAGAAAGATCACAATTTAGGGGTCTGGATTCGCTACGCGGCTTGTTTCCGTTTATTCAGTTTGATTTGGAGAAAAACGCTCAAAATCTATCCAAATTGTCCGGATTTCTCACAAAAAGTTCATTTTCACATAATTAATCCAAAAATATGCTTCTTTATCGTTGTTGATGTTCTGATATTCCAACAGGTTCGTTAATCACGAACTTGCCGGTTTTCGTCAGAATTGAATTTGTTTAATCTTCAAATTAGCATAATTAATTATCCGTTAATCATTAGATCATAAAAATTTAGACACTTATCAAATAAAATATGAAGATTTTTATAGAAATATTTCTGGAATTATTTACTGATTTATAAATTTATAAAAACTCATTTTATATGCTATATTTAGCCCGAAAATCATCCGTTTATAACAAATAATTTCCGAAAAATCCGCCAAATTTCCTGAGTGATCAAACCTCTTCCCAAAATAACCTGTAGTAATTCCAGAAGCTAAAAATCTTTCCAAATACCATTTTCGAGCCAAAAACGACTATGAAAATATGAATAAACGCAATTGCACAAAGCATACCTAGGGTTTTCCAAATGACCCCAAACTTCCTATGTGATCATAATATATCAAATATGAGTTCCCCACAAAATTTCATAATTTTCCCAGCATTTTAAGTATTTTTCCCAAATAAACGCCCCAAATCGGTAATAAATTCGCCAAATATTCTCGGATGGTCAAAAAATTTCCAATTTTGGACAGGGACTCGATGATATGGTCCCTGATGTCTCTGCAAAATTTCATGACCTTAATATATGCACATCACAACCTTAACCTAAACAGCCCGTAATCGAACATTTCGGCATTACCTTTGCGGTTTTCGCCCGTTTTCGCTCTTTTAATCCAATTTCCGGGTTCTCGTGCTTTTATATAAGCTAAGTACAGGTCCTATATCACAAAAAAGCATGTATCATCAACATAACAACCTTGGAAGCTAGGGTTTCGGTTAAGGCTTTAAACCGAACTTTTGAACCGTAAAAACGTCGTTTAAGCCCTCTAATCCGTGTTTATGGCCATAAAAGAGTATAATTCTGATTCCTAACCATGTGTATGATCAAAATATGTTTATGAACCATTTTTAGGGTTTTTGACTGGCTAGGAGTGACTTTTGATAATCAAACTATGTTTACATGTAATTAAACGAGTTTAAACGAATCAAAAATTGATCATATATGATGTTTTTACCTAGGTTTTTGCTGGTTTTTTGATAGAACAGAACTTGGGAAGCTGCTGAACTTGGATATTTTGGAAAATGATTGTTTAAAGGAGCTTAATCAAGAAGATATACTAAAGGGGGTTAAAAGTCCACTTTGGCGGGCTGGACATTTTGGGCCCAATTTTGGCCCGTTAATCTCGTTTTGTGTGCCCGAATGTGAAATCCCAAGTCCAAGATTATTCCGGGTTCGGTTTTTTGTGACAAAAATATATCGGGTGCGACAAACGGAGCGAAAACGAGCGTTTTTCGGCTATTTTTGTGTAAATTTATAAAAACATAGTATTTGTTTGTAAAAATCGAAAATATTGTCACGGATCGCTTAAAATATCCCCAACAAGTGTTTGGCAGATCTTTTTCGGCTTAATGGATGATACAATGCTTGTTTCGGAACTATCTTTCGCGTTTAAATCCATAGCGGGTAGTTAAACGAGCATGTTTTCGTTTAACTAGTTTTCTATCGAAATAAGGCCTTAATATCAATATGTTTGCTTATAATAAACTCGTATCACTTATAGATGGCCCCTCATGATATCCGGGTCATAACCAGACCCGTTCGGTTAATCGTTTGTTCGATACATAATGAACAGTTAATGCTTATTCGATAAACGATTACTAAAGCATATTCGATTTTGTCATGAATGTCACATATGGAGGGCTAGTTATTAGTATGGTGAATGCCAATGAAATAGAAGAATGTAAGTTTGTTAACCACTCGTTGACAAAAGAACAAATCACCTTGCTTCTTAGTTTAAACGAAGAAGGTGAATGAATTGGAGAAATAGGTTGATGTTGAAGTTGAAGATAGTGAGGAGGTGAGGTTTATTAAGAGTGTTCCATCTGGGAATACGTCTTTTAATTATGATGGCGTTTACATGGAGGACGTGACTACTGAGGAATACCCTGACTTGTATACTCAGTCCAACAGCTCTGATGAAGGGATTCCATTCTTTATGACCGAACATTTTGAAGCAGCTGAAGTATCATTTTGAGTCAGATATTTACAAAGGAAGATTGAAATCTTCTCAACCTCCTCAAAGAATCGGCTAAGTATGGACTACGAGCAAGCTTGGACGTTCGAGCATGGTTTCACTACCTCGAGCATGATGTCTTATGGATATAAGAATATCTTCTTGAATTTTTTCTAAGTGTTGAAGGCTTCAAAAAAGCTACACTTCATCAAGCAAGCATGTTCTTCATCGGAGTATGGATTGCTAATCGAGCAAACAACTTGATCCATCCAGCTTAAACCAAGTGTTCTGAGCACATTGGTGGGTTGAGCATGGATACAATAAAGAAAGATCTCAAATGTTCTAAGTATAGACTTCGAGCATGGTTCAGTCCTGAGCAAGCTTCACATCCGAATATGCTGAAGAGTGTTCTCAATAAGTCACTAAGGCAGGATTGAGGAGATCTAGAAGAACATGCTTGCTCGAGGGACTTATTCGAGTAAAACAAGGATTAGTTAAGAATATTGAAGTCTGCTGGAGGGGAATACTTTCTATCTGAAAATATTCTAAGTAAAGTCTGCTCGAAGACTTGCATCGAGCATGCTGTGCATATCAAGTCTGCTCGACCAGGATATATCGTACTCAAAGACTTGTCTACACTTGTATTTATTTTTTCATTCATTATGTAATCATTAGGGTATTCTAGAAGGAATGTCAGGGCCTATAAATAGTGTCCTAGGTTTCCATTTGTTGAAAGCGTGGACAAGGCACAAAATACGAGAGCACAAACACCTGAGCGAATATTCCTTTTGTGTATTCTCGTACCGCTGCCACCGTCACGAAACCCTAGAAATTCCTTGCATTAAAATCACTGTTACATTGAACGATACATTTAATATACTGAATCTTTATCTTTGATTATTCTTGCTGATTATCTATTGTTAATCAAACCTTCATTCCCAACCTTTGAATAGACTGATTCCTCCGGGATATTCAAGTGGCCTTGAGTTCATAGATCTGGTGTGTTCTTGTCAACCTACATAGGTTTTGCACCAGGTCCGGTCCTGACAAGTGGTATTAGAGCTTTGTAAGCTCTCTGAAGGCCACGGGTTTGAAAGTTTAGAGATAAAGTTTGAAGCTCGGAAGGGTTGCAAGTGTTTCAGTCCAGATCTGAAGAGATGGATGATCAAGAATATCTACAAACAAAATACCAAGGTTGCTCGGTCAAGAAAACTACATAAAATGGAAGGTATTGTCTGAAGCCACCGTCAACTACAATGACACCGAGCTGTGGAAATCCATCAAGGATGGACATTATATTCCTTCTCATATAGCAAACAATAATGCTACCATTGAAAGATAGATGAAGAAACGAGATGACAAGGCGTTGTATATGATGAAATTGGGTATCTCATGGGAAACATTGACGAGTGTGAATCATCACAAGACTGCAAAGGAGATGTATGATGCTGTTGTTGAGATGTTTGAAGGAAACGTTGAGTTGAGAGATATAAAGAAAGACAGATTGAAACAGCAACTTGACAGATTCAAGTTCAAAGAAGGTGAGAGATTGAAATCTGTTTTACTGAAGCTCATGGCTATTGTCAACAAAATTAGAACCACTGATTTACAAATCTCTGATTTCGAACTGAATAAGAAATTACTCTCTTCTCTATCTGGTGAATGGTATACAGCAAGCAAGTTTATTAGAGAGAAAGTGAATTTTCCCAACTTCAAGTTGGATGATGTTATATCATTCTTGCAAGCTGCTAAGCATGAAATGATTTAAAACCACATGATTAGAGAAGAGAAGCTAAGTTTTCCCATGACAAATGCACTAGTTTCACCAATGGGAAATCTTTCTGTCAAATCTCAGCAACACCCCATTGTGGAAGAATCGAAACAAGTTCAATGTGTGGAGTTGGTCAGTCAAAATTCAATATTCAAATGATTGAGGACAATGATAGTGCGTCAACAGCAAGTGGACATCCTCCATATGTTCAGAATTCAGGTCAAGGGACTGACTATCAGGCATTGTTCTCCATGTTCATAGACTCCTATAATGCTTTTGTGGCAAAGAACCTGATTCATACAAGTGTTGTGTAAGAAGACTTGGACCAAATTGATGCAGATGATCTGGAAGACATGGATCTCAAGTGGCAGGCTACTATGTTGGCTGTGAGAAGTAAGAGGCTATACAATAGGATTGGAAGATCAACCTTCTATGGACCTAATGGAAGAATTGGGTTTGACAAGTCAAAAGCTATCTACTACAACTGCCAACAGCCAGGACACTTTGCAAGAGAATGCAACCTACCCAAGCAATATGGAAACCAAATGAATCAGAATCAGTTTTACCAAAACCAACATCAAAATCAGCAAGGGTATCAACAGAGAAATCAGCCTATGAACCAGAATCCCTATCAATATCAGAACAGGCCCCAACAACAAGCTCACCCTCAGCAAAGGAACAACCAGTTGCAGATATAGGGGAACCAGAACAAGGGAGCTACTAATGCTGTGAATCAGAACAGAGATCAGGGGAATGTTGCTGTAACAATGGTGCCTCAAGATGGTGATTTCGATTAGAGCAATCATGTTGCTGAAATGGAAAAAGCTAATGTAGCATACATGGCCAAAGTGCATGAGACTAGAGAATCCTCAAACTCAAAGGTAACCACTGAACCTTCTATTTCTGTCCTTCTAATTATCATTGATGATCTTAACAGAGAGGTTGGAAACTAGAAAATGAGTGTAGAAGAAAGGAAGCAATGTTAAATGTCTATGGAGCAAGTGAGGTTACCTATGAAAATCAGATTAAGAGTTTGGAGGAGGATTGTATGCAAGCTTATTTAATTCAGTCAAAGTTGAATGTTGAAATTGAAGGGCTGAAGAAGATGTATACAGAAAAAAAGCTTAAGAACACCGAGCTGTTGATTCAAGTAGATTTTTTGAAAAATCTTGTGTCCACAGGGAACATAGTGGGACATATTGAAAAGATGAATCCTGAAGAGAAGTACAAGAAGGTTCCACCACCCTTTTGTGACAAGTATCCACTTAAGGTTGACAAAGAGCAAAGAGAGGAATACTTTAAGCAATTCAACAGTGTTTTTGAGGACAAGAAGGAATTTGTAGAGATGTATGACAATGTGATAGTGGATAAAGATGGTGAGTTTGTGATGAAAGAGAGTGCTGCACCAACAGAGAAAGAAAAGAAACATGTTGAAGCCAAAGTAAGATGGAGTGAGTACTCAAGTGAAGGAAGCACTTGCAGTTGCAAGAGTGATAAGTCAGAAGATGAGAAGAAAATAAGGAAGCCTGCAAAGAAGAAAAAATGTAGAGAAGATACCATTGGTGCCCAAAGCAAACCATAAAATGAAGAAACACTATCAAAATATGAGAAAGGAACATCGAGTGTTTAACACATGTGAAAGAGCAAAATCAGTAAATGTCAAATCTACAGGTTATGCATTTGATAGTTGCTTTGCTCCTATCTATCCTGTGTTTTCAAATCATGAATTATTTGACATAGGAGAAGTGGAGTATGCACCAAGAAGAAACTATGAGAAGAATGGAGGTCACCATACACCCCACTGAAACAGAGAGTGATCAAGTTTGTAAAAGCAAAGGATTCACAAGTTTTGGATGTTTCTAGACCTGTTCAGATTGATTTCAGCAAGACCACTTATGCAAAAACATCCTTGGGATTTGACTTCCCAAGACCAAGTGACAAGGTCAAGAACAAAAAGGAACTCGAAGAACTAGGGAGTTTTGCTAAGGTGTGGTGCAAGAAGTGTGACTCTTATGGACACCACACTGATTCTTGTTGGTTTGAAGAAGAAAAGAAGTATGAAATTCCTGATAAGTACTGTGGTCAAGACATGAAGCTATACAAAGAAAAGTATGAGAAGTATTTGAAGGATGAGAAAGATCAATCTGATGAAGAGGCTAACAGAGTAAAGTTAGAGAAAATACTGAAGGCTGTCTTGAAATTAAATGAACATTCCAGTGAAACAGACAGCGCATGAAGAGGAAAGAGGTCTAGCTTCAAAGGAAAACGTGTATAAAGACCTGGTTTTCTTAATGGTGATGAGAAATACCTCCTCAAGCAAGGTTTTAAACCAAGAGGCTTTCAATGGAAAACAAAAGAAGAAGTAATAAAGAAGAAGGAATTTGTGATTGAACAAATTGAAGTTGAAAATGTTGAAGCAACTGTTGAGTGTGGATATGAATCTGATGATTCATATGAGATAGTGCATGAAGATCCAGTTCCACCTCCTATGGAAGTCTCATATGATTCTGATTTACAAACTGATGAAGTTTGTATCTTAGAAAGTAACTGATCTTCTTATGTTTGTATGTGCAGGAACAGTCCTCAAATGGAAATGATATATGGTATATGGATAGTGGGTGTTCCTGGCACATGACTTGTGACAAAGAAGCACTAGTCAATTATGAACAAAATTTTTAAAGACATGTTGCCTTTGGGAGTGATGAAAATGGAGGGAAAATTATTGGAAGAGGCACTCTAACAAATGGCAAAGTATCCTTTGAGAATTGCTGCATGTTGAAGGACTACAATACAATTTGCTCAGCATTTCTCAAGTTTGTGATAAAAGATACAAGGTCGGTTTTGATGATGCACATTGTTTTATTTTGAAGCGTGAGTTTGTCATCCCATCTAAAATGATAATGATGATGTCTCCAAGGAATGGAAACCTCTATGAACTGAGAATGAAAAATGCAATATCTAGAGGTAGTTCATGCTTTGTATCTAAAGCAACTGAAAATGAAGCAAAAATGTGTGTGAATCTCAAGAACATGAAAGGTGTTCTTCTTGTATCAAGGGGAAGCAACACAAGTCCTCACGCAAGAGCATATTGATTAACACAATTGATGAGGTATTGGAATTGCTTCACATGGATCTGTTTAATCCTATGAATGTTCCAAGCATTGGAAAGAAAAGGTTTTGCCTTGTGATTACTGATGATTTATCAAGATTTACCTAGGTGTTCTTCATGGGAACCAAAGATGAGACTACTAAATTGATCAAAGGATGTGGGCAGAGAATGGAAAACGTGCTTAAAAAGAAGGTGAAAGTGATTAGAAGTGATAATGGGACAGAGTTTAAGAATGGAACTATGGATGAATTATGCACTTTTAAAGGCATCTTTCAACAATTTAGTGCTCCAAGGACTCCTGAACAAAATGATGTTGCAGAAAGAAGAAACAGAACACTTATAGACACTGCAAGAACCATGATAGCTGATGCCTATCTGCCAGTAACATTTTGGGCAGAAGCAATCAATACTTCCTGCTATGTGTAGAACAGGGTCCTTTTTAACAAGACACACAACAAGACTCAATATGAGATACTTTTCAAAAGAAGGCCTTATGTGAAGTTCTTGAAGCCCTTTGGCTGAAAATGCTCACTTTTGAACACAAAAGACTATTTGAACAAGTTCCAATCCAAGTCATTGGAATGCTTCTTTGTGGGCTATTCATCACAGCCAAAAGCATATAGGGTTTATGTGAAGGAACATATGTATGTAATTGAGTCATCAGACATAGTGTTCAATGAAAATCATTTTAATGATGTTGATGGACCAAAGTGGCTGTTTGATTTGGAAGAGTTGATCAAGTCATTCAAGATCTATAATGAAGATATGGATGACAAAATGTTAAGAACAAGCATTGAAGAAAAAGGAAAACAACTGAAGATTGATCTGGACAAACTGTGGTCAACTGTTGACTCAGGAGAAAAGGAATTTGATTTTGTGAGAAATAACATAAGACCAAATGAGATTGAGTCTACTAGACCCGAAACAGCAGTTGAAATCTCAAATGATGGTCCAAGTGAAGTGGAGAGTGAACCTATGCAAAGTCAACCTGAAGAAACAAATAGAAATGAAGACAGGTTTCAGTCATTGTTTGACTCACTGCAAATTGGAAATAGTGAGGAATCTACATCAGAAAATGCTTTCAATCAAGAATCTGCAGAGAATGTAGAAGAGCCACAGATTGAAACTTCTGATGTAAACATGACAAATTTATATGCTGAAGTAATGGCAGATCAGATTGTTCAAACTTTCTCAGTTGGAAGAAACCATCCTTCTGAAAATATCATTGGTGACCTGCATGAAAGTGTGACCAGAAGTTCATCTGAAAGGGAAAACATTTGTCTTTATGCTTGCTTTCTCTCTCAAGTTGAACCCAAAAACATCAATCAAGCTTTGAAAGATAACCATTGGGTAGAAGCAATGCAAGAAGAGTTGGCTCTATTCAAGGACTTACAAGTTTGGGAATTGGTAGGCTAACCCAGAGGAAAGTATGTAATAGGAACCAAATGGGTATTCAGGAACAAAAAGGATGAGAGAGGAATTGTGATCAAGAACAAGACAAGACTGGTGGCTTTAGGATGCTTACAGGAAGAAGGAGTGAATTTTGAAGAAGTCTTTGCTCCAGTGGCCAGATTGGAAGCTATCAGAATTTTCTTAGCCTATGTAGCATCTATGAACATAAAAGTCTATCAATTAGATGTGAAGTCTGCATTCTTGAATGGAAAAATTGATGAAGAAGTCTATGTTAGTCAGGCTCCAGGATTTGAAGATCCAAATCATCCAAATAAGGTGTACAAACTGAGTAAAGCATTGTATGGACTACATCAAGCTCCTAGAGCTTGGTATGATGAACTCTCAAACCACCTTCTGGATAATAGATTCTGCAGAAGAGCAATTCACAAGACTCTATTCTACAAAAGAATGAAGAAGGACTTGTGTGACATTCGTCAATTTTCGATTCATGTTCGTATTGTAAACCCGGCCCGTTGGGTCGTTTCGATGTATTAAATATATTTTAATAAAGTGATTTTTAATGTTCATTATTCGATGTTCGTTGTCATTCAAGTATTTATAAATTCCCGAGCCTTAAAGTAATCAAGCCGTACGGGTTAAACACGTAAAATCGAAAACTATTTAATTTAATTATAAAGTTTAGGGTTGAAAATGTAAACTTCAAAAAAACAAACAAACTATATTTAACTAAAAGATTTAAATTATCTTTTAAATGGTTATTGAAACTTCAGGGGCCAAACTGCAATATTCTTATTTAAAATGTATTAAAGTAATCAAGCTCAACCCTACCCCCCACCCCTGCCCGTTTTTCCGACCAACAAGTCCGGCCGCCGGAGTGGCGGCGCCGGCGACTCCCATCCACCCCTAAAACTCTAAAATTTGACCCAGAAAAGTTGTTTAACGCGTTGTATCATCGATATTACATGGTAATCAGCATATTAATTACATCATAACAAACTTATTCGCGAATTAAATCCCGTGATACTCGCCGGATTTTACGGGAATCAAAATTTAAGCATTTAACGTGTATACGCTCCAGTAGTAGTATAAATAGGACCTTACACAACCTTTACAACTCGCTCATACTTCTCTTTCTCTCTAAATCACACTATAATTATCATAATTGTTCTTCAAAGCTTCGGCTCCGGCATCGTCTTGTTCTTCACCAAATCATAACATCTAAAGGTAATTGATATATGCTTCTTAATGTCGTTACACCAATAAACAAAACCTCTAAACTTACTGAAACAAACATGGAACAGAAACCCCAATTGGAAAATTAGGGTTTATGTTCTTATAAGATGAAGATGATGAATCTGGTAATTATATATATATAAAATATTTTTTCAAGCTCAAACTGAATGAACACTTAGACCAACTGGTTAACTTCATTGTGTTGTAAACAGCAGACACGGGCTCGAAACCCGGGTCAAGCGTTGTCTTTTTGTTTAAATTGTTACTCATAATAATATTATTATTAATACTAAATAACTTTAAAATTAATAATATATATAATAATAATCAATACCTTAATGAATACGAGATCCAGACAGTTGGTTAAGACACTACACATTCACAGCCAAGACCCGGGTTTGAAACCCGGGTCAAACATCATTTTTTTTTATTATTAATATTATTCATTTATATTATATTAACTTAATTAATCATTATAAAATCATAAAAACCTTTTTAAATTAAATAAAAATTATGTAAATTGAATATAAAATATATCTCACCATTTTACGTTTAAAAACCAAGTTTCTCGATTTCGTAAACCATCATTAAAAATCGTTATTAAACGTAACGGAAACTTTAATGTTCTAAAATCGTCTCGTTAAAGCAATAATTACGTTCTCGTCTTATAAACAATAGTTCAAGTATCTCTAATGTTTAAACTTCATAATTCTCGCCGTTAAACTATTTATATCTTATTAATCAACAAGTTACCATTTAGCATGAATAATAATATAATAATCTAAGAGCCATAAGATTCGTAATAAAATTATAAAATAATAACTAAATTCTAAAAATTATTCGTGCCCAAAGCTATGAATGTGGCAGTACAGAACGTTTCAAGAGAAATTGCCCAAAGTTGAACCAAGGTGTCGTTGGAAGACGAATCTCATGACAAGCATCAACCTCTGATCAAGCAAGGAGCCGTACTTATGTGAGTAATTCGAATGAAGCACGTCATGATCCAAAGGTGGTATTGAGTATGTTGTAGTTTTAAATCAATAGGCTTCAGTGATATTTTTACGGTTGTCGATAGAAGTTAGTTCCTGCTAACCTCCTATCATTTGGAAAGATACCGATTAGTGAAACTATAGAACCCCATACGGTAAAATCGCTAACGGTAAATCCCTAATGGTTAACTAAATTGTTCGGAATTGTCCTATTATTCTGAACGATTAACCTTTCCTTATTAACCTACGACCAGTAAAGTTAAGAAGTTGTGACGTGATAGTTAACATGGATTGGCTAACTTAACATGAAGCTGCAATCAAATATGAAAAGAAGATGATTAGAAGCTCTCTTTCGGACGATAAGGCGATTAGATACAGAGAAAAGTGTACGGTATTATGTTACCACTCTAATCTCATCTTGAGATGTTATAATATTTACGACAAGAAGACGTGGTGTATTCAACAAACGCGATTGCCAAAGCATTTAAAAGAAAACATATAGAAGATGTTTCGGTGATACTTAGATATCCAGAAGTTTTCCCAGAAGAACTTCCTGGAATACCGCCAACCCGACAGGTCGAATTCAGAATCGATTTAATACCTCAAGCTGGCCCTGTTGCTAAAGCATCTTACCGACTTGCACCGTCCGAGATGCAAGAATTATCCAATCAGTTACAAGAATTTTTGGATAAGATTTTATACGACCTAGTTAGTCACCATGGGGTGCACCAGTTTTAATTGGGAAATGAAGGACGGAAGTGTTAGGATATGTATTGATTAGGGAGAATTGAATAAAGTGACGATCAGGAATAGGTATTCACTTCTTCGAAGTAAATGATCTATTTAACCAATTGCAAGGGGCGATTTATTTTTTTTAGAAAATTGATCTTAGATATAGTTATCACCAAATGAAAAATCCAAGAGGAGGACGTTGCAACAACAGCGTTTCGGACTCGTCACGGCCATTATGAATTCTTAGTTATGCCTCTCGGGCTAACAAATGCGCCGGCAGTGTTCATGGACCTCATGAACCGAGTCTATAAACTTTATTTTGACAAATTTGTCATAGCATTCATTGATGATATTTTGATATATTTGCAACGTAAAGAAGAGCACGAACGACGGTTAAGAAAATTGTGGAAGTGTTAAAGCAAGAGGAGCTATACGCGAAGTTTTCGAAATGTGATTTTGAATAAAGAAGGCATAATCCCTTGGTCATGTTGAAAAGCAACAAAGATTTCACAAAGATCCAAATAAGATAGAAACCATTAAAATTGTGCCAAGCGCCGATTTTAAGTCTCCCCGATGGAGACGATGGTTTTGTCGCGTATTGTGACGCATCGCGTAAAGGGTTAGGATGCGTGTTAACGCAGTATAATAAGGTTATAGCCTATGCTTCCCGACAGTTAAAAGTACACGAGAAAAATTACACTACTCACGACTTAGAACCGGGAGCGGTTATCTTCGCACTTGAAATCTGGAGACATTATCTCTACGGTACGAAGTGCACCATCTTCACCGATCATAAAAGTTTGCAGCACATATTTGATCAGAAGGAACTGAATATGAGACAACGAAGATGGGTCGAGTTGTTAAGCGATTATGACTGTGACATCCGTTATCACCCCGACAAGGCTAACGTCGTAACCGACGCCTTGAGTAGGAAAGATCGGGTTAAGCCATTGCGAGTGCGAGCGCTGGGGATTATAGTCAGTCGAACCTTTCGGACCTGATTCGAGTCGCTCAACGTGAGGCGTTGAAAGAGGAACAATTGGAAAAGGAGGGACTTTACGGCAATGAGAAGAATCTCGAACAGCACGTGGACGCAAATTCCCAAGGTTTATCAAATGCATGATGTAAATTGGGTAATCGCGGATCGATTAACCAATCCTCGCATTTCATCCCAATCCATGACGATTACCACAATGAATTCTCGCCCAAATTCCTAATGGCGAAATGGTATCTCGTCGGGGAGTACCATTTTCAATGATCTCAGATCGAAATAGTCATCCTACTTCCATTATTGGAAGGCGGGGAAGGAAGCATCGAGAGCTTGAAGCTTTCTATGGGTGAAGTAATTATCACCAAGTTGTTAAATTGAAAATGGGTGTCAATCAAGCCATAAGATTTGGGTTGATTCGAGAAACAACCAATCGGATTTATAATATTTAAGACAAGTTGAAAGCAGCGCGAGATTGGCAAATGATTTATGCCAACATTTAAAGGAAACCATTGTCACTGGAGAGAGGTGACAAGGCATTTTTAAGGCATCACCTTAGAGAGGTGATATGAGGTTTGGCAGAACCGAAAATAGCTCCGTAATATATTGGACCTCATGAGACTATCTCCATGATTGGTCACTTAGTTTATTGATTAAAGTATTCCAGGGGCTAAGTACTATACATGATGTTTTGCAATGTATACGGATTGAAAAGTACCTAAGCGTTGAGGCAACGAAAGTACTAGTAATGGAAGTACCCATAGAAAACATGCCTGATATCATAAATAATTCCGTTGAGATAGTAGACGGGAAAACTAAACAGTTTGGACATACCAAGCTTTATTGATTAAAATTAAGTGGAATTCACAGCGGGGACCAGATTATACCTGGTAACGCGAGGGTGAATTCTGAAGGAAAAACCCCCCACCTTTCTCTCGGAAGGGATAGTGGGCGTGTAAAATTTCGAGGACGAAATTTCTTAACGGGGGGAGAATGTAACGATTCCGACGAAACCCGGTATACCCTAACCGGTAGACAATAGTTACGTCATATTTAATGTCGGGTACATGAGTTACCATAGTAACTATACGAGAATACAGGATTCACTGTATTGATTGTGCGTGAATAAATAATTCATCGTATTGAATATGCGATTAGTCGATTGATAGTTATTGAAACCCGAACGAATCGAGGGTTCAATTATAGACGAGATATATGATATTTAGTGATTTTACGAAGCATTAATGCTTCGGGATAAGTAAAGTACGGCACAGAAAAAGAATTTCGATTTAATGGTACGACGGTACATTAAACGAAACCTTTAATACCAAACCGAGCAAGAGATGATCGATCAAGCCGAAAAAGATGCGCGATAATTAATGATATGATGTTTTAAGTTAATAAATGACATGGTTTAAGTTTTTAAAGTTTTTAAATCGGTTTTATATAAATTTCACTTTTAAGCCGAAAAAACGACCGTTTTAACCTCGTTTTAAGCCGAATTAAACGTTTAACCGAAAAACGAACTGAACCGGATTATCCAAAACATTATCCGGATTACGAGAATCCAAATATGTGGCTAATATTGGAGAGGTGGGTCCCACCCCACCCCTTGATGATTCCGATCGGATCTATAGGGTCACACCCCACTCTTCATTCTTTTTTTTTGTCCTCCATTGCAAGATCCTCATCCCTTCTTCAACATTATAATCCAAAACCGAGATTTGGGAGCAAGAAAAACACGGTAAGGATCGAGTTATCTATGTTTTCACCTTCGTTTCTTGAATTGGTTTGTAAGAAAATGAGGTTTCAATGATGAAAACCGATTCTTGCATGATCAAGTGATGTATACGGGTTATACAAGGGATCTTGGTCCAAGAAAGGAGTTAAACGAACCAAAAACGAATTTTTACGGTTAAATCTTTGTTTTTAAAGCAATAACCGAAACCATGAAAGAAATGGCTTGATCGTGAGTGTAACTTGCTTGGTATTGTGGTATGTTTTTTGTAGGTTCTGTTTTTAGTGGTAGATAAGGCGGAAAGACGAGTTTGTAGCTCGTAGTGGCGGAAAACGAAAGGTATATTCGGTTATGTTCGGTTTTGGGAAATTTGGACAGATTGTTGATGCTTTAGAGTTAGGTCATGAAATTTTACAGAGGTGTTAAACACATGAAAATATGAGTTCTGTGAATTTTTGGTAATTTTTGGATAAAGGATGAATATTTGGTAAATTTAATGCTCGGTTTTGGCCAAAAATGGTGAAAAATAGTTAAATATCATGAAAAATTCTGGACAATTGCAGATAAGCTTTTTATATCATGTATAAGTCACACACAAAATTTGAGGTCCGTTGGAGAAGTCTAAGTAGGCTTTTCGGTTAAACAAGTTCTAGGGTTTTCTAGCTCGGTTTTAGTGAAAATGGCATGTAAAAGAAGATTTTTGTTCTGGAAAATTACAGGGGACTATGTGGATGGCAGGGGACATCCAGGAAAAATTTGGGATTTTTCTAAGGTAGTTTGGTATTTACGACATATTTAGTGTTTAAATGGTGTTTAAAAATAGATAAATAAATTTTAAATATAAGAATTAATTCTGGAAATATTTTTATAAAATTCCCCACTGTTAAAAAGTGATTTGTGCAAAATTTCAAGATCCGAGAGTAAACGGATAATTATTTGTGCTAATTATCAAACTTTTAAAGTTAAAACGCGTAAACCGGTGAAGTTCGCTTAAGCGAGCTGACTGGTGTATAAAAACCCTAAAAATGAACTATTTTCATATAAATGAGTTAAACAAGTAAAAATAAATCATCCGAAAATAATTCGGATGATTTGAGTAGTTTTAACCTATTTTAACAGTTTCCGGTACGCCAAAGACGGAAACGGGTCCCGCGGCCAATCGGGACGTCTAAACCGAGCTATAATTTCACATCTTTAATTAAATTATCAGTCAACCACTATTTTCGGGTCATGTGTGACCAAACTCATCTTTGAAACATAAAAACGGATAACCGTGCTAGGCACGCAAAACGAGAAAAACGACTAATAGTAGTTGTGACCATGGAACTCTAAACGACATCACAATCTGAGTCCGGAGAAGTGTTTTTGGGTTAACATTGCCCCCGGAACAGGTATAGTACTGGGTAAACAGTGTCCCCAGATGTACCGATTGATAAGGTTAAAGATTATATAAACAATAATTGTATAATAACGATCGTAGGGATCATATTACAGATTGGACGTGTTAATTGATAATGATTGTTGTTACCTGCTTGCATGTGCTAAGGTGAGTTTCACGAGCCCCTTTTTCTGAATTATTTTCAAATATTTTCCCGGGGCGGAAGCATGTTACTATTGAAATGTTTAAGTACATACTGAACACATGGATTTGCGTGTATTTATAAATATTTGGTTGTACGGGAATCGTACAGAATGGGTACAGTACTGGGTTAACAGTGTCCCCAGATGTCTCTAGAAGTGTTTCTGGGTTAACATTGCCCCCGGAATGGGTACAGTACTGGGTTAACAGTGTCCCCAGATGTCCAAAGAGGTGTTTCTGGGTTAACATTGCCCCCGGAAATGGTACAGTACTGGGTTAACAGTGTCCCCAGATAATATTATATTATGATATTGATTTATCAAGGTTTACTCAAATTGTGAAACTCACCAACTATTCATAGTTGACCCGTTTTCTCACATGCTTTTCAGGTACAACTAAGATGAAGTGATTGCTTACGTGCTAAGTGCTTGATGTGTGTAAGATTTGCGTGTGGGATGTTAGGATACATTATATTACATAGAATTATGTATCGTATGGTATGATGTGTGTATCACCTAGACGGTAATGAAATACGAGATAATGTAATTTGAAGTATATTAATGTATTTAGTTTTCTTTATAAACAATGTGGTTGATATCAGACGAGTCTGTCGCATCCCGTTTACGTTTCCGCTGCGGTTGCGGGGTGTTACAGAACTTGGTATCAGAGCCATTGGTTATAAAAAAATTAGGATGTCTTTAAAAGATACCTAAAATATAACCAGTAGCTCAAGTATTATAGGATCTGAATATCAACTAATAATTTATAGTGACGGGAGCTGGATGAACTTGGATGGACAAGTGGGTTATTATGGTCCAGAACATAATAACAGACTTGTCCGCACGAGGGGATTCAGGGGAAGTCACGGGGAACATTTATAGGTAAAAATGGCAACATATGTGTAAAGTATATAATATTATTTATGCGTGCTAATGTGTGTGTGTATATATATATATATATATATATATATATATATATATGTGCATATCTTGTGGGTAGATGTATTGAGAAATAGGACCCGGATAAGGAACCGGGGGGATGAAATAATAAAAGTGCCGAGGATGCTAAAAATTTCTAGAGCATCGGTTGATAATGAGTCTGACTTATCGGGCCATAGTTATGATAGTACCAAGTTAGATCTCCCGTTTGACCTTAACCAGAAATATCTAGTAACCGTCACTCCCAACCAGAATTGATAAATCCCATACCCTACCAACACCGGTACCGTATATCCTAATAACCCCTATGTTCAACCGAACCGCCAACCCTCACGTACAGATGGACCTGTACCTGAACCCGTTCTTATTCCATTAAGGTAAATAAATAAATAAATAAATAATAATAATAATAAATTTGATAATAAATCAGCAGATAAAAATAATATATAGAAATATATATATGTATTTCTCACTCTCAAGCATATGAGTCATACCACCTCCAGATCGAGAATCATCGATTTTAGCGAACCTAGAACGCCTGAGGACATTGACTGAGCAAGTGTAGAGTTTCCCGTAATAGTAATTGATAATATTTGAAGGCAACCCATGTAGCGCGATTACCTTGAACCTTGCAACTCCCTATGTTATCCTTACATCCGTTAGATGCCTATACCCATATATGCTCGAATAGAATGATTACCCATACACAAAGAGGTGTTGGAATCATTATAGCATAGTTGGTTGTTCGTTCGTAGGTGGTATACCGTGTATGCCGAATATACAAATGGACACGGATATTATAACTCCGTGGTACGTAATCGTTTGGTGCTCACGGTGAGCATGTATCGGTTATGCTGACATGCAGAAGGATATTGAAATCAAGTATATTAAACATTAATCTTTGTTGAGAAAGATCTATATGTCAGTTGGTGACAAGGATTATGAAACATATTTGAACGTTAACCGACGTCAGGTTAAGTCCATATGTTATTATACTTGTGGGACATATATATTATATACTGGTATGTGTAATATGTATGATAATATTTGGTGTGTATGTGTACCTGCTGTTATGATTGAACTGGTAACGAGTTATATGGTGAGATTAGTATTGATTACTGCGTACGGGATGAGTACGGCAGAATGACATAAAAAGAGTAGCTCCAATGATGGAGATTGATATGATTCAGTTGATTGCTCAAAGATAGCAGATGATGATACCGAATGTCGTATCACAGATCACTGCTAGTGTTGATGCAAATGTGATCGCAGAATTATAGATCGAGCAATCACATGATTATGAATATTTCAATTCTTAGTGTTATTACTAAGAGTGATATTGTTCCACCGAATACTATTATGACTACAAGTATTAGTTATAAACTAAACATGAATAGTAGTCGTAATGAATTAGATCCGGTATGAGGGATATGTCTGTTGGTTGTGTTAAGGAAATTATTAATAGTACTGATGGCAAAAGGGAGGAATAGATTAACGAGTGGATAGAAAAGAACGAAATGGTTAAGGATATTGGTAAGAGTCTAGAACATTGTGTAGTGAAATATGCTACAGATATGTTGGTAGATTATGTTGTATCGTGATGGAACACGATGGTACAAAATTATAGTTAGAAAATTATTACTCAGATGTTATGGTCGGAATTTAAAATTCTTGGGCTAGAACACTTTTATTCGAGTAATTAAGTTCAGAGATTGGAAACTGAGCTATGAAAGGTAGAAATGTTGTGTGCTGATCACTTGGAACACGCTAATCGTTTGAAGGAATTGTCATGTCTGGTAACATGTCTAATTACCCCTGAAACTAAGCGAAGTGAGCGCTATATTGGGGACTAACTCCATCGATAAGGAGTATAGTCAATCCTGTAAAATATACACCCTTTGGAAGGGTTGTGTCACAAGCCAGCATCGATATATTTAACTCTATGGGAAGCGGACTGGAAGGACGTTAGGTGAGACGTCGGGTGTTAAAGAAGAGAAGTGATAAAGGCATAGTGCAAGATAGGCCTTTGAATAAGTAGGTATGTCCTACAACCCAGAATTATACTAAGACTAGTTCTGGTGTGAAAACATGAACCGTATAAAGGGTCCTTCCCTAAATGTGGAAGATGTGGTTATCGGCAGGAAGAAGAATGTCGAGTGATAGTAGGCCACAGGTGTGGTAAAGTGAACGTAATGCCCCAATTGTAGAACCAATTGAAGCCATGTGAACCGGCAACCCCAACCCATTCGTATAACAACCACTCCGAACCCAACAACTTCAATAATAATCTATCAAAAGAAACTAAATTATGCCAAACAGTTGTACTTGCTATGAATGTGGCAGTACAGAACGTTTCAAGAGAAATTGCCCAAAGTTGAACCAATGTGTCGTTGGAAGACGAACCTCATGACAAGCATCAACCTCTGATCAAGCAAGGAGCCGTACTTATGTGAGTAATTCGAATGAAGCACGTCATGATCCAAAGGTGGTATTGAGTATGTTGTAGTTTTAAATCAATAGGCTTCAGTGATATTTTTACGGTTGTCGATAGAAGTTAGTTCCTGCTAGCCTCCTATCATTTGGAAAGATACCGATTAGTGAAACTATAGAACCCCATACGGTAAAATCGCTAACGGTAAATCCCTAATGGTTAACTAAATTGTTCGGAATTGTCCTATTATTCTGATAGATTAACCTTTCCTTATTAACCTACGACCAGTAAAGTTAAGAAGTTGTGACGTGATAGTTAACATGGATTGGCTAACTCAACATGAAGCTGCAATCAAATATGAAAAGAAGATGATTAGAAGCTCTCTTTCGGACGATAAGGCGATTAGAAACAGAGAAAAGTGTACGGTATTATGTTACCACTCTAATCTCATCTTGAGATGTTATAATATTTACGACAAGAATACGTGGTGTATTCAACAAACGCGATTGCCAAAGCATTTAAAAGAAAACATATAGAAGATGTTAACGTGATAGTTAGATATCCAGAAGTTTTCCCAGAAGAACTTCCTGGAATACCGCCAACCCGACAGGTCGAATTCAGAATCGATTTAATACCTCAAGCTGGCCCTGTTGCTAAAGCATTTTACCGACTTGCACCGTCCGAGATGCAAGAATTATCCAATCAGTTACAAGAATTTTTGGATAAGATTTTATACGACCTAGTTAGTCACCATGGGGTGCACCAGTTTTAATTGGGAAATGAAGGACGGAAGTGTTAGGATATGTATTGATTAGGGAGAATTGAATAAAGTGACGATCAGGAATAGGTATTCACTTCTTCGAAGTAAATGATCTATTTAACCAATTGCAAGGGGCGATTTATTTTTTTTAGAAAATTGATCTTAGATATAGTTATCACCAAATGAAAAATCCAAGAGGAGGACGTTGCAACAACAGCGTTTCGGACTCGTCACGGCCATTATGAATTCTTAGTTATGCCTCTCGGGCTAACAAATGCGCCGGCAGTGTTCATGGACCTCATGAACCGAGTCTATAAACTTTATTTTGACAAATTTGTCATAGCATTCATTGATGATATTTTGATATATTTGCAACGTAAAGAAGAGCACGAACGACGGTTAAGAAAATTGTGGAAGTGTTAAAGCAAGAGGAGCTATACGCGAAGTTTTCGAAATGTGATTTTGAATAAAGAAGGCATAATCCCTTGGTCATGTTGAAAAGCAACAAAGATTTCACAAAGATCCAAATAAGATAGAAACCATTAAAATTGTGCCAAGCGCCGATTTTAAGTCTCCCCGATGGAGACGATGGTTTTGTCGCGTATTGTGACGCATCGCGTAAAGGGTTAGGATGCGTGTTAACGCAGTATAATAAGGTTATAGCCTATGCTTCCCGACAGTTAAAAGTACACGAGAAAAATTACACTACTCACGACTTAGAACCGGGAGCGGTTATCTTCGCACTTGAAATCTGGAGACATTATCTCTACGGTACGAAGTGCACCATCTTCACCGATCATAAAAGTTTGCAGCACATATTTGATCAGAAGGAACTGAATATGAGACAACGAAGATGGGTCGAGTTGTTAAGCGATTATGACTGTGACATCCGTTATCACCCCGACAAGGCTAACGTCGTAACCGACGCCTTGAGTAGGAAAGATCGGGTTAAGCCATTGCGAGTGCGAGCGCTGGGGATTATAGTCAGTCGAACCTTTCGGACCTGATTCGAGTCGCTCAACGTGAGGCGTTGAAAGAGGAACAATTGGAAAAGGAGGGACTTTACGGCAATGAGAAGAATCTCGAACAGCACGTGGACGCAAATTCCCAAGGTTTATCAAATGCATGATGTAAATTGGGTAATCGCGGATCGATTAACCAATCCTCGCATTTCATCCCAATCCATGACGATTACCACAATGAATTCTCGCCCAAATTCCTAATGGCGAAATGGTATCTCGTCGGGGAGTACCATTTTCAATGATCTCAGATCGAAATAGTCATCCTACTTCCATTATTGGAAGGCGGGGAAGGAAGCATCGAGAGCTTGAAGCTTTCTATGGGTGAAGTAATTATCACCAAGTTGTTAAATTGAAAATGGGTGTCAATCAAGCCATAAGATTTGGGTTGATTCGAGAAACAACCAATCGGATTTATAATATTTAAGACAAGTTGAAAGCAGCGCGAGATTGGCAAATGATTTATGCCAACATTTAAAGGAAACCATTGTCACTGGAGAGAGGTGACAAGGCATTTTTAAGGCATCACCTTAGAGAGGTGATATGAGGTTTGGCAGAACCGAAAATAGCTCCGTAATATATTGGACCTCATGAGACTATCTCCATGATTGGTCACTTAGTTTATTGATTAAAGTATTCCAGGGGCTAAGTACTATACATGATGTTTTGCAATGTATACGGATTGAAAAGTACCTAAGCGTTGAGGCAACGAAAGTACTAGTAATGGAAGTACCCATAGAAAACATGCCTGATATCATAAATAATTCCGTTGAGATAGTAGACGGGAAAACTAAACAGTTTGGACATACCAAGCTTTATTGATTAAAATTAAGTGGAATTCACAGCGGGGACCAGATTATACCTGGTAACGCGAGGGTGAATTCTGAAGGAAAAACCCCCCACCTTTCTCTCGGAAGGGATAGTGGGCGTGTAAAATTTCGAGGACGAAATTTCTTAACGGGGGGGAGAATGTAACGATTCCGACGAAACCCGGTATACCCTAACCGGTAGACAATAGTTACGTCATATTTAATGTCGGGTACATGAGTTACCATAGTAACTATACGAGAATACAGGATTCACTGTATTGATTGTGCGTGAATAAATAATTCATCGTATTGAATATGCGATTAGTCGATTGATAGTTATTGAAACCCGAACGAATCGAGGGTTCAATTATAGACGAGATATATGATATTTAGTGATTTTACGAAGCATTAATGCTTCGGGATAAGTAAAGTACGGCACAGAAAAAGAATTTCGATTTAATGGTACGACGGTACATTAAACGAAACCTTTAATACCAAACCGAGCAAGAGATGATCGATCAAGCCGAAAAAGATGCGCGATAATTAATGATATGATGTTTTAAGTTAATAAATGACATGGTTTAAGTTTTTAAAGTTTTTAAATCGGTTTTATATAAATTTCACTTTTAAGCCGAAAAACGACCGTTTTAACCTCGTTTTAAGCCGAATTAAACGTTTAACCGAAAAACGAACTGAACCAGATTATCCAAAACATTATCCGGATTACGAGAATCCAAATATGTGGCTAATATTGGAGAGGTGGGTCCCACCCCACCCCTTGATGATTCCGATCGGACCTTAGGGTCACACCCCACTCTTCATTCTTTTTTTTTGTCCTCCATTGCAAGATCCTCATCCCTTCTTCAACATTATAATCCAAAACCGAGATTTGGGAGCAAGAAAAACACGGTAAGGATCGAGTTATCTATGTTTTCACCTTCGTTTCTTGAATTGGTTTGCAAGAAAATGAGGTTTCAATGATGAAAACCGATTCTTGCATGATCAAGTGATGTATACGGGTTATACAAGGGATCTTGGTCCAAGAAAGGAGTTAAACGAACCAAAAACGAATTTTTACGGTTAAATCTTTGTTTTTAAAGCAATAACCGAAACCATGAAAGAAATGGCTTGATCGTGAGTGTAACTTGCTTGGTATTGTGGTATGTTGTTTGTAGGTTCTGTGTTTAGTGGTAGATAAGGCGGAAAGACGAGTTTGTAGCTCGTAGTGGCGGAAAACGAATGGTATATTCGGTTATGTTACGTTTTGGGAAATTTGGACAGATTATTGATGCTTTAGAGTTAGGTCATGAAATTTTACAGAGGTGTTAAACACATGAAAATATGAGTTCTGTGAATTTTTGGTAATTTTTGGACAAAGGATGAATATTTGGTGAATTTAATGCTCGGTTTTGGCCAAAAATGGTGAAAAATAGTTAAATATCATGAAAAATTCTGGAAAATTGCAGATAAGCTTTTTATATCATGTATAAGTCACACACAAAATTTGAGATCCGTTGGAGAAGTCTAAGTAGGCTTTTCGGTTAAACGAGTTCTAGGGTTTTCTAGCTCGGTTTTAGTGAAAATGGCATGTAAAAGAAGATTTTTGTTCTGGAAAATTACAGGGGACTATGTGGATGGCAGGGGACATCCAGGAAAAATTTGGGATTTTTCTAAGGTAGTTTGGTATTTACGACATATTTAGTGTTTAAATGGTGTTTAAAAATAGATAAATAAATTTTAAATATAAGAATTAATTCTGGAAATATTTTTATAAAATTCCCCACTATTAAAAAGTGATTTGTCCAAAATTTCAAGATCCGAGATTAAACGGATAATTATTTGTGCTAATTATCAAACTTTTAAAGTTAAAACGCGTAAACCGGTGAAGTTCGCTTAAGCGAGCTGACTGGTGTATAAAAACCCTAAAAATGAACTATTTTCATATAAATGAGTTAAACAAGTAAAAATAAATCATCCGAAAATAATTCGGATGATTTGAGTAGTTTTAACCTATTTTAACAGTTTCCGGTACGCCAAAGACGGAAACGGGTCCCGCGGCCAATCGGGACGTCTAAACCGAGCTATAATTTCACAACTTTAATTAAATTATCAGTAAACCACTATTTTCGGGTCATGTGTGACCAAACTCATCTTTGAAACATAAAAACGGATAACCGTGCTAGGCACGCAAAACGAGAAAAACGACTAATAGTAGTTGTGACCATGGAACTCTAAACGACATCACAATCTGAGTCCGGAGAAGTGTTTTTGGGTTAACATTGCCCCCGGAACAGGTACATACTGGGTTAACAGTGTCCCCAGATGTACCGATTGATAAGGTTAAAGATTATATAAACAATAATTGTATAATAACGATCGTAGGGATCATATTACAGATTGGACGTGTTAATTGATAATGATTGTTGTTACCTGCTTGCATGTGCTAAGGTGAGTTTCACGAGCCCCTTTTTCTGAATTATTTTCAAATATTTTCCCGGGGCGGAAGCATGTTACTATTGAAATGTTTAAGTACATACTGAACGCATAGATTTGCGTGTATTTATAAATATTTGATTGTACGGGAATCGTACGGAATGGGTACAGTACTGGGTTAACAGTGTCCCCAGATGTCTCTAGAAGTGTTTCTGGGTTAACATTGCCCCCGGAATGGGTACAGTATTGGGTTAACAGTGTCCCCAGATGTCCAAAGAGGTGTTTCTGGGTTAACATTGCCCCCGGAAATGGTACAGTACTGGGTTAACAGTGTCCCCGATAATATTATATTATGATATTGATTTACCAAGGTTTACTCAAATTGTGAAACTCACCAACTATTCGTAGTTGACCCGTTTTCTCACATGCTTTTCAGGTACAACTAAGATGAAGTGATTGCTTACGTGCTAAGTGCTTGATGTGTGTAAGATTTGCGCGTGGGATGTTAGGATACATTATATTACATAGAATTTTGTATCGTATGGTATGATGTGTGTATCACCTAGACGGTAATGAAATACGAGATAATGTAATTTGAAGTATATTAATGTATTTAGTTTTCTTTATAAACAATGTGGTTGATATCAGACGAGTCTGTCGCATCTCGTTTACGTTTCCGCTGCGTTTGCGGGGTGTTACAGTGTGTGTGCAAGATTCCAAGCAAACCCCAAGGTCTCCCACATGTTAGCAATGAAGAGGATATTCAGATATCTGAAAGGCAAACCAGATTTGAGAATCTGGTATCCAAAGAACAACTCCTTTGACTTGATAGCGTACACCGACAGTGACTATGATGGTTGCAACATGAGCAGGAAGTCTACATCAGGAGGATGCCAATTTCTTGGAAATAGGCTGGTGTCATGGCAATACAAGAAACAAACCACAACGTCAATCTCAACTGCTGAAGCTGAGTACATTACTGCATCTGCTTGCTGTGCACTGGTTCTTTGGATCCAAAATCAGATGTTGGATTATGGTCTGAATTTCTTACTTACTCCTATTTTAATTGATAATACTGCTGCCATGTTCATTGTGAAAAATCCTGTTCATCATTCTAAGACTAAGCACATAGAAATTAGGCATCATTTCATTAGAGACTGTAATGAAAAAGGGCTAATAGAAATGAAAATGGTAGAAACTACTGACAATTTGGCTGATTTATTCACCAAACCTTTAGATAAAACCAGGTTCAATTTTCTGTTAAAATGCCTAGGGATGATCAATGCTGGTGAAGTCTAATGTATGAAATGTGCTTATGTGAGACACTTAATTGACTATCTGTTGAATACTCACTGTTTGAATGAATGAATGAATGTGTGGTATATGCTTACAGATTATGTTCCGTTTTCCGATTGTGTTTACTTGCTAGAAAATTGTTTGACTGATTGCATGATTGATCTATATTATCTGGTTTGAAATTGAAAAACTGAATGAATCAATGCTTTGAAATGAAATATGCTTATGACATTTGATTCATAGTTTGTGTGATTAATGTGTGCTTGAGTGAACAATCATTCATCTAGGATGAATGAGTCTGATTGAATGAATCATGTTTAAAGTGTTGAAAAAGTTTGTAAGTCAAATGTTCTTGAAAGACAAAGTTGTTTTCAAAATCAAATGATAAATGAATTTTGAAAGGTTATTTTGAAACAATAAATGATTTTTGGACTAAGCAAACTATTTTTGGTGATCTCATAAGAGAAATGATAAGATTATTCAGTTACAAGCTTTATGGATGCTTAAAAAGTTTTTAAGATAGAGATTGTATCCAACATTTTGGGAAATGATAGAAAGCTATGTAATTCAGCTAGCACATGGATTATAGGCTTAAATGACCAAATTCAGTCATTGACATTGTATGGTAACTTTCCATGTTGAGTAGTTGTCTAAATGATATACACATAATGATCTTGCTAAGTCTGATGTGGGGAAACTGATGTGTTGCAAAACACATCCGTTTTTCGCGCTTGTTTTAATAAAAAATCATGCTAAATTATAACGTTTATGTGTTGAAATCAGCATGTACTTATATATTTTCATATAATCAGGTACCTGTGCATGGAAGGAGCGAAAATGAGGCTAAATCTTGAAGAAACCAGCACACGGGAGAATGAATGGGAATGAAAGAATAAAACTATAAAATACAGATGGATTGGAAGTGGATATATTAGAGGAGAATATGATAGAGAGTTGAAATACGAAGACGTAGGAAAAAACGTGCTAGAAAACGGAGCTAAAACGAAGATTCTACAAGTGAAATAAAGAAAATTATAAAATAATGTGTCAGATTTATCCTCCGCAATACGCGGAGGCTTGGAGCTTCATGCTACGCGCGGCTCGAGGCGCTCAGAAAGGGAAATCGACTATTTTGTCCTATTAGAACCCTCGGAGAACAAAAAGAAGTCCTACGCGCGGCTCGGGTGACGTATGTTAGGGCTGGTAATTTATACACGAGACACGAATACACGACACGTACCTACACGACTTTAACAGGTAACTGTAAGGCCTTAACAGGTTTCGTGTACTAAACAGGTAGACACGAATTTACCTGTTAATTTTCGTGTCTAAACAGGTAAAATACCTGTTTACCTGTAAGTACCTGGTTAGATTTTTATAATTAAATATATATATGTATATAATATATAATTATAATATATTATTATCCATTTATCCCCAAACCCTAACTCCCATTTCCACTTTCACGTTTCCAAACCCTAACTCACTTCTCCATCGCCGCCGCCACTTCTCCGGCTAAACCTCTCTTCGTCCACCGCCCTTCTCTGGTGATTCCTCTGCCACCACTTCTCAGCCGGCACCACTTCCTCACTGGACTTTCTCAGTTTCTCCTCTCCGTTGTCAGAGCCGCCGCTGTCCGCCGGTGCTTCCTTCTACTTAGTAATGTTGCTTGATAAACTATATGAATATACCCAATTTTCCATATGATTAATATGACTAATTCACTATACTTATTTTGTGTGTAGGTTTGATTGTTTGCTTCCTTGGAATTGAAGATTTGAGAAGAAAGACCAATTGGAGCTTGGAAGTTTGGAACTTGATGTTATTTGATTAGAATTCAGATGCTTTATTTTAAGACTTTTATGAACTTTCAATGACTTTTGTTTGCTTGTTATTGTTTGCTTCTATGGTTTTTTGTCTTAAAATTGTTAAGGATCATGGATTTATGTTTTATTTTAAGACTTTTATGAACTTTTGACGACTTTTATTTCCCTAAACTGGTTGTCAAATTTGTGTTACTAAACAGCTCTTATCGTGTATTATCGTGTATTACAGGTATAAACAAGTTCGTGTTCGTGTTTAGGATACAGGTACATGAAAAGTTTTCGTGTCATGTACAGGTATACCAATTTCGTGTTCGTGTCTTATCGTGTACAGGTATACACGATATGCCTGCCCTGACGTATGTCGGCAATTTTAGGGTATTTTCATGTATTTAAGCATCATTATACAACCCTAATCGAATAATTCAACCTTTAGCCGTCCCTCAGGGACCCTTGGGGCGATTTTGGAGCAGGAGAGTGTTCGGGATCAAGACATTAAAGGCCGGTGCATGAGATTGATCATTAAGCGAGTCTTGGTTCGTTTATTCGGTTTTTCTTGTGTTTTCTTCTACTTCTAGAACATGTATGTGCTTAATTATCATATTTTGCTGCTGTTCTTGATGATTATCGGCTAGATACCCATTCTACCTAGGTTTTTGATGATTACTTTGTGATTTACGGATTTTAATCGGTTTATTGGATCTTATTGTTGGTTTAATGCTAAAGTAAGGAACTTGATTACAATTGTTATGATGTGTATGCATATTTAGATCTGATTTATTGTCTTTCTTTGTTCCACATGTGTGTTGTTGAATGTATTTCGGTTATAGATGCATGTTTAAATCGCTTACTGTGTGTTTGTGATTATTTTATGGTTTCGGTAGACGTAGTAATCCATAGGGGCATTGATTGGTTATTGGTTAGAACTTCATATTCTACCTATCTAGATAGCTGACAGGTAATAGATAGTCGGATTGTCCTTGGGATTAGGCGTTTAGGCTAGAACGCTCTGACAGGAGGTTTCCTATATTTCCCAAGTTTCATTGTAATTCCGTGTCTTATTGATTGTTCTTAGGTTACCCCTTGCACTTTAGGGTGTATTGAGATAGTGAGACTGACAGGTAATCTATCTTATAGGGTACTTTAGTATTGTTGGAGAGACTGACTGGTAATCCAACTAATCGGTAAGTTTAAACGCCCCTTAGTGTTTCCTTTTAGGTGAAACCCGGAGAATGATCAGGGATCCACTAGGTTGTCTAAGGGTGTCGTATTTTAAGATCCCGGTTCCATCATAGTTTCCATAGCCGAGAGAGATCCAAGATTCACAAGTTGGATTCTAAACCTAGGTAGTGCTTCTCCTATCTTTGAGTTCGTCTAGGTAATCGAGTTAAAGTCAGTTAGTGTTAGTTTTAGTTTAAGTATTATTTAGTTTATAATTAATAAATAAAAAACACAAAAATCATTTAAATCTGTTTAATTAAGTTAATTAGTCAGGGTCTAGTTTAGGTGTCGCTAGTGTGCTTTGGGTTCGATATCCGGACTTCATTAGGCTTTACTACAGTTGATAGGTACATTTGCCTGTCTAGTGGTCTAGCATTAGGATAGTCTAGATTTATAAATTTAAAACTAGAGTGTCTAGGTTAGGTTAGATTTTTATAGACCGCTTTGAGCACATCAAGTTTTTGGCGTCATTGCCGATGACACTTAGGCGATAGCGTAACTAGCTTTGATTGAATTTAATTGATTAATTGGTCTTATTTGTATTTGTGTGTCTTAGTTTGTTTTGAGTCAACCCGTGTTATAGATTTAACGTGTCTAGTCGTCTTTAGGATAATTTTGTTTCTGTTTCATTTAATCGAGTCTAGCTAATATGTTTAATAGATCGAGTCAGTTTAGGAGTATTTTATATAGAAGATGTTGGAAAGAGATGATGTTGGAAAGAGCTGAAGAATAGGAACGTGAAAGAGTTCGGAAACTAGAGGCATTGGAAGGTAGGCTTGATAAGTTGATCGAAATATATTGGCTCCGTAAATTAGAAGAACTAGAAGCTAGGTTAGAGGAGTTAAGTGCTATATATCAAATTGAGAGTTTTTCTTACATGGAGCAGCAAGCCGTTTATGAAGAGGACGAGGTTGTATGTGAGGATATCACTTTGGAACTAGAGGCGATAATGGACGAGTCAATCCCACCTCCTGTTCAGGAAGAAGTTAAATGTACTAATCAGTATCCCATTGATGACTTTTGGAGTGATGATGATGAGGGCGTGATAGAAGAGATGGAGTTGGAGCTACCTGATTACATTGCATCCTTAATTGAAAATGTTATTGAGGAGCCACTTGACCAGATGGAAGATGACGCACAGGAGGAGCATGCACCATCTTGGGAGGATGAGTTTGGTGATGAGTTGGTGGGTTTACCAGTTTATGAAGAAGATGGAGAATTTGACCTTGTTGGCGATCTTATCTACTTAGAGACACTAATCATGGGAAAGCCAACAATGGAGATCAAGCATGCACCAAATAGAAAAGAAGAGGAAGTGGCAAATGAAGAGGATCAGAATATGGAGGTAGTTGAGTGGACACATCATATGAAGGTTAGCAGGTCTGTGGAGGAGCTAGACAATGGATCATCACCGAAATCGACAAAACCACAAAAGAGGGCACGAAAATGCTTAGATCTGCACATTTTAAGGGTTCAAAGATGGTACATTAAGAGTTATAGGACAAAACTTAAATGCAAGATAGACCATTTTTCCTCATTATATGGCACGTATTAGGTTTGGTCCGGGTAAGTTTAAGTATTTGTGGTCCGACCCATTTGATTGTTTTAAAATGCTTTATATTTCCACTATTTGTTATTTGATTAAATATATTGGACGGGTGGAACTAAACGGGTTAGACCGGGGTTGGATAAAGGAGAAGCCTCTTGATTGAGGTTTTAGGAGCGAGTCTGGCTGAAGACTCTTCTGTAAACTTAGCGCTTCCCGGGAGGCAACCTGGTAATATGTTTTCTATCTAGTTTATTTTATTTTGATTTTATTTCTTGTTATGTTGGGTGTTTTCTTCTTTTGTTTTCATGTTGTTTCAGGGTTGTGTATGGACGGTTGATGAGCTAGGGTTTGAAGCAAGTGTGGGGATGCCGACTGCCGCAGGATTACCAAGACATTTTCATAACTATTAAGTATTAATTGCCACTTTCGTTCGTGAGTGACAGTTGGGTAAAGAGCACTTGAGTTTGACGCTTTTGTTCGAATTGGAGGGATATGAACATGATCTACCATACACTTTCACGGATACATTTACCAGGGGAGTATGTTCCATGTTATTTTTCTTTATGCTTTATTTGTGTCTTTTCCTTGTCTCACATTGAGGACAATGTGTAATTTAAGTGTTGGGATGGGGAATTGACGATTTGAAAAGAAAAATAAAAATAAAAAAAATCAAAAAAGTCATTAAAAAATTGAAAAATGTCCCGAAAATTTAAGTTATGTTTGCAAAATAATGGAAAATGATAGAAAAATTTGAGATTGGTTTTTCAAAACTATATATGAGATTAAATAAAAGATAACGCACTAAACTTGGGATGTGTTGGTAGGCCCAACTAGCCTTGAAAGATTTCCCCTGATTGTTATTAATTTACCTAATAATCATAAACTTTGTGGGTTCTCATCTTAAGGGGGGATAGTGAAGCTGAAAATTCGATAAGGCATAGCGAGTATTACCATAATTTGACTACCTTGAGGTGGTGATAATTACATGCACTTAAAATTAGCACGACATTCTGTTTTATGAAAGTAAATAACGAGTAGTGGCGCCCCACCATGTCCAAATTCTTTACGAGCTTAGAAAATAGTTATATATTTAGGTTAAAGGTGCCTAAGAGCACAAAGTTTTGTTGCACAAACATCAAAGATGTGTAAATATTTTGAAAGTAAAGTGAATGAGAAAGTAATGCAAATGCTAAAGAAGCATTCACAAAAAAAAAATTAAAGTAATAGAAAAAGAGGCCAAAAGGCACATACTAGAAGGGGCCGAGAGCTTACGTGTTACCAAGGGGATGGTGACTCTGAGGATACACTATTGGGGCTCGAGATTTTTAGTCAATAAATATTTTTAGAAAATACTAAGGGTGGAGGCCTAGGACCGTCATATACTGGGTTGCAGCTCGGGTGAAACAATGCTGGGCCAAAATCCGCTAATATAGTTTTAAGATTAGGTATTTGCTCGTGCGACCTCACTTGACCTTTCATACATCTAAAATTCCACCTAAGTGCATTTTCTTCTTACCATTAAAGGGTTTTTAGCTTACGGTGATAGGTTGAGCCAGTCTGTCTCAACCCGGTTTTAACATGTCTTGATTATGCTTGAGGTGGGGTTAAGCAGATCTGTAACACTTTAGGTGTGAGACCCATAGGTTATTTGATGTCACTTGAAATTACTCGTTAAATATGATGGGGGGCTTGATAGGCTGGTGACTGGGCTTAAGTGGACAACAATATCGACAATCGCGGTTTTTGCGTTTATCTATGCTTAAAATTAACCTATATGTCTTAAGGATCGATCTTGAATTCTGATTCCATTGCAATGTATATTTTTCGAGGACTAAAAAAGTTTAAGTGTGGGGATGTTTGATGTGTTGCAAAACACAACCGTTTTTCGCACTTGTTTTAATAAGAAATCATGCTAAATTATAACGTTTATGTGTTGAAATCAGCATGTACTTATATATTTTCATATAACCCGGTACCCGTGCATGGAAGGAGCGAAAACGAGTCTAACTCATGAAGAAACGAGCACACGGGAGAATGAACGGGAACAAAAGAATAAAACTAGAAAATACAAATGGATTGGAAGTGGATATATTAAAGGAGAATATGATAGAGAGTTGAAATACGAAGACGTAGGAAAAAGCGGGCAAGAAAACGGAGTTGAAACGAAGATTCTACAAGCGAAATAAAGAAAATTATAAAATAATGTGTCAGATTTATCATCCGCACTGCGCGGAGGATTGGAGCTTCATTCTACGCGCGGCTCGAGGTGCTCAGAAAGGGAAATCGACTATTTTATCCTATTAGACCCCTCAGAGAACAAAAAGAAGTCATACGCGCGGCTCGGGGGACGTATGTCGGCAATTTTAGGGTATTTTCATGTATTTAAGCATCATTATACAACCCTAATCGAATAATTCAACCTTTAGCCATCCCTTAGGGACCCTTGGGGCGATTTTGGAGCAGGAGAGTGTTCGGGATCAAGACATTAAAGACTGGTGCATGAGATTGATCATTAAGCGACTCTTGGTTCGTTTATTCTGTTTTTCTTGTGTTTTCTTCTACTTCTAGAACATGTATGTGCTTAATTATCATATTTTGCTGCTGTTCTTGATGATTATCGGCTAGATACCCGTTCTATCTAGGTTTTTGATGATTACTTTGTGATTTACGGATTTTAATCGGTTTATTGGATCTTATTGTTGGTTTAATGCTAAAGTAAAGAACTTGATTACAATTGTTATGATGTGTTTGCATATTTAGATCTGATTTATTGTCTTTCTTTGTTCCACATGTGTGTTGTTGAATGTATTTCGGTTATAGATGCATGTTTAGATCCCCTGTGTGTTTGTGATTATTTTATGGTTTCGCTAGACGTAGTAATCCATAGGGGCATTGATTGGTTATTGGTTAGAACTTCATATTCTACCTATCTAGATAGCTGGCAGGTAATAGATAGTCGGATTGTCCTTGGGATTAGGCGTTTAGGCTAGAACGCTCTGACAGGAGGTTTCTTAGATTTCCCTAGTTTTCTTGTAATTCCGTGTCTTATCGATTGTTCTTAGGTTACCCCTTGCACTTTAGGGTGTATTGAGATAGTGAGACTGATAGGTAATCTATCTTATAGGGTACTTTAGTATTGTTGGAGAGACTGACAAGTAATCCAACTAATCGATAAGTTTAAACACCCCTTAGTGTTTCCTTTTAGGTGACACCACCCGGAGAATGATCAAGGATCCACTATGTTGTCTAAGGGTGTTGTATTTTTAAGATCCCGGTTCTATCATAGTTTCCATAGCCGAGAGAGATCCAAGATTCACAAGTTGGATTCTAAACCTAGGTAGTGCTTCTCCTATCTTTTAGTTCGTCTAGGTAATCGATTTAAAGTCAGTTAGTGTTAGTTTTAGTTTAAGTATTATTTAGTTTATAATTAATAAATAAAAAAACATAAAAATCATTTAAATCTATTTAATTAAGTTAATTAGTCAGGGTCTAGTTTAGGTGTCGGTAGTGTCCTTGGGTTCGATATTCGGACTTCATCAGGCTTTACTACGTCTACAATTGATAGGTACATTTGCCTGTCTAGTGGTTTAGCATTAGGATAGTCTAGATTTATAAATTTAAAACTACAGTTTCTAGTTTAGGTTAGATTTTTATAGACCGCTTTGAGCACATCAGAAACATTTAAAGATCAAAGTATGTTCTCTTACACATCTCTCCAAATGATAGGCAGAAAGGTAATTATCCAATCATACACAAGCCTGTTGATGTTTTGGTCACCTAAAACTCTTATATTTAAATATTTGAGCAATTGTATATGTATATATAAAAGGTGTTCAAGCTACTTATTATAAATATTATAATTTTATAAAAATATTCAGTCTTAAAGGGGCATCAAGGGAACTACAAGGGTGGGGCATACAAATAAGTCCTAAGCACCCTGAATGTAAGGCATGTAAGTCCGGATGACTTGTAACTTCAACGTTCAACCTTAAAGTCTGCTTTTAGTAATGCTGCTCATATAATCAAAACTATTTTGACCATACATCAGGGGGTTGAAGTCAAATTGGGGTGACTTGGAGAAAGCTAAATAAGCCTTGAGAAGAGATTAGGGACAACCTAGGTTCAAAGTGTTGACCATTCATATCTTATGCACTTAATTGAACCTTAATCATATCACTGAAAACAATGATAATCATGCTAAGTTTTATACCTGCTGTCAACCTGAGCTAAGTCAGAATAATGCCAACCATGAAACGTTGTGAAAGTAATTATATAGTATGATCCCATGTTGAGATCTCTCTATAAAATGTTTTGAAATGACCATTAACTGAAGTTTGATCTCTTATTCACCTTAAACTTATGCTTGAGTCTGATAAAGTGTCTTAAATGATAAATCTTGATGATTTAAGCAAAGTTTGTGTGTGAAAATGTCTAGTTTTCTAGACATATGATAATTTATTTCAAAAGTATAATCTGAAATGGTACAAGTGTTTTCGAGCATGTTCTAAGTCTCAGAATTGCTCTAAAAAATACTTCGAGCATGACTCTATGCTTGAAATTGATTTTGTTACTCTTCGAGCACAAAGATATGTGTTGAAAGTTTTTCTAAGTCTTTCGAGCATAGATTCTTGCATTATTTTCATGAATTTGAATTTTGAGCACAAGTTGTGGAATGATAGATTTTGCTAAGTGTTTCGAGCATGTGTGTAAGCTAGATACATAACTTTTTCTCTTTGAGCACAATATTGAGGAATGATAGAATTTTCTAAGTGTTTAGAGCATGAGTACACTCTACGAGCATAGGTGATAACATGATAATTTGTTTAACTATGTTCGAGTAGAGTTGATGATTTGAATGAGTTTCGAGTATCATTGATTGACCGAGTATTTATCTAAGTACTTCGAGCACAAGAGAAGTTTTGTTGTGATTGAAAATTTGTCTGAGTGTTCTCGAGCATACTAATTATCTCGAGCTTACTGATTTTCTTGCTTGAACTGATTATGTTAAGTGCTTGAAATATTCTCGAGTATGATGTTATATTCGAGCAAGTGTGGTTGTTATTTTGATAGATAAAACAAAAATTTAGGTTAAGGGAAAGTTTCGAGCACAGTTTTGAAATGTCTCAAAGATCGAAATTCTGTCTAAGTCTTTCTCTCGAGTATACTTGGTTCGAGCAAACCTTTTAATAAATAATCTCATTAACCATTTTCAATAAATACAACTCAGGCATGGTTTGAGAAGGGTATTCGAGCACAAGGGGAGACAACTATTCTTTTGGCTGTATGCTCGAGCAGAGGAGGTACATTTATTTCAAATTTAATGACAACTAGAGTGCACTAAACGACAAATCTATGTTGTTCTATCCACGCGTTATGTATAAAAGGGAGACTTAGAAAATTTTCCAAACATTTTTTCCCTCTCTTAGACTAAAACAAACCCTTTGCTTGTGCCTCCCTTGCTTCGCTAAATCACTTGATTGTGCTTCAATACTTGCTCGACTATAGCCATTAGCTCTGTTTCGACCTTGGTAAGATATTGATTATCAATTATCGTATCTCGGAGTTTCAGAATTAGGGTTTCTATTTGAATCTCTTACTGATTGTTTACTTGATTTGTGCAGGTTCGCAAACTGTTATGGAACAGGTTACTAAAGATGACTTTCTTTTCTAACTTCTAATCGCTATTACTCTGTTGTTATAAGTACTGACTATTTCTTTTCTATTGTAGAACTAATGGCAATGAGATTCAAACCAAAGCACAATATGTGCGCCAGTTTGGTTGTAGACGATGAGAACAGGGAGTTGGAGTTTATAATCAACTTCCTAAATAACTCCAATATACGGGTAGCACAAACAGAGAACCCAATCATCTATAGAAATCATATCACAGATTTCTGGGGCTCTGCTAAATATATGGATGATGTGAATGGGAAGAGAATTGAAGCATCTGTCCTAGGTCAAGACATTGAAGTAGCAGAAGCATCCATCAGAGAGACACTGTAGCTACACGACAATCATGAAGTGCAGCTTCTGTATTCAACCACCCAAAGACTGTTGAGAATTTTCCAAGAGATGCTAGGTTATCAGGGTGGGATACATGAAGGCCAATTTCAAAAGGCGAGTTTCCCATTGATGTACAGATTTTTGATCCCCCAAGTTATCCAGGCCCTGTCACTACGAAGAGGGACTTGGACTCTTTTGAGTAGAGAGCTGGCTACAATGACAGTTGCTATATTGTTCAACCAACCATTTAACTTTTCAAGATTCATCTTTAATGATTTGGTTAGTAATGCTCAGAAGGAGGAAAATGAAAGGCTCCTGATGTATCCCAGATTCTTACAGATCGTAATCAATCGAGCATTGCAAGGTTTAAATCTAGCTGGAGAACATCTGCCCTTACAAGACCCAAATATTTATAAGAGAATCAAAGGAGCAAGAAGTAATTTCAATGAAAATATGGAGTGGGATATTCTCCTTTGGTTTTTAAGTGTAGACATTGAAATAATGGAAGTACCTCCCTCACTAGGACAAAGTGATGATGAAGATGAGGAAAGTGACAGTGATGAAGAATCTGATGATGATACTGATAATGAAGGCGGTGATAATGGTGGAATGGGAGATGAGATTGTGGTTGTTGCACCACAAGCAGATCATGAGATAGTTGAACCGGCTGTTGCATAGCTTGGTCATGAAGTTGATATGGATAATGCTAAAGAGGTTATTGAACCAGTAGTTAAACCAGTGGGACATGAATTGGTGGTCTTTGTTAATCAAGAACCAGATGTGCAGGTTGAAAAGGAAGAAGCTCATGTTCAGGGAACAAATAAAGATCATGTTATGGAACCAAGTGAAGTAGCAACTAAGCAGATGGATGATGATGTGTTTGTGGCTATGTGATCTCTTATGTAACTTACAATATCCAAAAGTTAAAACCACCAGATTCCCCGGATCCACTTGAAGGCAAAGATGATACATCCTCCCTAGGGTCAGAAACAGCACATGATTCAGTACCATCATCCCCTACCAACACTGAACCCTTTGCATCCAGCATTGAACCTGCTCATGACACATCCATGCCAACACCTCCAATATCTCCAATTCCTGGACCTGTTCAAGATAAATCCATTCCAACACCTCCAATATCACCTATCCAAGAAACATCTGTCCCTACACCACCAACTTCACCAATAAAAGAGCCAATTCAAACTACACCCACACCTCTCACCCAAGACATTCAAGACAAAACTGAAACTTACACAGTGCCATCACCTGAAACTTCATCAAAGCAGCCAGAGTCTGAGCCTGAAGCTAAATCTACCCAAGAAACACCCTTATCAAGTCCTACATACATGAATTATGACATTCTGGCAGAAAACGCATAATTGGAATTTCAAAATATTCTGCTTAGGGAGAAGAATGCCTTTCTGGAGAAGAAAAGCAAGGCCTTAGAAGAAGTTCTGCTACATGCCTTAAAGAGAATTCAAGCCCTGGAGCAGGCTGAGGTTGAGAAGGCCTCAGATGCACCAAAACAGGGAGAGAATGACGAAGAAGCAGATGCTCTTATGATGATAAACGAAACTAATAATGAGGCCAGTGATGAAAGTGTTGAAGTGGGAACATCAAATGCCTTAAACTTGAATAATGATGAAGAAGAAGTGAATGAGAATGTGAACAGGAGACAGGTATCTGAAAAGGGGGAGATTGAGATTGAAGAGGAAACCCCTGAACAAATTGAAACGAGAAAACAAAAGGGAAATGGGATTGCTCAGATTTACACCCCAAGGCTACTCACAAGATAACATGTGGAGATGTAATACTAGAGAAGAATGAAGTTAATGATCCAGATGTAGCTGAAGTAGAATATGTTAAAACTGTGATGGGGACTATTGTGACATTTGAGCCAAAACAAGGTACACCTTAGTACGTATTTACCGATTAAGCAAATAAACGCCTTTTGCGTAACAAATGAACGATTAACCGAACGGGTCGGGTTATGACCCATATATCTCGGGGGGGGGGGGAATCTATAAGTGATATACGATCTATACAAGCTAAAATATTAGAAAAATGGTTTTAGTTTGATAGCAAACAAGTTAAACGAAAACATGCTCGTTTAACTACCCGCTATAGATTTAAACGCGAAAGATAGTTACAAACCAAGCATTGTATCATCCGTTAAGCCGAAAAAGACTTACCAAACACTTACTTGAAATGTTTTAAGCGATCCATGAAAATATTTTTGATTTTTACAAACATATAGTATGTTTTTATAATTTTACACAAAACTAGCCGAAAAACACTCGTTTTCGCGCTGTTTAACGCACCCGATAAGTTTTTCGCGCCAAAAACCAAACCCGAACTAAATTTGGACTGGGCTTTTCGTTTTTGGGCTTGAGAAACAAGATTATTGGGCCAAAACAGCCCATGGGTACTGATCGGCCAGCCCAACCCCACCCCCCATTATTTTTATAAAACTTGTTTTGGAAGCTTGGTTATTCATTTTGGTTTATAAAAACTGAGGTCCAAGCAGCTGCAAGCTGATTTTCCAGAAATCCTTCAAACCCTAAGGTAAGGGGCTTAAATAAGTAGCTTTTGTACTTGTTTAACCTTGATTAATACCATAAAAACATGTCTTGGTTACTAAAAATCATTCCTAACCGTGTAAAAAACCTAAAAATGGTCCATAAACATGTTTTGATCATAAACACGGTAAGGAACCTGTTTTGATAGTTTTTTTGGCCATAAACACGGATTAAAGGGTTGAAACGGCTTTTTTACGATTCAAAAGTTCGTTTTTGTGCACTAGCCAAAACCCTAAGTTAAGGGCTGTTATGTTGATGAAAAATTTCTTAGTTTGTGATATATGACTTGTAACTAGCTTTCTTAGAAGCACAAGAACCTGAAAACTTGATTAAAAAGTCGGAAACGAGCCAAACCCTCTAAGGTAATGCCGAAACACTCGCTTACGGGCTATTTAGGTTAAGGTTGTGATGTGTATACTTTTAGGCCTTGAAATTTTTCAGGGACGTCAGGGACCAAGTTAATGAGTCCCTGTTCAAATTTGGTAATTTTTCGACCATCCGAGAATATTTGGCGAATTTATTACCGAATTGGGACGTTTATTTGGGAAAAATAACTAAAATACTTCAAAAATTATGAAATTTTTCTGGGAACTCGGATTTGATGTATTTTAATCACATATGAATTTTGGGATCATTTGGAGAAGTTTAAAGGTGTTTTGTTTATATGCGTTCGTGTGAATTTTTATAGCCGAAATTGGGCCGAAAAGAATATCGCACGAGCTTTTTACATTCTGGAATTGATACAGGTTGATTTGGGAATTGAGCATTCAAGAATTTTTGTGGAATTTTTGGAAATTTTTGGGGCTAAACGGACGATTTTCAGGCGAAATATAGCTGATAAAACGAATTTTGATAAATTAATAAATCAGTAAATAAATTCCAGAAATATTTTTATAAAAATCTACATATTTTAATTGATAAATGGTTAAATTTTTATAATTTAATGATTAACGGTTAATTAATTATGCTAATTTGAATATTAAACAAATCCAGTTTTTATAAAAACCGGCAAGTTTGCGACTAGCGAACCTGCGGGAATATTAAAACACCAAAACTGATCAAAAATCATATTTTTAGACTAATTAAGTAAAAACGAACATTTCTATTAAAAACCTGGGCAATCCGGGTGGATTGTGCGCGTTTCTTCTTAAATCAAACTGAATAAACGGAAACGGGCCCCGTGGCTAATCCGGGACCCCAGTATGTGATCTTTCTTTATAACTTAATCATTTTGTTAACCAATACAATTACCCAAGCTTATTTTCCGATAACTGTTTTCTGAACGCTTAAACGAACAACTTGGCCCAACTGGGAAAACGGGAATCTGAGCCAAGTTCGGTTTTAAGTATTAGACATTGAACAACATCACAACCTAAGCCTACTGGCACTTTCTAGGCGTTCCAGCTACACCCAGATTAGTTATACAGCCCAGTTTAGTATTGAGATTATAATAATATTAAAATATTAATATTATTATAATATTGATTATAGGAACTACTGATAGCAGACCGAACAAACCACGAGCTGATACAGTACTGAATATCTACTAAACCGTGAGTTTCATGACCCCACTTTTAAACTGTTTTACGAACTTTTGGGGTGAAAAGCATGTTTGCTTATATCTATATACTTATCTGAAACATGTGATGATGTGAATTATCTAAGTGCTAACACACGAAAGTCCCCACGATCACAGTGATTAACTTCGAGCCGGTGGCTTGTGAATAGTACTATTGGTTTGACAAACCCAGGCGGGGCCAGCACGGTTGCTGAGACATTATCCCGTTTGCACATGTCCATAATTTTTACGAACCAGCTATGTAGTGTTAGACATAGCTACCGGGGCATGTTGTGGGTGGAAAGGGGCCACAGTGGTTGATTGAGTGTGGGAAATGGAGGCACGCAACACGAACAGTCTAGGCTTCACTATAGCTTAGCATAATTACATCACATACATCATTTACATACATACATGCTTATTTCATGATTACAAGTGTTGACTTGTGAATACTCATTATTGATTTCTTAAAACTCGTGAAACTCACCAACTCTAGTAGTTGACCCGTTTTAAACTGCTTTTCAGGTGTACCTAAATTGGAATGATTTGGTGACCTGTTACTTTCCTGAGGTGTGTGGTTGATGCTACGTGAATAGATCAAGGGCGATAGTAGTAAGAATGTATAGTTAACGAACTAGTCTTGTTTGTATCGCCTATGCTGTAAAACAATGATAGAACGAAGAAATGTAATATATTGTAAATTAGTTTGTAATGTTTCTTTATAAACAATGTGTTGATATCAGAGGTATCTATTACATTCCCGTTTTACGCTTCCGCATTGTGCTAGTCGGGGTGTGACAATTATAAATGAAGAAGTGGTTACAATGGCTACAGCTGATGAAGAGGAAGAGATTCCTCAAGAAGTACTTGAAATATTGATTAATTTGAAAAGAAAGGAAGTAGAGGAAGAGAGATTAAGGAAAATGGCTAATGAGAGCATAGGGGCTGCCATGGAACAAGTTAAGAAGATTCAAACTGAAAGCCCTCAAACTGAATCAAGTTCTGTAATACCAGAGCAAAATGAAAGAACTGAAAGACTTACTTTTGGGCTGCTTACCAAATTGGTAGTTTTGAGGATTTATAACAATATTTTGAAGAATCCTGAAAGATACTCACTTGACATTGTGGCTGCTGCAAGGAAAACATAAAAAGAGATGCAAAACAGAATCAGTGAGCCTCAAACTGGAAATATCTCAGAACCAAGGATTGAAGAAGTATTTGATGATGAGCACACTGAAAAGGTCACTGAACCAGCTATTACTGAACCAGTTGTGACTGAAGAGCATGAAGCTAGAGAATTAGATAAGAGAAAAGAGACTTCAAAGAAAGAGACTCCTAATGCCAAAAGGCAGAAGACAACCAAGAAAGTCTACACCAGGAGGGATAAGCCCAAGGTTGTTGATAAGCATAAGGTTGTGGATGAGCCAAAGGTTACCGACACTGAAGAACCAATGATAGAGGCTTTACAAGATTTGGATGAACATGCAGAAGTTGAGGAAGATGAGGAAAGACTAAAGACTGATCCAAAATTGTATTTCTAATGCAATGTGGGTTGAAATTTGAAGATCTTAAGAAGATGACTGAAGATGAGATTGAGCAGATGGCAGAATTAAAGGCCAAGGAGAAGAAAGAAAGGCTAGAAAGGGGAGAAAAAGGAGAAAAGGAAGACAAAGCCTATCTCTTAAGCCTTGAGTATGAATAGAGGTACATAGATCAAATGTCAAGAGAAAGAATAACAGAGGATGCAGAGGCATGGAGAAGGTGAGAAACACAAAGAGCCTACCTACTACGAGCTGTACATCCACACCCTCCTACTTTAACCGTGAAGCATTCACTGATTTTGATCGAATGTATAGACAAGCTTTGGTTGATGATACAGCTGAATATGTAAAAGAAGTGACGAGAAATAAGCTGAATGAAAGAAGGGATATGAAGAGTTGAAAAAGAAACAGAATGGAGAATGAGAGAAACACAAAGAGCCTACCTACTACGAGCTGGACATCCACCCTCCTACCTTAACCGTGAAGCATTCACTGATTTTGATCGAATGTATAGACAAGATTTGGTTGATGATACAGCTGAATATGTAAAAGAAGTGAGGAGAAAAGAAGCTGAATGAAAGAAGTGTAACATCCAATTTTTTGTTAAATAATAAATGACGGAAAGTTTTGTTATTTAACTGTGTGTCGTTAAGTTAGTCGTGTGTTAAGTGTTTGGATAATATTTGGATTTGGAATTGTGAGTGGGTTGTGGGGCCCATGGCTCCCTATATAAGCCTAACATCTCCCTTCTTTTCACCATTTTGTTACACACACACTCAAGAACACACACACACACTCTTTCTCTGCATTCCGGATCCAAATCCGTGTAAAAAGGAGGAAGAATCTCGTGTGTAGACATCATCAAACAACAAGAATCACGTCCAAATCTACGTATTGTCCATATCTGAACTCGAACCCGAAGCAAAAGGTGGGTTTCGGTTTAAATAGTTAAGTTTTATGGTTTGAATCGTCATGCAAACAGATATAATGATAGATCGGGTTGTAAAATGTAAGAAAAATATAAACTTGGTAAGTTATAACCTCTCGGGTGCACTTTGTGATAAAAAGGTGGTGTCTGGACTTTAAGAGATAGGTTTAGGATCAGGTGCATGGGGTCAGAATGTGTCAAAAGTTGGGAAAGAGTAAAAAAATCAGGTCCTGAGGAAGAGCCACAAAGTAAAATGGCTTAAAAATGGTAAAAGCGAAGAAAGGCAGGCATTTCGCTTCGCTCAGCGATGAGAAGCGAAACAGTTATTTCGCTTCGGTCAGCCATGAGAAGCGAAACAGGTATTTCGCTTCGCTCAACGATGAGAAGCAAAATAGTCCTTTCGCTTCACTCAGCGATGAGAAGTGAAACAGTCATTTCGCTTCGCTCAGCCATGAGAAGCGAAACAGGCATTTCGCTTCGCTCAGTCATGCGAAGCGAAACAGTTCCATGCGAAGCGAAAAAGCATGCGAAGCGAAATTCCATGCATGCGAAGCGAAATTCTTCCATGCGAAATTTTATAAAATTCATTTTCTGATGCATTTTTGTTAAAGGACTGTTAATGAAAATAAATTTTTTCCGAGCTGACCTGGCAGCTCAACCCCAGCCAGGGGCGCTGCCCCTTAGACCCTGCTAGGGGCGTAGACCCCGCTACCAGGGACGCTGCCCCCGGACCCCCGTTAGTTGAGGGTCTCATTGACTTAGATATAAGAAGTAGTAGTAATGGATATTTGACACTCGTAATGCGTTATACAGTTAGCCGAGCACAGCTAAAGAAGGGCATTACTATTAACGGCGAGAGAAACCGACTTCAGGTGAGTTTCTAGCCCCTTTATCCATTATGTTTTTGGGGCTGTGTGCATACTCCTTTGTGATAGTTATTAATACACTTAACTTAAATGGTAAGTGTATGATATGTGTGTGTTATGTGTATGACTAAGTATTGAATGTTATTATGGAATGTTTATATGAATGAATATGTACATATACGTATATACATGACCAGAAGATATGTAAAGTATGCATGAATGAAAATGAACGTATGATCGAGTGACGTGACAAGTATGGTTATTGGAGACGAAAGGACCAGACCCTAACAATATCTGAGACAGAAGGGACCGGACCCTAATAATATCTGTGACGGTAGAGATAGAATAGCCTATGGTAAATTACAAGGCCTTATGAAAGAAAGTATGTAAGCGCGTGTGCATGTATATAAAGTTTGTATGAAAGAAGTAAGAGTAAATAAGGTATGAATACGTATCTTCGGATGCGTATGAGTAAGGGTATGAAAGTATTGTATGTTAAATGATTAACTAGAACTCACTCAGCGTAGCTGACTTTTAGTATGCACGCAGGCAAATAGGTTGAGCAGTTGGCTTAAGGAGGGACACAGGGCATGGACTGAAGAGACTGGCATCCATGATGAAGTGTTATGACTGTTTTAATTAATTATTTATGAAAAGACAATTTGTATGTTAAGACAATAATGAATGTTTTGTAATGTGATGTATGAAGTTTTAAATTATTCCGCGAAAGTTTTAATTAACTCTGATTTTAGAACTGTGTTTATGAGTAAATCAAACACCAAAGTAGGGTTACCGGGAACGGGGCCTTACAAGAAGGGATATGAAGAGTTGAAAAAGAAACAGAAAGATATCAAGTTTCTGCAATTGCATGGATATAAGTATGACTTCATCAAAGACTTAACATTGATGAATTGAAAGGACAAGTCAAGAAAGTGAAAGACTCTCACAAGCATGAAAAATATGCAATGGATTGTGAAAGAGAGAGGAAAGAGAAAGAGAAACAAGAAAAGGAGAGAGTAGAGGCAGAGAAGAGAAAAGCTGAAGCAGTAGAATGGTTTAATGACCCTGATAGAGTGAAGACTTTGAAGGATATATTATTGAAGAAGGAAATGATAGAAACTGAGTTTAACAGCCTGCCTCATGAGCAATTATTAGAAATATATCATAGAGAGCAGAGGCTGTACTTAGAGGTAGAAAGAAAAATGTTGGACGAAAGGAGGAGAGGAGAAGAAATGGAGAAGGCTAAAATGATCAATGTGCTATGCAGAAGAGGTGCCAAATGGGACATCTGATATTGCAAGATGGAGAAGAGATCAAAAGATAATATGATGAATCTGAAAGAAGGTTTGGGAAGAAGATGACTACAACAAGGTCTAGTGGACTTGTTGTTGGAACTGAAGGTGCAAGGCAACAAGCTTCACAGAGAAATCTAAACCTGTCAACACACTTGTATTTTGACATAAGATCAAGAACTCTGAGAGTCATAACTGAAGATGGTCAAGAGACACAGATAATATTCAGGAGTGACTTTAGAAGTTTCACAAGGAAACAATTGGAAAAGATGGCTCAGCTGGATTTATATGACAATCAATACAGAAGCAGAATGGCTGGCCAACAAAGAAATGATTTCTCTAAGTACTTAAAAGAACAATTTGAAAAGGGATTTCCACTCCTTGACCAAAAACAAAGAGAATCATATACAGCAGCCGAGAGGGAGAGGAGAAAGAGAAGAGTTAGAGATGTAAGACTATCAGAACTCTCCCTCTAGGAATCCAAAAGGAAGAAAACACAAAAGGTTGGTGGCTCAAGCTCCATTAGAAGAACATTGAGAGAAAGCCTGGCTATGAGAAGAGAGATGGAGGTGCCTAATTATGAAGTACAGCAAGATGGGAAAATTGCTCATCTTACTTATAATAGGCAAAGTGATTCAGTAACACTTAGAAACTCTCAGGGAAGAACCATAGCTATTGTTGAACAAGAGGAAGAGTTGGAATTTATAATCATCTAGGATCTTCAAGACATTATTAATGTGGATGTGCCTATAGATTTTGAGGATGGTGTAGAGTTGGAGATGATTAAGCAAAGGGCTGGAGCTGTCAGATATGAAAAGCTAATTGAAGCCGAGAGTTGACAGTGAAGGAGATAGCAATGATGGAAGCTAAAGGATGATCTGACTATGCCTTGTTTATCTTTTGTATTTTTTTGTTTTGTTTTTAATATGTAATTTGAAATGATATGAAATTTTTGATGTGTAATGCCAAGTGGCAGAATTCCCGTTATGTAATGTAATGACTTATTCTTAAATTGACTATCTTTAGAAAATTGATACATTTGTAACTATATGCATGTATGTTTTGGTGCATCTAAGCTTTTTTCCAATCTAGGGGGAGTTTGTTGAGTCGGATATTTATAAAGGAAGATTAGAATATTCTCAACCTCCTCAAAGAATCGGCTAAGTATGGACTACGAGCAAGCTTGGACGTTCGAGCATGGTTTCACTATCTCGAGCATGATGTCTTATGGATATAAGACTATCTTCTAGAATTTATTCTAAGTGTTGAAGGCTTCGTGCAAGCTACACTTCATTAAGCAAGAATGTTCTTCATCGAGTATGGATTGCCAATCGGGCAAAAAACTTGATCTATCCAACTTAAACCAAGTGTTCCAAGCACATTGGTAGGTCAAGCATGGATACAATAAAGAAATATCTCAAATGTTCTAATTATAGACTTCGAGCATGGTTCAGTCCCGAGCAAGCTTCACATCCGAGTATGCTGAAGATTGTTCTCAATAAGTCACTAAGGCAGGATTGAAGAGATCTAGAAGAACATGCTTGCTCAAGGGACTTATTCGAGCAAAGCAAGGATTAGTCAAGAAGATTGAAGTCTGCTGGAGGAGAATATTTTCTATCTAAAAATATTCTAAGTAAAGTCTGCTCGAAGACTTGTATCGAGCATGTTGTGGGTATCAAGTCTGCTCGACCAGGATATATCATACTCGAAGACTTGTCTGCACTTGTATTTATTTTGACCCAGATATCCTGGGGGGGGCCATCTACAAGTGATATACGTTTAATATAAGCCAACATATTGATATTATAGCCTTAGTACAATTGCAAACCAATTAAATGAAAACATACTCGTTTAACTACCTGCTATGACGTTAAACGCGAAGGTTAGTTCCAAAACAAGCATTGTATCATCCGTCAAGCCGAAAAAGACCTACAAAACACTTATTGGGAATGTTTTAAGCGATCCATGAAAATATTTTTGATTTTTACAAAAAATGGTATGTTTTTCTAAATTTACAAGAAATTGGCCAAAAAACACTCGCTTTCGCGCTGTTTATCGCACCCGATATATTTTTCACGCCAAAAACCGAACCGAAATAAACTTGGACTCGGGAGAAAATTGGGCTCAAAGGGGGCCCCAACAACCCCAGCCTGCCAAAAAAGACTTTTTTCCCCTTTGTTTTCATTTTTTATAATATGTTAAGTGAGATATTTTACACAATCTTCTTACCAATTCTGGAAACCCATCTGCTGCTCTTGCCAAAACTCAACAAAACCCTTGGACCTATACCTATCTTACATAGAAGCACAAGAACCGATAACTTTTATTAAGAGAGCGAAAACGAACGAAAACCGCAAAGGGACTAAGAGATAGCAAGGGAAACGAACCCCGAGCTGACATTGCCGTGAGTACGTACTAAACCATGAGTTTCATGACCCCTCTTTTCAAACTGTTTACGAACTTTTGGGGTGAAAAGCATGTTTATATACGTTATTTATCTGAAATCGATCAGCATATAAATTATCTGAACGTTCTCATACGTAAAGTCCCTATAAACATAATGATTGACTACGTGCAGATGAAAGATGAATAGCATTGTTGATTGATAAATTAAATGGAGATAGTACGAATGCCAAAACATAATAAAATTACATGTGACAACGTGTTTATACAAACACTCTACGAAATGTTAAACTTAACAAACTGGGGAATAACGTGGTCTGTGAAGGCCATGGGCTATCGTGGGCGGAAGGGGGGCCACAATAGTAACAAAACAAAGTTGAGTATGGCCTATGTGTCAAGTTCTGCTGCAACTTAATAAACTAAAGTTGAGTATGGCTTATGAGCCAATTTCTGCTGCAACTTAATAAACTAATGTTGAGTATGGCCTATGAGCCAAGTTCTGCTGCAACTTAACAAGCTAAAACAAGCTAAAGTTGAGTATGGCCTATGAGCCAAGTTCTGCTGCAACTTAACGAACTAAAGTTGAGTATGGCCTATGAGCCAAGTTCTGCTACAATTTAATAAACTAAAGGTGAGTAAGGCCTATGAGCCAAGTTCTACTGCGCAACTAAACAAACTAACTTGATTATGCATGAATGCCAAGAAAATAATGTGATTATATGTCACACCCCATTTAGAAAATTGCGGAAGCGTAAAATGGAAATGAAACAGACACCTCTAGTATCAACCACATTGTTTATAACGAACAATACAAACTAATTTACAATATTTTACATTGATCTAACTTCGTTTACAACTAGGTGATACAAACTAAATCCAGCCCATTAAGCGGCTTTACTTCTTACTAGCACACTTGCATCAATTCACCCAGCATTGATAGCAAGTCAAGCACGTAGCACATTGACTTTCTAGTCCAAGTCCGGTATACCTGAAAAACATGTTAAAACGGGTCAACTACAAATAGTTGGTGAGTTTCACGAGTTTCAAGATTTAACGATTGTTTATGGCTCAAAAAGGTAATTTAGAAAAACTATTGTGTTCTGGATCACTCAAAAGATTTATCGGATTTTTCAGAAATCGTTTGGTATAAACGAATAATTTACCTATTAAAAATAGTATATAAAATGAATTTCTATAAATTAAGGAATAAGTAAATATTATCAAAAATATTTTTTTATAAAAATCTAAATATATTAATTAGTGAGTGTATAAATTTTTGTAATTTAACAATAAACAGATAATTAGTTGTGCTAATTTGAAAGTTAAACAAATATAATTCTAATAAAAACCGGCAGTTTTGTGTTAACGAACCCGCTGAAACATCAGAACATCAAAACTGGTCAAATATTATATTTTTGGACTAATTGAGTAAAGTCAAACGTTTTATGAGAAATTTGGACAATTCGAATGAACTGCGCGCATTTTTCTCCAAACAGACTTTATGAAACGGAAATGGGCACCGTAGCGAATCCAGAAATCTAAACTCTGGGTTTTCTTTGTAAATTGAATCATTTTATTAATCAACACGTTTACTCAAGTTTGTTTGATCTTACGTGTTCTCGAAACGTGTGAACGATAAACTTGGCCCAGCACGTGAAACGCTGACATTGAGCCAAGTTTGATTTTAAACATTAGACATTAAACAACGTTACAATCTAAGACTGCTGACATGTTCTGGGCATGACAGCTATACCCAGACTAGATATGCAGCCCGACTCATTATGGAGGCTATATTAATATTATAATATTAATTATATAATTCTGATTATAGAAACCGAGTTGTGACATGCTAGACGGACTGTGAACCCATATTGTGTTGAGTACACCACGATACTGTGAGTTTCATGACCCCTCTTTGCAAACTGGTTTACCAGCACTTGGGGTGAAAAGCATGTTTGTTTATACCTGTATATCTGGAACGCTTTATGTTTTATTATGTGAATTATCTAAATGCTAACCACAAAAAGTCCCCACAAACATAGTGATTATCTTAGCCGGTGGGTTGTGAATAGTACTATTGGTTTGACAAAGCCAAACGGGGGCTGACACGGATGCCGAGACAGACATTACACCATTTGCACATGACCATAATTATACAACCACGCTATGTAGTGTTAAACACAATTACTCGGGGCATGTTATGGGCGGAAGGGAGGCCACAGTGGTAGACGATGTGTGGGAAATGGAGGCACGTAGCACGAACTAACAGTCAAGGCTTCACTGTAGCTTAGCATAATTACATCACAAACGCACAAATAAACATACATACAAACGTACATACATGCATACAAGCGTACATAAAAACTATGATTGTTGTGATTACGCATAACTGATTTCGTTGAAACTTATGAAACTCATCAACTATTCGTAGTTGACCCGTTTTAACATGCTTTTCAGGTGTACCAAAATTCGGATTGAATGATGTTTTGCTACGTGTTTTCGATTGTGGTTGACGTTGTGTAAATATATGCAAGCTACTAATAAGAAGTAAAGCAGTTTAACGAACTGTTTTGATCTATATCACCCAGTTTGTAAACGAAGTTAGAACGATGTAATATATTGTAAATTAGTTTGTAACGCTTCTTTATAAACAATGTGGTTGACACCAGAGGTGTCTGTTGTATTCCCGTTTTACGCTTCCGGATTTGTTAGTTGGGGTGTGACAAAAGTTGGTGTCAGAGCCCTTTGTTATAAAGGATTAGGTTATCCCTTAGGATGCCTAATATATATCCATAGGCTTGATTATCTCTGGGAAAATAAATAATAATAGTATATACTGATGGATATCAGGATGAACTCAAAGGGCAAGTGAGTTATTATGGTCTGGAACGTAATAACAAACATGCTTGTATGAGGGAATTCGGGGAGAAGTCGCGGAACATACCGAAAGGTAAAAATGACAACATATGTGTATAAAATGTAATGTTAAGTATATATATGTAACATACATACATGTTTATCATAATAATATGTAGGATTACGTGTACGTACTGTGCTGTCAGTAATATTAAACCCTATTGTAAATATATATATATATATATATATATATATATATATATATATATATATCTGATTATAATTAATATCATATTTTGCCCGAATTAATGATATACCTTACTTCGATTAATACTATCGAAAAATGTTATTTTTATGACTAGCCATTGCACATAAAGATGTCAAGATCTGGCAGTCTTGTGTCAAATGAAGAACTGCGTGGCCAATAGATGAGAACGCTGTAATTTCTAGGGAAATACCTAGTGACTATCATCAAACACTAAGTATATTATTAACTTCTTTACAATAAATAAAATTAGAATTCAAAAAATATATAAATATTAGAAACGAATAATGTAAAACAGCCCCCGTAATACGGAAGATAAAAACTAGTACATATATAGGAGAGATTTCAAATGAGAACCCCTTTAAGTTTTAGGAACTCGAAAGAACTCAGTGTAACAAATTTTTTTTTTCGAATTTTTTTACACATGCGTAATATATGTCGGGTTACACATACGTAAAAAAATTACACAATTTTTTACACACCGAGTCGACTTTTTACACATGTGTAACGGACGTAAAAGTTAGTGTAATCACCAATGTTTTAAAAACTGGTTTTTTAATTGTACCGGATTGGGATAAAAAATGGTACAACCGGTTGAACCGGGTTATACCGGGAGGTTCAACTGGTTGAATAGTTTATCTTAAAATTTCCAATAAATACAACTTTAACTCCAAAAATAACCCAAAAGTAAATGATTTCATAACAAAAAATAATCCAAAAGTTAATTCATATTAAAAAAATAATACGAAAGCACTCGATTTTAAAAAAAACAGTCATAAAGTTTACACGTTTGAATATTAATTGTTGGGTTAAAAGTACTTTTGATAAAATATGAGCCACAAATATCAAAAATTTTCTTGGACATAAAACCGGTTTGCCGGTAAAAACCGGTATTTTAGAAAAAACCATCGTTACGATGTTATAACAAACCGACCAAAAATACCGGGCTTAAAATACCGGCCTGCTGTACGAAATCCGGTTTAACCGGTTCAATTGATCGGTTTGAACCGGTTTTTAAAACACTGGTAATCACTTACAACTTTATTCTCTCTCATACTTTGACTTTTTGGTCAGATTTAATCTCAACCACATATTCCAATCGATTTAATTATATATGTGGCCAAAATTGAATTCTTAAGTTCTTAAAACTTAACATGGTTCTCAAAATATCCATCCCATATATATACATATATATACATATATACATATATATACATATATATATATATATGTATATATATATATATACATATATATACATAGAACTTAAGAATTCAATTTTGGCCACATATATAATTAAATGGATTGGAATATGTGGTTGAGATTAAATATGACCAAAAAGTCAAAGTATGAGAGAGAATAAAGTTGTAAGTGATTACCAGTGTTTTAAAAACCGGTTCAAACCAGCCGGTTGAACCGGTTAAACCGGATTTCATACAGCAGGCCGGTATTTTGAGCCCGGTATTTTTGGCCGGTTTGTTAGAACATCGTAACTGCGGTTTTTTCTAAAATACCGGTTTTTACCGGCAAACCGGTTTTATGTCCAAGAAAATTTTTGATATTTGTGGCTCATATTTTATATATATATAGGCTAAGTATAAAATAAAACAAGTATTAAAATAAAACACACCGCCTAAAAAACACACTTTTTATCTAGACCATCAGATCATCAAATCTAACGCACCAGATTACTTCCTACACTTTTTAGACACACTCCATTTCTTATTATAACTCCACCCTATATATATATATATAAGGGAGATTTCAATTAAGAACCCCTTTGAGTTTTAAGAACTCGAAAGAACTCAGTGTAACGATTTTTTTTTCGAATTTTTTTTACACATGCGTAATATATGTAAGTTACATACACGTAAAAAAAATTACAAAATTTTTTACGCACCGAGTCGACTTTTTATACATGTGTAACGGACGTAAAAGTTAGTGTAACCACTTACATATTTATTCTCTCTCCTACTTTGACTTTTTTGTTAGATTTAATCTCAACCACATATTCTAATCCATTTAATTAAATGTGTGACCTAGAATTGAGTTCTTAAGTTCTTAAAACTCAACATGGTTCTCAAAATATCCCTCCCCATATATATATATAGGGGTAAGTTATAGTAAAAAGAGATAGTTTTCTAAGAAGAGTAAGAATAGATCTAGGCCCTTGGATCTAGGATTTAGTAATTAATATTAATATTTTCAAAAATACCAAATAGTGTCCTAGGATCTAGGATTTAACCTATATAGTTCCCTAAATAGGCTCACATAGTTTTCTAACTCTAAATTTTATGTCGTTCCTACTCTTCCTACAAAACTATGTATTTTTATTTTAACCCTTTTCTATATATATATATATATATTAACTTTTATCCCCCGTATTACGGGGGTTGTTTTACATTATTCGTTTTCAATATTTATATATGTATATCAGGATTTTAATTTTATTTATTGTAAGAAAGTTAATAAATAATATACTTGAGGTTTGATGATGAAATGGTTTCACAAATAAATGATATGTTATAATCCGGTTTAAAAGCTATCTGGGTTTGGTGATGCCAATTACCCATTTATTTTCTTTATTATAAAATTGTTTCTTAATTATAAATAATATCTTTTTTTTAAATAAAATATGATATTAATTTTTAGTATATCCCTATTTTATAGGATTTTCATATCAAATATTTGATGAAATTAATTTTTAATATAATGAGATGTTATAACCCGTTTAAGAGCTATATAGGTTTGGTGAGACCTTTACCCATAAAATTCGAGTCAAATGCGTGAGAAGCCTTGATTTACAAATAAAGCAATATGATGGCTTGAGAGAATGGTTGTGTTACATTTTTCATTTTTTATTATTTACTTTTTGGATTTTAATTTTCTTTATTATAAGAAAGTTAATAATATACTTAAGGTTTGATGATGAAAGGGTTTCATAAAAAAATAATATGTTAAAACCCGTTTAAAAGCTATCTGGATTTGGTGACCCATGACCTGTTTATTTTTTTACTATAAAATTGTTCATTAATTATAAATAATATCTTTTTCTTTTTAAATTGGATATTAAATTTTAGTATATCCCTATTTTATAGGATTTTCCTATCAAATAATTTGTAAGATTAATTTTTAATTTAATGAGATGTTAATAACCCATTTAAGAGCTATCTGGTTTTGGTAAGACCCATACCCATGAATTTGGGTTAAATCAATGAGAGGCCTCCATTTAAAAATCAAGCAATCTGATGGCTTCCATAAAATGAGGGAGCGACCACATCGCGACACGTAGGATTTTAGGGGTTTCATATATATATATATATATATATATTATATATATATATATATGTTTAAGTTCAGGGAGAAATGAAATTACTGTGAGAAATGTGATAAATGAATATGAGCCACTAGTTTTATTTTAGGTTTTAAATGTTTAAAAATAAATGAAAAAAATTGTAAATTCAACAATAAATGCATCCTCTCTCTTCAATTAATACAACTAATATAACCATAATAAATCACTCTCTAATTATAGATGCACATATCCCATACGTGTGTAGGTTATATGTTTTTCGTGTGTAGGTAATATGTTTTTTTATTCTTAGAACAAGTGTATATTATATGTTTTTGTTTAGGTTACATATTTTTTATTGACATTTAATGCTAACATATGTAAGATAGTTTTTTTGTATTATTCATCACAATGTACCTACGTGTTGATTGATATTGATATATAATATATGAATAAATTGTATTTGTGTATGATAAAATTTTTGAGTGTAGGTTATATGTTTTTCGTGTGTAGGTTATATGTTTTTGTGTAGGTTATGTACTTTTTTGTTGATATTTAATGCAAACACATGTAAGATAGTTTTTTGTACTATTTATCACAATGTAATTACGTGTTGATGGATATTAATATATTGAGTTGGAAAAAATTGGTTTTGGATAGAAAGAAATTTTAATGTATGAATAAATTGTACTATAGGATAAAAATTCAAGAGAGAAAAAATAAGTTATAAAAATAAATGAATTCTTATTATTTTCAATTATAATAATTTGATAAGTTATATTAATTGAATACATAACTATTATATTTATTAGTTATATTAATTGAAGAGAGAGCATGAATTAATACTTTACTTATTTATTTTTAAGCATTTAAAACATAAAATTCATATTAATTTCTCATATTTCTCACAGTAATCTTATTTATCTCCTGAATCATCCCCTATATATATATATATATATATATGTGTGTGTGTGTGTGTGGGAGATTTCAAATGAAAACCGCTCTGAGTTTTAAGAACTCGAAAGAACTCGGTGTAACGATTTTTTTTTTGAATTTTTTTTATACATGCGTAATATAACCACTTACATCTTTATTCTCTCTCCTACTTTAACTTTTTTGCCAGATTTAATCTCAACCACATATTCCAATCCATTTAATAAAATGTGTGGCCTAGAATGGAGTTCTATATATATATAGGGGAGAGATCTTTTGAGAACCATGTTGAGTTGTAAGAACTTAAGAACTCCATATAGGCCACACATTTAATTAAATGGATTGGAATATGTGGTTGAGATTAAATCTGGCAAAAAAGTCAAAGTATGAGAGAGAATAAGAATGTAAGTGGTTACACTAACTTTTACGTCCGTTACACATGTGTAAAAAGTCGACTCGGTGCGTAAAAAATTTTGTAATTTTTAACGTGTGTGTAACCTACATATATTACGCATGTGTAAAAAAAATTCAAAAAAAAAATCGTTACACTGAGTTCTTTTGAGTTCTTAAAACTCAAAGATGTTCTCATTTGAAATCTCCCCTATATATATATAGGGGTGAGATCTAGAGAGAACTAGGGAACTAATAAAAATTATTTTTAAAAAAATATTTTATGATTTTTTTTTCTTTCCTCCTAAGATGATATTGTTCCTAAAAAAAAAAAAAAAAAAAAAAAAAAAAAAAAAAACCATTGATGTAGTGCATATGTGCACTAATGTGTATTGCATATATACAATAGTGTTTTATTGCATATAGTACAACACAAGTAAATTATACAATACACACTATTAAATATATGCAAATACAAACACAAATAATTGTACTCAAAACACACTATCGCATATACGTAATACAACACTAATGCACATATACACTATATTGTTTTTTTGGTATTTTTGTATATAATATAACACTATTGCACTAATACAATACAAAATTTGCATATATGCTATTCAACATTATTGCACATATCAAAATACACACTAGTGCACATATGCAATAAAAAAAGTCGATGTATTGCATATGTGCACTACAACGAGTTTTTTTTTATTAGTTTTTATTTTTTTTATAATTTTCGAGTGAATGGTAACAAAATATAAGAATAATGGCAACACGGAAATTTAAAAATATTTTTTTAATTAAATTAAAAATATTTCTTTATTGGTTCTCTAGTTCTCTCTTGATCCTCTCTCTCTCTCTCTATATATATATATATAATAACACGAATATCTCACTGATAGTTTTGACCATTAATAAGGTATAAAAACTTATCTAATATACACTCATATAGTATATAGAGAAAATGACCGTTTTAGTCTCTGTGGTTTTTAGACGGAGTCACTTTGCGTCCCTGATAAAAAATTTGAACCGTTTACATCCCGTGTTTTAAAAGTTGAACCATATGCGTCCTTCTGTTAGTTTAACGTTATCTTTTCCATCCAAAAATGTTTGCATTTACTCTTTTACCCTCATATATTATAACATATGTCTGATTGTTAGTTGAACCCTAATTCACACAAACACATTGAACAGCAGGTATACTACGATCCGTGATTGTCTGGTTTCATCTTCTTCCTCTCTTTGTAATATGGAGCCCTAAATGACTGATTCTTCTTCTTCCTTTTCGATTCGATTGGAGCCCTAGGTAACTATCAACTTTGATTGGAGCCAAAATGTCTCAATTCTCCTCCTCTTCTTCGGCGAATCGAGGTCACGGGGTGTTGGTGCATCAGATTTGTTTTGCTCATGCGGTGTAGGTGCGTGTTATAGATTGACCAGCGATTGGTGAATGGCGGATTGTGAGCGGCGGTATAGATTGAAGGTTGTCAACGGTGAGGGTGAACGGAGAGGGTGAAATTGACCGGCGAGGGTGAATGGCGGATTGCGCAGGCGAATTTGTGACCTGCGAAATTGTGACCGGCTAATTCTTTGCTAGCCGGCGATATTGATGTCAAAAGAATGTAAACGACGGACTGCTTTTGGTCTGTAAGACAAGCCTCCACACACGGGTCATCGAATGTGAACGACGATATAGATTGACCGGCGATTGGTGAACGACAGATTATGAACGGCGATATAGATTGAAAGCTGTCAACGGCGAGGGTGAACGGAAATGGTGAAATTGATCAGCGAGGGTGAATGGCGGCTTGCGCCGGCAAATTCTTTGCTGGCCGGCGATATTGACGTCAAAGGGATGTAAACGGAGGACTGTTTTTGGTCTGTAATATTGAAGTTATCCTAGGTAAATATGAGTGTGGTGTAAAATTACATATATGGCCCTGATTTTAACCTTAAACTTAACAGATGTTAGATTGAGGGACGCATATGGTTCAACTTTTAAAACACGGGGATGTAAACGGTTCAAATTTTTTATCAGGGACGCAAAGTGACTCCGTCTAAAAACCACAGGGACTAAAACAGTCATTTTCTCTAGTATATAGTTTCCAACAACAAAAGTCCAGCTCATTAATTGGCAACAACATCCACATATCTGATAGCCAACAACATTATATTGGCCTGATGGCACAAACAAAACTACCTATTTCTATGTCACAAAAAAAGATGATCATGATGAAGATGTCAAGGGGTGGTGACATGTGATGGCATGGGAGGTGGAGTGGATGGCGTCCAAGCATATATCAACATGCCCATCACAAGCACAACGGCGCCTGATATGAACCCTGATGGAAGCGAGGATGCCACTCCCAAGTATGGCAATGGAAGTGTGAACACAAATACCGATATTGGAACTGCAATCAACATGTCAACAATTGTTAGACAACAATATTATTGTTTCACCTATTCCTTTTAAGCCATAAATATCAACAAAATAGAGACAATCTTATAATTGTAGTAATAAATCTATTTGTGTAATTATTTTGAAATTATAATTTTGTAACTATTTATTTTTTTTGTTTTAAAAAATTCAATGTGAACAGGTGATTCAGGGTTTACTTTGTTTAACTTTCAAATTTTGACAACGAGAGCAATGATCATATACGTAGACAGGTTTTACTTTCACTAAAACTCGCTCCAACTCTGATATATGTGATCGTGTCTTTTAAAAATTGTCACTTTCATCATATTCGTACATGTTAAAATTCTAAGCAAAAAAAATGAGTTTTTTTTTTTTTAACAAAAAAGGACCCCAATGTTAAATACCACTTTACACAGAACTTAACAACACACTCACTCATTCTTAAGGCAGACTTGTAGCGATTTGCTTGCAAGTTTTACTTTAATTGCGGCTTTTTGCTACCAAAATACTTTTTAAGTACAAGAATGTTAGATTTATATTATATTTAGAAACAATCTGGGTTTTATAAAGTGTGCATCACACAATATGGTCTGATGTAATCTTATGCAATTGGCCAACTATTTGAGCATATTGGATAACTGATTGCAATGTGTTTGAGTATTTGAAAAAATTAGACCATTTATTGAACAAATCTAACTAGAGATGATAGGAATATCCTATTTTTGGTGTTTAAAATTGTCTATGGATAATTTTTTAGTATTTTTTTTAATAACGAAAGCCTTGCATACATGAAGCGCGGGCTGCATGCATCATGCATCGGCTTTTGAAATCAAAACGCATCGGTCATCACAATGCTTTTTAAAACCAAGGAAACAATTAAAAAGATATGAGGGCGTATTACAACCTGAAACTGTGGAGGCAAGTGAAGATACAACTGCGGATGAGATTTTTATTAGATGCAACAATGATATGTTGTAAGCCATATTGACAATACAAAACAACACTGGTAGCAGGGGAGCTCCCTCACATCCTGTGGAAGTCCAATATTATTAGACTTAACTCTTCATTAAACAACTAAGGAGATTGATCAACCAAAAAAAAATAGCAAGATGAAAGGACCACTCACCACTTGATATAGTACTCATGTTTAAAAAGCAAGCTGCACCATCTGAAAGATAGTTTGGCAGTTGATGAAACGGAATACCCCATAACCTTGACAAAAATGGTAAAAGAATGCAAATAAAGAGCGCCTGCACGAAAGAAAATATGCATAAACCGTTTCATTGTTTAATTGTTTGAAAAGCTAAGCCCTGTGATCCAAAAAGTGAACCTACCTGAAATGCAGATCCATAGGAATTTATAACAAACAGATCCACTGAACCAATCTGTTAATCAATTTGTAAAATATGATCATAAATGAGTATAGTAAAAACGAAAAAAATGTTACAACATTTATCAAAATCCATCATACATACCTTAAACTTTTTCGCAGCATCCAAAAAAATGACTTCCTAAATCCCAGGAAAGGAAGACATGAAAACTAATGTTTTTAACCGAAAACACATAAATCCTGTTTAACGAAAGAAATTAAATTTATAAACCTTTAATATGGTGTCGGCTGCTTGAAACAGAAATGAAACGATCATTAGAAGACTCCAAAATAAATCAGCTTCCATTAATGAACCGGCACTAGATCCACTGCACAAGAACACTACTGGCTTAAAATTTAAATGCATACGTGTGTAATACATGTTGATCAACATAACAATAGTAAATTACCTGGCAACAGTGACAATGACACCAAAGGCGACAAGGAAGCAGCCGAGTAACTGGTTGAATTTGTATCTCCTTCCAAGAAAAAGATATGATAATATGATTTGCCAAACTAGAAAGCTCTGCATGTAATGGAGAGGTGGTAAGGCCCACGACTAAACACTGCACAACAGATGCAATACTTGACATCTTAAATAGGATATGTGTGTGTTGGGCGTATCTTAATTTGACAGTTAAAAAAAATAAAAAATAAAGAGAGAGAGAATTTATAAAAGAAAAGAGTCTTAGTTTTAACTAGTTACCTGTGACAAAATTGGAATAGATGCTCCTGAAAGAACGGCTGTTAGACAGGCAGAAACATGTTAATACTTTTAAAGAGAAAACAAGTGCATAAATTAAGTTGAGTGAATGGTTTGTATTAGTACCTCCTGCGGCCATTCCACAAGCAGCACCAAGAGCTTCCAAGAGACCAACAGCAAGAAGTGGAGCTTTTGGCATGGAAAGCATTTCATCAGTAACAATGCCAGCTCGGTACCGGAAATGTAATATCGAGAAATACACAACCACGTACCTATAAATTAATAGTTTTAACTATCATAAAACAAAGCTTACAATACATATCTCAACTGTAACTTTAAGTTTTCTGAATTATAATATCCTTTTTATCAATGTTCAATGAGCTCCTTACATAGTTGATATTGCCTTTTTTTAGCTTTAATAAAATTGTTGGCATCATTCTTGCTTTGCAATAGGCCAACAAGTTTGCATTTTTTAAAATAAAAATAATAGTAATAATAATAATAATATATATTGCATATAAAACATTTTAGATGGACATAGTTGTCATTTTACACTTTTAAGATCTCGTTAAAATCAATGAGGGAGACGCCGTTATATTTATGACCTCTGGTCGGCTGGCGAACCCTATTTACTGCTCTCCGGCGAATTCAATTCCACAGACCTACCAGTTCCTCAATTAAGTGAACGGTTACCACGCGATTTAATTATCCGTCCTAATGGCGGTGACCGTTCAAGACGTGGTGCTCTTAATTAACACTCCGCTCAATCTTCTCTTTCACTCTCTCTCTAGATAAACCAGAGTCAATCAAGCAACACCAACCCATTTGATTGATACGTTCTCATTAATATTTTTTGATTTTGATTGTACTTCTGTTGTGAATCATTATACAAACTTAGCTGCTTATTGATTTTGGGTTATTTAAAGTTTTGATTTTGCTTGTTTTGCAATGGATACTGTAGACATGGCATCTATTCTTGGGTTGCCTCTTAGTCTACCTACTAGGCTCTCTCTTAATAGGGTTCAATTTCTTTGATTTCCGGTGATCAGTTTAGGTGTTTATAGTTAATAAAAATGTAACTATTGTTAGTTTTTTTACTCTGCAGTTGTGACAGTTGAAGGAAGATTTTTTTTCCACAAATGTGCAAATCTTAGTGGACACTTTATTTTGGTCAAATATGTAAAGCTAACTTGCTGTTTGTAAATCTTTAGTTTTGATTATTGCTATTTGTTTTTTATTTAGGCATAATTAGGTTTTCGTTTGTATTGCTGTATTGCATTAAATTATTTCTTTAGGTGTGGTGTACTATTTTTCTGCAGCTGAAATTTACAATCAAGTCTCCTTCTGTAGCATGATTTACAGGTATTATATTGAACTATAGCGCTTAATTTGTGGCTGCATGTTACCTTTACCAGGCTTTCTTTACAATTTTCGTTGTTTCATTCAAGTGATTTGCTTATTAACTTTCAAATTCATATCTAAATGTGTTTGGATGCGCAATTAAACGAATGATAAAGTCAGAGTCTGACAAAAATGTAATGCAGAAGCTGTTATCGAGAAAAATGATTATTGGGTATTGACCACATTTTGTTTATTATTTTTAGAAGACTCACTTTCAGTCATGGGCTAGCCCAACCCGTACAACTGTGGCTCGATCTGCAGCTTCTTTTTCAACACGGTCCGTGTCAACTGGTGAGACTGTTGTTTCAGTTGACTGTCATGCCAATCTGCGTGAGCCGGATTTGAAGGTGCTCAAGTGTTTAACTCTCTAATGTGGTTTGCTTTTACATCTATGCTGATCATGCTAATGTTCTTACATTTAATGATATGTTTATTTATAAAGATTCTTATTAGCTGTATGATACATTTGCAGTTGCTGGATGCATCATGGTACATGCCTGGTGAGGAATTCACTCCAGGAACAAGGTGTGTATTATTGTTTCTTGTTTCAGTAACTTGTTTTACAGATTGTGATTTTTGTTTCAACGGGTTGTTCATATTCCGGGTGCTCTTTTGTTTAATGTTGATGGAATATCAGATCGAACTACTAACGTAAGATGCTGTATTTAAATTTTTTTTAATGTTCTTTATTAAAAGTAAACTTACTGTAGACCAAAAAAAAGACATCATAAGTAGATACCTTCATGATGTCATGATTCTGGCACCATCTCAAAGTAATGTATGATTCATCAAATATGATTATAAAAACTCAATTGTCACCACCAATGGAATTGAAGCCATCATCTTTCATTCCACAGACTCATCACTTTTATATTGCAATAAGGAGTCATTTTGTAAACTAACGTTTTAAAACAAAATTATATACAAAATATATATATATAATTCTTTTAAAGATTATGGGCTTATTGGGAAAATGGGCATGGGCCCGTCGACGTCCTCGAGCCCCCTTAGGCCGGCCCTGACCCTACAAATTACCTGGTGGCATTTGGGTAAAATAGTAATATGATATGCATTTCTTATATTTTGATTATTTTCTACATCATAAACTGCCATTTTAATCTAATAATAATAACATTCTATGCTTTTTAGCATCTGGTTAGAAAATTGGCATATGAATGAGACTTCATGTAGTTTTAATGCATATGATATGGATTTCTTATACTGTGCACAACAAGCACTGCACTTTATGCATGAAACCTGGTTAATATATTTATTTATTTGCAGATTGAAACACTTTTTAGTGGTAAAGCTTGCAAAGAGATTAGAGAAGAAACAATAGGTTTGACTAGAAGACTTGCACAGACAACAAAAGACATATTTGGAGATTTTAACGAAGCTGTTGAAAAAGACGCAAGAAACAACCGTGTTTCGGATGGAATCGTACATCCTTTTAGCAGTTATGATAGTCATACCTAATAGTCCTCTGACCCTCAAAATGTCAAACATGATCTCATTGGTATTTATTCGGAGGTTGGTGTTCCTTTCCCTTTATATATTTATATAGGGTAGCCTCACTTGATTGGCTTGTTTTAATTAAGCTGCAAATTTTAAAATATAATAATACTATCATATAAAACTATGAAAATAAACAGCCTGACCCGATAAACTGCGAAATGTCATATTTTAAAAATAAGTGGTTGTATTATGCTGCTTCCTGTATTCATCGATCTGTTTTAACATGTTTCTAAAACTGGTTGGTGTCCTATGGAACTCTTGGTCATTACTATGCTAGATTGTGTAAGCATCGCCATGCCCTTGATCCATTTCATTATTACTTATTGTTTGACATTTGTAGACTAGATGATCAGATATTTATAAATTTTGAGAAAATTAGGACAGGCAAGTAGATGCATTTTGAAATTTTCTTCTTGTTTACTTAAATTAATCATGATATTGTTGACAAAAGTGCACATGCAAAAACGGATTTTTTAAAAATGTACGGTTTGACTTTTCGGAGTCAAATGGACTGGTAACAGATGGTGGTCAATCAATCAATCATACCCAGTAAAATCCCACCGACAGCAGAGCTATAGGTAGGGTCTGGGGAGGGTGGGATGTAGGCACACCGTACCTCTATCCAAAGGAATAAAGAGGTGGCTTCCAGAGAGACCCTCGGCTCTAAGAACATGTGTATGAAGCAAAAAAAGGAAATCAAAGTTTAACAGTTATATAAAAAACTACTACTAATTATAATAATATTAATAAAAAGGTCACAGTTTAACCGCAATATAAAAGCTAATAATAATAATAATAAAGTATGTAAGGGAAATACCATTATGGTATGTGACCTAAATAAGTTAAGTCTAAGCCCTAAGGTATTCAATTCTCTCTAAAAATCCTTAACTTTAATTCTACTTCTCCACGAATTCCTATCCTCAACCATGTCCTCAGAGAGGTTTAGGTCTATCAAATCATGCCTAATCCTCTCATCCCAAGTCAATTTCGGTCGTCCTCTACCCCTCCTCCCCTCTATAGTAATGTTTTCTACGGATCTAACAGGATTCGTCGTCTGTCTTCTCTTTACATGTCCAAACCATCTCAATCTCCACTCTCTTATCTTGTCTGCTATGTTCGCCACCCCTAATCTCTCGCGAAGCACAACGTTTCTTATTCTGTCTAGCCTTGTGTGCCCACACATCCAACGTAGCATTCTCATTTCTGCTACCTCCATCTTCCGCACTTGTGCCTTCTTGATGGCCCAACAATCTGTTCCATATAGCATTGCAGGTCTAACTGCCACCCTATAGAATTTTCCCTTCAGATTAGTCGGGAAACTCTTGTCGCATAATATACCTGTGGCTGCTTTCCATCTACACCATCCTACCTGAACTCGGTGGGTCACATCACTGTCTAATTCCCCATCGCTCTGTACAAATGATCCTAAATACTTGAACTTCGTTACCTGCGGGACCACCTGCCCTTCAATTGTGATGTGTGCGTCTTCACTGTCGTTTATCTCACCAAAATCACAGTGTAGATACTCCGTCTTAGATCGGCTAATCTTTAAACCTTTTGTCTCTAAGGTTGTTCGCCACTCCTCAAGCCTCATGTTTAGTTCTTGTTTTTTCTCAGCAAGTAACACAATATCGTCTGCGAACATCATGCACCACGGGAGAGTCCCCTGAATCGACTTTGACAACTCATCCAAGACTACTGCAAAAAGAAACGGGCTCAACGCTGACCCCTGGTGAAGACCTACCTCTACAGGAAAGAAATCAGTATCCCCCACTGGCGCACGAACACTTGTTTCACTCCTGGTATACATATCCATAATTATCTCTATGTATTTCCTGGGCACTCTTCTACCCTCCAAGCACTCCCAGAGCACCTGTCGTGGCACACTGTCGTAGGCCTTTTCTAGGTCAATAAACACCATATGTAGATCACGCTTCTTCTCCCTATACTTTTCCATTAATCTTCTTATAAGGTGTATTGCCTCTGTGGTGGAACGCCCCGGCATGAAGCCAAATTGGTTGACCGTAACCTGAGTTTCTCGTCTAAGTCTAACCTCAATCACTCTTTCCCATAGCTTCATAGTATGACTTAGTAGTTTGATTCCTCGGTAGTTACCACAACATTGGGCGTCTCCTTTGTTCTTATAGATAGGAACTACAACGCTGCTCCTCCACTGGTCTGGCATCTTACCTGATTTGAGAATACTATTGAACAGAGTAGTTAACCACATGACTCCTTCCTCCCCCAGACACTTCCACACCTCGATGGGTATGTTGTCTGGGCCAACCGCCTTAGACCTTCCCATTCTCCTAAGTGCGTCCTTCACCTCTTCTCGTGTGATCCGTCGGCAGTAGCAGTTATTCGATGGTAACAGATGGTGGTGTTTCCAACAATATAACTTTGACAGCAATCATAAAAGTTTCCTATGCAAAATTCAACTTACAAAACTTCAAGTTTCCACAAATTATTACAGGAGGTGCTTGGTGGCTAAACAAGATGTTAGCCATGAAGAAACCTGCTAGGTTGCCAACGAGATGATTTAGCATGTATATTTGTCGAATTCTTTTTATGATGCATGACTGATTGAAATAGGTGAGTTTTGTTTATTAATGGTTGGTTCTATAACCTGTCTACACGTGATAAACTCAAGATAAAGTAGTTTAGTTCTTTTTTGTGTTATCGAATAATTTTTATTATCAAACTTGGGAGTATTATAGGCGACCTCCATCGGCATGAGTTGTTAACACTAGAGATGAATTTGACCAATTACTTGAACAAAGATAACTACAACTTGTGTTTTAGGGGAGGTTGGTTAATCTATATGTTTAATTACTATACTCATAATATGGACTGATTGTAGGCTTCAGATTAGCACTACCAAATGCTAATGAAAGACACTCAAACAAAAAAAATTTAATAACTGTATACTGCTTTTGGTATCGTAAACTATACGGAATCTAAAATTTACTATCGAAAATGTCGGTAACAAAACGATCTGCTACTAACTGAATCACAATTGTGTCCCCGCTGCAACGCGCAGGCACTCTTACTAGTAATAGTAATGTGGAAGAAATAAATGACAAAAAGAAGAAGCTTTTAGTTTCTTTCCTAACTTTATATTTTCCCTACAATAGAAGAGGACTTTGTCCCAAAAGAAAAGTTTAGAAACTAGAACAAAACTTAATTATATCGCATCGAAATATGTAGCAAATTAGATTTCGATGACGAAAAATGTAATTAACTATAAGGGGGACGGGACACCAGCGAATTCCCTAATCGAGTAGTAGCCACGGGTTATGTTTACCGATTGATAATTTGATATTATCAAACTAGCCGTTATCCAACGCCTTTATAGCCGTTTAAAACTTAAAAAAAGAAATGAACTATTTTACCTATTTAATATATACTACACTTTAACCATTTTACCTAAACAAAATTCAAACTTATTTATCAAAATTCCACATATACACAAACAAAAAGGATGAAGAGTTAAATTTATTCATTCCACCAACGATTACGATGACGAATTCTACACCGATACTACTCTACTAGCCTCCCACTCTGTGATATTGTCAAACAATCCAAAGATGAAAAGACAACATCTAGAAAAAGATGCATGCCACGTGATCGCGAAAAAAGGCCACCAAGTTCTAATGGAAGATTATTTCGGCTGAAACGCTCGTTCTTAAAACGGTAGGTGATACAGAAGCAAAATTTGAATGGTTTTAATAGGGCCTAGACATGAGGATGAAAAAGAGTTTTAAGGCGTTACAAAAAGGCACATAGGCAGTTAAACAACTCGCAACCGTTAGTACTTCTAACGAATATAAATATTTATGTATACGTGAATGCCTGCAGTTATTCTGTAATGCCGTAATTCAGTTATACGACATAGATTACTTACCTAGACTAACAAGCCACGGCATTGCGCTTTTGTATCAAGTAAATAAAAAAAAATCATCTTCCTACGATGATGGGTAGCATTGACCGTGCACGTCTTGTTTGGAGCATTTGTCCTACTCAGTTGAGAAACCAATATATGAGAGGTGATCATCAATATCTAACGGTCAATGCTCGAAGCGGGTGGCTTCAATAGATTTGTGGGTTTGGCATGCGTTGGTGGTTCGTCCAGATCAAACGACATCAAAGTTCTCATACAATCTCTAATATTTCTCACCAAATGGAATAGAAATGCGCCTAGCTGTCCATAACATGTAAATGGACGAGAATCTCAACGTGGATTCAATCTTACAAACGGAATCTACCCTACTTGGTCAACGCTTGTGAAAGCGTTTTCATATCCCGTCTTGAGGAAGGCAAAGGCATTCAATAAGGTCAAAGAGTCAGCAAGAAGATGTGGAGCATGCTTTCGGTGCTATAAGGGAAAACAGGGTATACTTAAAAAGACCCGTTAGGCTATGACTGTAGAAAGGAAAGAGACGTATGCTTGCATTATATTGCACAACATAATCTTAAAAGACAACGAATGCGATATCAATTGCCTACATAAGAGCATTCTCATTCAATTCTCCATCTCCATCTCTATAATTACACTAAAAACACTATCTTTTCTCTCTCATTTTCAATTAAATAATACTTTTTTATACTTTTATCATTACCTTTTCTCTCTCATTCACTCATAACCACTTTCAAAAATATTAAAAAATTATAGAGATGAACAGTGCGCTTCTTCAAATTTAACCATGAACAGTAACATTTTCTCTCTCCTCCTCTCACAACCATTTTTAACCATCTCTAAAAAATGGAGAACCCCCTCACATAATTTAGGGAATCCATTGGGAATGCTCTAAGGGATCCTCCGGTTGAGCCAGTTTTTGACTAAAATGTCCAAGATGAGTTGCAAACATAGTTGTCAATTGCAAATAGCGATAGGCTACCTATATGCTACATAGCTAATAGCGCTAAATAGCGACCGCTAATCGTGTTTAGCGGTAAAGTAGTAGAAAATTTTATATACATAATAAATAGCTATTTATAAATAAATAGCTTTTAAACATTTTATGTATAGATTTACAAGTTGAAAGACCAAATATAAACTAGTAAAGATAGAGGGGGGCTAATTGTTGAAATACAAAACTAATTTTACACTTTTTATGTAAAAACAATCAAGTTTCAGGGACTAACGTAAACTATTGAAAGAGAAAGGGATTAATTGTTAAAACATATAAACCTATTTAAACCCTAAAAGTCTAAAACGCATCACCCAGCCGCTTTCTTCTTCTTTCTGAATTCCGGCAACTATTTTCGACAGACATTGCAGGCATCGGCGTCGGATTTGCCACCGGAAACGCTATATGGTCGCTATGTGGTCGCCTGGCAATGCTATTCGCTATAGCGCCCGCAATGGATGCTATTATCAACTATGGTTGCAAAAGGTAAGCACACATTTCCAACTTTGAATGGATATTGTAGAACATTTTGCAACTCTTGAATTATCGTACCCTGATTCGGGCGAGTAGTTGTGTTTTCCTTTTTTCTTGTTTACGCATTGATATATATGTTTTTTTATTTAATTAAGCTATATTTTAGTTTTAATGAAACTTAAGTTTTATTTTTGTTTAAAAATGTATAAGTTTTATTTATGGGTAATTGAATGAATGAAGTGGCATTGCCAATTAAAATAGTTAACGGTAGTCCAGGATAAAGATAAAAGTGAAATGACACTCAAAGATTAGTGAAGTGTAACCAAGTTTTCTAAACACAACCGGATCAAAAGCGCATGTATATTAATAACTAAAACTTTTTGTTTAATTTATAAAACAAAATATTAACAACCAATTTATTTAATTAGTAAATGATAATAAAGAAGTATAAAGTAGCATGTGGGGTAAGGCTGAGGGGTGTGGGGCTTCAACGGGGGCGCTAGAGCCCCTCCGCTCGCGCCCCCAGGCGCTAACACCACACCACCAGGGCGCTAGCGGGGGCGCTAACGCGAAAAACAATGCAGGCGTGAGCCGGTTAGCGGGAGAAGAGAGAGGGCTGCACAACTTTTGATGGTTTTTTGACCGTTGGGAGCCGAACAAACCAAAAAAAAATATTTTTCCTATATAATTATACCCCATTTCACCCATTTTTATACCAAAACTTTAAACCTTCACCCAAAATCAATTCATCTTCTCAACTTTTTTTAAAAAAAATGGCTGGAAATTGGTTCCCAAACCTTGATTCAGATTATCTTGACGATGATTTATGGTCGTCACCGCACCAACCGATGTTTTATTCGGAGCCGCAAGAATCATCCGGCTTTCAACCATCCAACACACAACCGTAGACACAAGAATCACACGGTGAAGCTACGGGACCAAAAAGACGCGTCCACCGGAAAAAACAAGTTGCAACGGACGGGTCGGGACCGGCTTCGACTCCGAGGACGAAACGGAAAGCCACTCTGTGGTCATCGGATGAGAAGGAAGCCTTGTGTCGGGCTTGGATAGTCATTTCTGAGGATCGGCGTTGCCGTAATTGTTTTAACGTTTTTAAAAATGATTTTTAATAAAAAAGTTAAATGGAAATCTAATTTATTTAGTCATTTTGCAGCCGACTACCAAAAGAGCAAGATTTTTTGGACAAAGGTTAGGGAGACGTTCTACATGCTCGTTGGGAGTACAGAGCGGAACGTCGATATGATTTCGGGTCGGTGGTCCGAAATCAGAAAATTTGTCGGCTTGTTTACTAATCTTTTCAACAGGAACAGCGGTCGTATGAGACCAAGTGGCAGTGATGATTTGGCGGTTTACAATTTCACGGTCGAAGAGTGGAAGCAGGAGTGTTTGCGGAGGTATGGGATGGTGAAGACGTGGGACGATTTAAAGTTGTGGGAGAGGTTGAAAAGGTGTTCCAAGTGGGTTGAGCTGGTGGCGCCGGACTTTGATGTGGAAGTAAGGCTGAAACGGACTAAAACTAGTTCGTCTGGAGCGTATAGCACTTCAACCTGGTCGGATCCGCGTTGGATTCGACCTAAACATTGCGGAGGAGAAAACGTCTTCACCGCCGAGGAGGTGGCCATTGGGAAGGGACGCCAAGGGGAAAAAACCGGCTGAGGGGGAAGCCGTAAACATCGCCAATCTTGTTGAATCCCTCAATAAATTCAACAAAACCATGGAGGTGGTCTCTTATGACAAAAAGGAAAAAAGTCGAATGAGAGATTTGGACTTTCTTACTAGAGACTTCGGTAACCTAAATCCGGTCGATCAAATGCTAATGGAAAAGCAAAAGGAACGGATCCGAAAGAGGTTGATCGAAGAAGACCAAGCCGAAGAACAAGAAGAATGTTTTTTTTTAGTACTTTAATTTTTATTTTATTTTTAGATATTAATGTGTTTTTTTATTAATGTGTGTTTTTTAATAATTTATGAGTTTTTTTAATAATACGTTGTTTGAATATATTTATAAAAAAATAAAAAAAAAATTCGCTGGAGCCCCTCCACACCAGGGCCAGAGACTCCAACGGGGGCTCCAACACCCCCTTATCCAGTTTCTCTCTCTGCCACACGTCGTAATATTATTGGTTGGAGCCCCCATTAAAGCCCCATTAAAGCCCCCCACACCCCTCAGCCTAAGCGTGACATCTTGACACGCGTGCAGAATCTTGGGTTTAAGAAGATGGTCCCAAACATAAATTAATATATACACGTAACGCATAATTTGTTAATATATAAATAAATAGTGGAATAAAAGTGTTTTTTCCTCGATAATAATCCTGGAAGATTATGTTTGTTTAAAAATGCATATTTTATATATAAAATCCAGTGTTAAATTAACAAAAACCCAAAATCATATTGAGACACGTAATTAAAAAATTATTAAAACTAGGGGTCAGTTATGCTATAAAGAGAGATAAAAATGAAAATGATTAGAATCTTCTGTAGCCACAAAAGATACCTCTAAAAATAATAATGAAAAATTAATAAAAAAAATAACTCAAAATTTAATACAAAAACAAAAAATGAAAAAAAAAATGTTTCCACCGTTTTCCTCGTTCTAAGATAAAAAACTCGAAAAAGACATAATGTTGAGTGAAAAAGATCATTGTGTCTTGTTTATTATTGTGTTTTGTGCTTATTTTCGTCAATGATTGTGTCTTTTTTTTTGTTGACATTGCGTCTTTTTTTTCTTGATATTGTGTTATATTACTTCACATTGTGTCATATTTGTTCGGCACTGTGTTATATTTTGCGATATATTGTGTCTTTCTTTTGTTTATCATTAGGTTGTTTGTTCATTTTCGGCATTCCATCTTTTTGTCGTTTTTTTTTAACGCAATTACAGAGGAAACATTTTGGTTTTTTAATTTTTAACGTTTTCTATTTATATATTGAGTTATGATTTTATTATTATTTTTTTTGAATTTTTTTAAAACATTTTTTATTTGGACACAAATCACGCTTATCATTTTTTTCTACCTTTACGTTTTAACTTTACTCTTAAAACTAGTCCCAAACCCAACCAGAAAAAAGTTATCTATTTTAAGTTGGCCCTGCTAATTATAAGGAACCAACATTTGTATTCATTGTCTCCATTAAATGAATGATAAATATATCATGCACCTCCACTAATAAGTAATAACTGATTCATTTTACTCCACAAGATCTGAGTAGATCTTGCCAGGTTTTAAAAAATATGGGTGGTGGAGACTTGGGGTGTGTAAATATTTATTATTATTATTATTATTATTAAATTAAAAAAAAACATTCCGAAGAAAAGAAGACTAGAAAGTACGATGTTCATAGAAAAGAAAGAGAGCAGTTTCAAATAATTGAATGAATTTTGGAGGAAAATAAAAAAGTTTTGTTACCCGAAAGTTGCAAGCTGAGCCAAGAAAAACGGATAGTGCTTCAAAGGCACCAAAGCCAGCTTATACAGGACCCGATTCCCTACACCTAAGCCCATGGTAACAACCGCGGCCGCTGCAACCTCCACCCTCCGATCCCGATCCTTCCCATCCCCACCGTCAAAACACTCCTCTTTATTATTATCTTGTAACGCATACCCGCAAATCAATTTCCTCTTCTCCACCCGATTAAGAGCCTCAATCCGGCGATTTGTCGTCAGAACAATGGTTTCTGTTGCCCATTGATTTGGGTATGAGAGGAATTGGGTTTCTGAGAATACTCGGCGCCTCCTGCGAAAACGGAATCCTGTTGATGAGGCGGAGATCCGGTGACTGGTGGCCGCCATAATTATGAAAGGGAAGGAAGGAAGGAGAATGGGGGAATGAATATATATTTTATTATATGGAGATCTGACGTGGGTCAGAGGAAGAACGTCGCCGTTTCTGAATTCTTTTACTTTCTTTATTCCAACTCATGTTGTGCCCTTTGTACCATCAGATAATAATAATTTATATAATTCTATTTATTTCGAAATTTTTTGTTTTATAATATAGGGTTAGGTTTAAATAAAAAGTTTGATTTTTCTAAAAATGTTAGGAAGGATGGTATTTTAGTCTAACATTTTAATATATATATTAGCAAATTGAGAACTTTGAGAACCATTTTGGACCACTAAAAAAATATTAAAAAAAATTATAAAACAAAAAAAAACTGAAAATTTTAAAAAAGTAAAAAAAACAAAAATTCTTATATTTCATTCCGGTTTCATTAAAAAAACGAATTTTTTTTCATTTTAATTCGTATTATACCTATACACATATGTATACTTTCATTTAATCTCTAGTTACGTAATATACACATATGTACATTATCATTTATCTTAAATTATACATATATATATAGGAAAAAACATATGTGTACATATTATACATATATGTATAATAAAAAAATCCGATTTTTTTAATTCGTATTATACATATACACATATGTATACTTTCATTTAATCTCTAGTTATGTAATGTACACATATGTATATTATCATTTACCTTAAATTATACATATGTATATAGCAAAAAAACATGTGTGTACATAGATGTACATATTATACATATATGTATATGTATAATTTAGCTAAACCGAGAATTTTTTTGTTTAGAAACCGGGATGATAAATAAGAACTTTGGTTTTTTTTACTTTTTTTATTTTTGTGTTTTTTTTGTTTTATGATTTTTTTTATTTTTGAGTTTTTTTGTGGTCTAAAATGGTTCTCATAGTTCTCAATTCCCAAAAAATTCTCACATGATCCTGATCCTGATCCTGATCCTGATCCTGATCCTCTCTATATATATATGTGTGTGTTTATATTTTAGGAAAATATAATTTCACTTTGCATGTATTAAATCATTTTGGCGTTTGCGAAAATATCTCAGGAGCAACGTGGTTCCTGATTTGCCTACATATATTTATGTGGGTAGATAACTTTTGTTTTGTTTCCATCAATTATCTTATAATTATCCTATAATGCCATTTGCATATTTGCACAATACCATATCTATAGACTCTATATAATTATTTAGGTGTCACTTTCTAATAGTTGCTTCCCCGGTTGGTATAATCAAATTTCTTCGTTTATGAACGGTGAATTCTCATGCTTTTAATAATAATAATAATAATAATAATAATATAGGTCTCATTAAACCCAGATAACTTTCAAACGGGTTATAACATCTTTTTCATTTGTGAAACTCTGACATCATCAGACAATTGTCATGCGTCTCATCAAACCCAGATAGCCCTTAAATGGGTTATAACATCTCATGTATTTGTGAAACCTTGACATCATTAACCCTAATTTAATTTCACTTATCAACATATTCGTGTTGTCGATCTATCATCTCCATCACATGTTAACTTCCGATTATCAACCACCATCGTCAACATATATCAACCACCATCGTCACCTACATCAACCACTCCTTCGTTGGATTTCTCCTGAATCGCTGAATGGACCTTGGTTAATCAACCACTGGTTCAAACATGATCGTCCCTTACCTCATCTTTTATTTATGAAACCCTACCTAAGTCTACCCGTTTTCATCTTCATCACTCATACCACCAACACCACGTCAACCTTGATTTCAAGCCTAGAACAATTGTTACTGGTGGCAAGTTATCAGTCAATCTTCAATTCTCCATTCTAAGCTCCAAATTGGTATTCATCAGTTCATCATAACCTTTAGAATTTATTGAGCTGGAACTTGAGCTAGATTTTAGATTATCATGCTCCCCCTCAACATGAGGTGGGGATAAATCAACCATTTCTTCGAAAACAAACTCATCTCTAGGCCTTAACCGTCACGTAGCTTCATGGGTAGAAGAGATTAACCTTCTACTTCAAAACCATAAGCATTAATTGTTCCATCCACAAGAGCCTCAATCAGATAAAAACCGACACCTGAACTAGAGAATGTGAAGATGAATCTTCAAGGAACTGGTTCTAGGGTAAGAGAAGAGGTGTGATTATTATAAGAATGAGAAGTGGTAGGGAATTCTTAATTGAAAGAACTAAGTAGTATAGCAGGTTCTCAGTTGAGTAGTTGAACAAGATTGCAAAATTGCCTCTTTATGACTATGGTAGTCAATGGAAGCTTGCTAGGGCTCAACAGAATAAGCTAGCTGCTTATTTAAGAAACCAATCAAGAGGGTTCCCAATGTTCAAAAGAAATATAAAGTTCAAGATTTATGTGGAACCCTCTCTAGCCATTGATAAAGAAAAGAAATGAGAGCTAAAGAACTTGAACAAAGACCATCAAGATATGCTCCTAGAGATTGGACAATCCGTTAAGCGATGAGATTAAAGAGATATATCACACGTCCAAATGCAGAACTAATACCTTATGGAAGAATCATTGGTATAAAATTTGATTCGAGTTCAGAGAATTTCATTCTGCTTGGTGAGAGAAAGACTCTTGGAACAGTTGAAATGATTATAAGATCAAGTACATTCATGAAGATGATTTGTTGGACATTGTTGAGTAGTAAATCCCTTTCTCACATGGATAGTATGTGGAACTCAACATGTTCCAACAAAGAGTTTCATTGGCGCTTGAGGGAAAAAGATATGAAGGATAAAGAGAGGTCAAGAGACGATATGATATACTTGATCAATGAAGGATAAATTAGATTTGTCTTTTGTATTTTTGTTTCTTGATGTAATTTTCATTTTTTGTGCTTTAACGTGTAGTGCTAAAGGAAAACTTTAATAAACGTAATCATTTCCTTTTTAGTAATGTAATTTACTATTTTTTAACGATTTGATGTGTGTTTTGGCAAGTGTATGTAATCTTAGGGTGTTGTGGGTGCATCTGAAGTTGCTAATGAGCAAACTTGTTGATGAGGAAATGCTTAAGCTATGTTTTCGGGCAACTTAGTGGGTTGAGCAAGCTGCTATTTGAATAACAGATCACAAGCATGCTGGTAGGGAGTTAATAACATTATTCTAAATGTTACTCCCAGCATGCTTTAGTCCCGAGAAACTTGAATAGTACACGTGCATACTTGGTTTTTCAAATAAAAACAAAGTTATACTCTAAAAGTGATTCAAGCAAGGAATCCTTGCTCGTGGTAACAATGCGAAGAAAAGTTTGGCTTTTCTTTTGAAGATGAAGCTTGCTTGAGAGGAATGTTTGCCCGATGCAAATGTTCTAAGTATTTGCTTGCTCAAAGAAGAGGAAAGTATACTTGAAGTTTAAAAGGTCAAAGGAGCCATGCGCGAGAAAGATAAATCTTGCTTGAAGACCTTTTACACTTGTACATTTTAATGTATTATCAATAATTAGGGTTTTTAGAAGGAATGTCAGGGCCCCTATAAATAGAATGATTGTTAGCATCTATGGGACCCCTCTCAAACTCCTGACCTACTGTCTGACCTACTTTGTAGCCGACATTCCTTCAAACCCTAATATTCCATTGTACTGAATTTAATGAGATATGCAATAATGGAAATCTTTTGAGTATATTTGTTGAAATGTGTTTCTGTTTTTAGCAACCATACTAGTTACTGTTGATTCTAGCCATCATTTATTATTTGTTCTTTAAGTTTATTATATTTTTGTTGGTTCTTGTCAAACGTGGTGAATATACAATCCTTACATTTTCAGTTGTTTATGGTAGAGATCACCATAGGGCTTGTGAGGTTGAAGTTATTTAGCTCAGCAGTTCACCCCTTTTAAATGCACCAAGACATTAGGGGTCGATTTATCTCTTTGGCCTAGTTGACTTAGTTAGCCATTGCAAGACCACGTGCGGTTTTCTAGCCGTTGATTAGGTTAATTTGTAAATTGTGATAAAGAACCCTTAATATCAAATTACCCCTTATTCCCTAGGATTGTTATAACTACGAGCCTTAGAGTGATTTGTGGCTTAGACATGGACCAAGTGGTTAAAGTACTTAGAGAATCAATCGTACCTTATCATTCTTTCTAAACACAGTTAGGGTTTTTAGCAAAACTGACTGTGGGGACCTACTTACCCTTATCATTGTCTAGTTAGTTTATCCTTAGAACATCGTTTCATGGGCTTGGTGACACCCAAGCATCATTGATAGTCACTGAGGATCCTTACATAGGTGGTTCCCGTTCATCATATATAAGAGTTCATTAAGCCCGTTAAGTTTTCCTGTTAAGATTAGTTAATTTAGTTTAGATATATAAGTTAAACAAATATATTATTTAGGCAAGACTTGGTTAGGGTTAGTGACCTGAGCCACCTCACGTGTCTTCGTTTTTGATACTCGGACTTTCCAGACTATGTTGCTACGCGACAGGTGTTGGGGTTTAACAAGATTATCAAAGTCATATAACCTCTTTTATATGAAAAACGCAGCAGAAAATTAGTTTTAAATCTTGTTATGTAGATGAATATAAAACCGATTTTATATGTAAAACCCAAAACCTTGATCCATATACGAACCTACATGCTTACCAACACATAAACAACCATATGAAGTTCATGCATGTCAACCTTTCAAGGAGTTAAGAAGGTTGGAGAAAATTATGGAATGACAAGTCTTTAAGGAAGAAAACCTCAAGCTTGTATACCCCCAAGCTTCCAACAAACACCTTGTATGCTAGGATTTTCACTTCAAAAACTTCTTGTTCTTCCTTCATTTGGCCGAAAACTGAGAGGGAGAGGAAGAGAGGTTTTCTTTGTTTTCTGTCTTGTGTGTTTTGAGAGAGAGAATGGAGAGTTTTGAATGCACCACCCACATCACCAATGAATTCCCTTGCATGTAGTTTTATAAAAGAAAAAAGAGAGGGGGGGGCAGCCATAATTCAAAATGGAAGAGAAAATGGTGTAGATATTGAAAATGTTATGGAAAGAAAAAATGAGCTAAAGAAAATGGCTGCTTCTCATGGGAGATAATCCTTCACTTGGAATTTCATGATGATGAGTTGAGGAGGTTGAAAGGAAATGATAAAGATGACGATCCTGAAGCGGGGAATACCGGTGGTGATAAGCAACAATTTTCTTTAGTTGGTATATCTACACAGGGGGAATCTTTGGGTCAACAAGTGATTATTCATGAATCATCTACTGTTAGTAATTAAATGTCTATTGCTTAGGTCTTGTATGTATTAGATAACAGTTCTGGATTGTTTTGTCATGTTTAGAACGTATTAGGGACCTATACGGGGTGTTTGTGTTACACGACGCATAACTTATGTGCCGTATAACTTAAACGGCCTATAAGTGGTCTTTTCAAGTCTATTAATAGGTAATTAGACTTATATGTTTTTAGTTAGTGGTCTAGAGAAGTATTCTTGTTGTAAACTGTCACATTCATTGTACTTTTGCCGCTATCAATTAATATAAAGAAGTTAGAAGAGATTCTTGTGTATTTCACCTATGCTATGGATTCCGCACTTAGTATTTGAAAAGTAGATATCATCATGAACATCGTACACGCCTACCTTTCAGTTGGACTCGGTCTGCCCAAGACACATATTACAATTGATGTGGCTAGTACGTTATGATCCAAGTCAGGTCATACCCAATAACAAGCTAGACAAACACCAATAATATTTATTTATATAAAGATATGATCATAGTAAATAAATGTTAACACTTACGATATTTGGAAAAAGGTTTCTAAATACATTGTACTTGTGAAATAAATAAATCATATGGATGATTTGTATTTTCAGAGAAGATATTATGTAATGTTAATTAAGTTGGTTAAATAAGTATATGTAAAACCTTTGCATGCTACTTATGCTATGTCACATTTTGTAAAACACAAACATAGCATAAGTTTTATAACATAAAACTAAAAAAGAAAGTTGGATTTTGAATTTGGGTGGGAGCCTTCACATGGCCGGCCCCCCTCCCCCATGTTCCACCCTCCTCTTTTGTCTTATTATTATTCAAAATACATGCAATGTTTATGATTGGCTTTTTTGGGTGGTGGCTAATATACACTTCTCCACACTCTCTCAAAGATTCACAAGACACAAAAAATGAAAACTTTTTCTCTCATTATTTTCAGCCAAGAACAAGAAGAAGAGAAAGGGTATTTTTTTAAGTGTAAAATCCTAGCTACTTGGGTGTTTGTTGGAGGCTTGAGGGTATACAAGCTTGAGGTTCTTCTCCATTTGAAGACTCATTCTACCATATCCTTCATCTTTCTTAGCCTCTTGAAAGGTTTTCATGCATGTATATGTTATGGTTGTTTGTGTTGGTTAGCATGTAGTTCGTATATAGATCTGGGTTTTAGGGTTTTTACATATAAAATGGGTTTTATATTCATCTAAATAACAAGATATAAAACTATTTTATCTGCTGCGTTTTTCATATAAAAGAGGTTATATAACTTTGATAATCTTATTAAAACCCAACAATGGGATCAAGAGCCGCTTATACGAATGCATGCTTAATTAGACCTAAAAATTTCGGGTTTATGGTGTGTTTCACCATTTGGCCGAAATTTTGGGGTTTTTGGTTACCCCTTGGTTTTTCAAGATTATACTTTACATGCATGTGGTAATCTTGAAGAATTAAGTCATTTGGATGATTGATTGTTTTGTTTGGACAAAACCCAAAACTTTCGGTTTGTTAAGCCTTGGCCGAAAGTTTTAAGGGTAAAAGGGGAACCATTTTGTCTTGTAATTCTTGCATGTTTGGATGTGTATTGGATGTTCATAACCTAGCCATGGCCTTGTGTTTGGATGAATGTTTGTGTTGTGGTTCTTTGATTATTCAATATGGTTGTAATATTCTTTTATTTGGGTTTGTAATTGTAACACCGTGAAAATACCCCATCTAATTTTAGGCTAAAAGTGCAAATTCTGAAAGATAAAGGGTTAAAGTTGAAAACTTTGAATAATAAGACTCATCGCGCTACGCGATGGTCTCAGGGATTAAACCATCGTGCTACGCGATTATCCAAATCACACAGTTCAAGAAAAAGTGGGGCGCCGCGCTACGCGACAGTCAACCCACTATGGGCATCGCGCTACGCGATACCCCGTTAAGTAATCCAAATCCACGGGTCCAACCACATGTCGACACATGCCGCTTCCTGGTCAATTGCGGTGTCACGCTACGCGACGGCCTTGGGAAAAAGTCCATCGCGCTACGCGACGGTCTACAAAACTCAACTATAAAAGGGTAGCTACGGGTTCAGCCCCATTCATCCCATTTTCACCTTCATTTCACACACATAACCTAGGGAATTGTGCCAAGGACGTTCCGAGGTGCCGAGGGCTGTTTTCGCAAAGAAACGAGGTGTCGTTACGCTGTTTAACGAGCTGCTGATCTTGTAAACGAAGACAAGCCGATTCGCTGCTGATTTCTTAAGTTCTCCAACTTCTGGAGAAGTTTTCAAAAGGCGATGGGTACGCGTTTAAATTTAAGTACTTCTTATCACCCACAGACAGATGGACAAAGTGAAAGAACAATTCAGACTTTAGAATATATGCTTCGTGCTTGTGTTATAGATCTAGGTGGTAGTTGGGATACTCACCTATCTTTAATGGAGTTTTCATATAACAATAGTTATCACACAAGAATACAAATGGCACCATACGAAGTATTATACGGACGGAAATGTAGAACACCTGTGTGTTGGTCTGAAATTGGTGATAATCAATTATCAGGTCCCGAGATTGTTCAACGAACAACCGATCAGGTGATTCAAATCCGAGAAAGATTGAAAGCAGCACGTGATAGGCAAAAGAGTTATGCTGACATAAGACGAAAACCGTTGGAATTCAAAGAAGGAGATAAAGTGTTGCTCAAAGTATCACCTTGGAAAGGTGTGGTTCATTTCGGAAAGAAAGGGAAGTTAAGTCCGCGTTTTGTTAGGCCATTCAAGATTGTTGAAAGAATAGGTCCTGTAGCTTATCGTCTTGAGTTACCCGGAGAGATGCAAGGAATCCATGACGTGTTTCACGTATCAAATCTACGTAAATGTTTAGCTGATGAGACACTTGCTATGCCTCTAAAAGACGTACAAGTTAATGAAAAACCCAAATTTGTAGAAGAGTCGATACGGATTGAAGATAGCCAAACCAAGTTCTTAAAGTGCAAAAGGTTGAAATTGGTAAAAGTAAGATGGAATTCCAGACGTGGTCCGAAATTTACTTGGGAACTTGAGTCCGAGATGAAACGAAAATATCCACATCTCTTTACATGAATCTCGAGGATGAGATTTCTCTAAGGGTGGGGAGGATGTAACATCGTGAAAATACCCCATCTAATTTTGGGCTAAAAGTGCAAATTCAGAAAGATAAAGGATTAAAATTGAAAACTTTAAATATTAAGACTCATCGCGCTACGCGATGGTCTCTGGGATTAAACCATCGCGCTACGCAATTATCCAAATCACACGGTTCAAAAATAGTGGGGCGCCGTGCTACGCGACGGTCAACCCACTATGGGCATCGCGCTATGCGATACCCCGTTAAGTAATCCAAATCCAAGGGTCCAACCACGTGTCAACACGTGGTGCTTCCTGGTTAATTGCGGCGTCACGCTACGCGACGGCCTTGGGAAAAAGGCCATCGCACTACGCGACGCTCTGCAAAACTCAACTATAAAAGGGCAGCTACGGATTCAGCCCCATTCATCCCATTTTCACCTTCATTTCACACACATAACCTAGGGAATTGTGCCAAGGACGTTCCGAGGTGCCGAGGGCTGTTTTCGCAAAGAAACGAGGTGTCGTTATGCTGTTTAACGAGCTGCTAATCTTGTAAACGAAGTACAAGCCGATTCGCTGCTGATTTCTTAAGTTCTTAAGTTCCACCTAACCGATTAAGGTTAAGTTACTTTACTAGTTACTTTAAATACATAGTTATAACTTAGTTAAGGGTATAGTCGTTAAACTGTTAATATTTTCCAAGTAATGTTTTATTAAGCAAAGACATTGCTTCCACGTGAAGTAATGTTATCAAAACTATTATTTTAATGGGCACGTAGTAACTGGAAGGGGGGTATCATTAGTAGACTCTTCTTGCCTAAGGAAAGCAATTCATATACATCCCAATCAACCGCGGGACCCGTTTGCTTACCTGAAGAAGTTTGACAACGTGATATACTTTATTAGGCCAAAGCGTGCTATTCCAAACGTCATATGTAAATCCAAAGTATTTTCATAAAACGACTATAACTATACTAAAAATTAGGTCAGACCTAAGAGTCTGCTGATCAGACCTTGAGTCTACTGAACTAAATCAGACTTCAAGTCTGCTGATCAGACCTCGAGTCTGCTGAACTGGAACAGACTTAAAGTATGCTGAATATAATCAACTAGGTACTTATGCGAACCTATTATGATATATAGGTTGATAGCATACTGAAGCTAAGGATACTGATATTCCGACTGATAATATAAGGTGAACACGTTAACCTTTTATGGTCTAAACTGATTTTACTCTTGTAATAGACAGGTTGTTTATTACAAAGAGTCTGATAAATGTTTGCATGAAATGTAATCTCTAAAATCGTTATAATACAAAATAGATAATAAAAAGCAACTCAGACTGAATACACATGTGTCTAGATCCAAACATAACTGATAATTGACATACAAAACCAAGTCAGTCATAACCAGTTCTCCATAAGGGTTACATAGCCTATGGGAAGGTTGTCTCCGAACAGGGGCTATGTACTCGGGGAACCTTTGAATTGTGGGTGGAGGGCAGTGGTACAAATCCCGGGAATAGACAGGCATTCCAGCTGAGATTGTGAGCAGAAAACTATGTTTGTATTTAACGACTGTTATAAATGTTTTATCGAGTCAACATTTCACTAGCATATTATTGACATGTTTTCCCACCATTGCAGATAATTAGATGACAATAGATGGTATACAAGGATTGGAGTCATAGAAGATCGCTCGAGATGGCTCATTTTTTAATATTATAAATCCTTGTATTAATAATATCACTGTTTTGTAAAACTAAAACTCAGGTGTTTAATTCCCGAGTAATTTTATAATGTAAATTAATATTTTAATATTTAAAGACTTCCGCTTAAATAAACCCGCAACTCTGATATAATTTACAAAACAGGTACCAACTGTCGGTCACACTCCTAGGCGCTGGGTCGGGGTGTGACAGTAATCTATTTATTTATTTCATATTGGTTTGCATTAATAAGTAGATTAGTTGTATTTCTTTTACTATAGAAAAATGTATTAGGATATATTTTGTAAAAGAAGATGCAAGAAAGGAAGCCCAAGTAAAAGGAGGAGTCGCAACAGAAAAATGGACACTTGAAGCATTTGGATGCGGAATCAAGTGGGAGTTCACCGACACGAGCCTTGTGTCGTTTTTGTTCATTAGGAGAGACTTTTTGGCACACTTGTTTCGGTCAACAAGTGTTGCCAAGATTAGGTGGCTATGGTTATGAGCTTGTGGTTGTTTATTTTATGCTTGCTTGGTTGATTTACATTTTGTTTTATTTTATTTAAATATGGATAGTTAACAACTTAAAATCAATAACTTGCGTAAAATCGGTTCCTTAGAAATCGTTAGGTAATAAAATTGGTTTTATTAAAGGCTAATGATTTCACAATAAAATGGGTTTTATTAAAAGGAACTTCGAAAATGCGTTTTCAACTAAGTACCATACATTTGAATACAAACAAATGCAAGGTACATAAATTGTTTTCCAATCTAGAATTTAGAAAACGATAATTCCTTTTTTATAAAACAAGCCAAACACCATCCTTTTATACAACATTCGAATCACTTGGGAACTCGATGTGGGATAAAGGTCACCTAACCACATTGGAGGAAACTTGTGAGTTTGAGGTGGGTTTACCATATTTGTGGGATAAAGGTCATCTAACCACTGATATGTGTTAACTCACACGTGTGTGTAAGTATGACGACTTAATTTGGAAACCATGTGAATAGGGTCACCGAAGAATGGCGTACAATGGTGTTGATGTGATTAAACATGCTTACTAAACGTAAGATGTTTAACCGATCCCATAAAACTAGAAGTTTCAAAGGGTTGCAATCGTCAAACGTTGACTACCTTGTTAATTTAAATAGTAGGATAAAGGTCACCTAACTACTATTTGAATGTAACGTTGGGTTCTAGAATTTAATCATTAATTGTCTAGGAGACATAAAGGGTATTAACGATTAAAATTGATTAATGATATCGAAAATACTAAAATTGAGCTTTGTTTAATTATGTAGATGGCCGCAATCAACAATCCACCTAATGCAATTATCCCACCCGTTCATAACCTATCACTAAGAGCCATACTCGATAAGGATCGTCTCAACTATAACAATTTCATGTATTGGTATCGAAACTTGAGAATCGTTCTCAAGTAATAAAAGAAATCCTACATATTAGACGATCCCATTCCTGATGAAATATCATTAATACATTATATGTACTGGTAGTCACAGTCTGTTTATAGAATTGGGGACTCAATAAAGTAGTTGTTATATTTATAATTCAATAAGTTGGATTCATCACTAAGTATTTTCCCCAGGGATGGTGTTTGTTATTCAAACAACATAAATGGAAGGATGACCAGAAAATAGTTTAATTTAGTGTCAAAGAAACGAGTATATGAAATAAAGGTTAGACCCAGGCTGAGAGGTATTATATGTATATATATTTTTTCTTGAAATCATTGTCTATAGGACACGCCTCCCACGGTTCTTTCCTGGGCCTTGCATATTAAGCCCCTTATTGGTTCCGTCATATCACCATATTTAGTTTGAACTCGGTTAAGCGTTCTCGTATTCTCGTATTCACCGGTTACTTATTTGTCATAAGGCTATCCAATCTCGATATCCTTTGGTGTAACAGTTAGTCATAAAATAGCATTTTCCGATAGCTTTAATCAGAGTAGCGGATATTATTAATTAGGGCAAAAATAAAATATTTTATTTGTTATGTACAGATATAATATTAATTGTAATGAAATAAAATATTAATTTTGGTAAAATATAATTTTAATTAATATAGGATTAGCATTGATCATAACCAAATATAATGTTCGTTTCAATAAGATTCCATAATATCGGTAGTACTGTACGTACACGTATCCCTATACCTCGTTTCAGATAAGCACGTATGCACGTTACATATATACTCAACATCACCTTTATACACGAATGTTGTCATTTTTACCTATCAATATGTTCCGCGACTTCTTCCCGAATTCCCTCGTACAAGCAAGTCTGTTATTACGTTCCGGACCATTATAACTCACTTTCCCTACAAGTTCATCCCGACATCCTTCAGTATCTATCCTTACTCATTATTAACTTTCCCATTGATAATCGAGCCTACGGTTATATTATAGGTATCCTAAGGGATAACCTAATAATTTAAAACCAATGGCTCTAATACCAACTTCTGTGACACCCCGTTAAGTAATTTGCGGAAGCGTAAAACAGAAATGTAACAAATACAACTGGTATCAAATACATTGTTCATAAAGAAACGTCACTAACTAATTTACAATATATTACATCGTTCTAACATATTTTACAAACTAGGTGATATAATCAAAACTAGCTCTTCAACTACTTTACTTGTAACTCAAATCCTCACAGCATCGTTCACAATCCGAATACGAAACACATAAGCAATCTATTCCACCTTTCTGATTACCTGAAAAGCACGTTAAAATAGGTCAACTAGAAATAGTTGGTGAGTTTTATAAGTTTTAACGAAATCAGTTATGCGTACCACACAGTCATAGCTTCTAGGTACGTGCGTATATAAGAAAATGTAATTATGTTTATATATGCATATCTGTTTCTTTGTATGCACATATATATGTGTATAAGTTTATAATAAAATTTGAAATTACGATAAAATCGTGACTGTTCGTTCGTAATATGTGCTTTCGTCTTCCGCATAATATCAACCATTGTGGCCCCCCTTCCGCCCACAATAGTTTCACGTAAACTTAAACATTACACGGTGTATACACAAATAATTGGTATTCTCTGCACACAGTATTTCCTACATCTATTCACATAATGTGTATACACAGATATATATATATATATATATATATATATACACAAATGTAGTATTTATCATGTATCACCAATCACCGTGGCCCCCTTTCCGCCCACAACATATATAATCACAATATTTTCTTAACACTCATGTCATAATCAAGTTAGTTCGTTTAATAAGTTGAAGCAGAACTTGGCTCATATGCCATACTCAACTTTGGTTTATAAGAACTTGGCTCATAGACCATACTCAACTTTAGTTTATAAGTTGCAGCAAAACTTGGCTCATAGGCCATACTCAACTTTAGTTTATAAGTTGTAGCAGAACTTGGCTGATAGGCCACACTCAACTTTAGTTTGGTACTATTGTGGCCCCCCTTCTGCCCACACTAGCCCCATGGTCATTACTGACCACGTTATTCACCCATGGCTGTTACAGACCACGTTATTCATCCATGGCCTTTACAGACCACGTTATTCACCCATGGCCGTTACAGACCACGTTATTTTTAATAGTACACAGCATATTTGTATTAGCGTGTTGTCATGTGTAATTTCATTATGTTTTGGTATTCGTACCATATTCATTTAATTTGTCATTCAAGAATACTATTCACCATTCATTCGCACGTAATCAATCGTTATGTTTGTAGGGACTTTTTGTATGCAAACGTTCAGACAATTCATATCCTGAACCGTTTCCAGGTAGATAACGTATATAAATATGCTTTTCACCCCAAAAAGTTTGTAAACAGTTTGAAAAGAGGGGTCATGAAACTCACGGTTTTGTAGGCACTCAGTGCGAGGTCAGCTCGGGGTCCGTTTCCCTTGCTATCACTTAGTCTCTATAGTTAATATTATAATAATATTAATATTTTAATATTATTATAATCTATATACTAAGCTGGGCTGTATAGCTAGTCTGGGTGTGGCTGTAACACCCGGAAAGTGTCAGTGGGTTTAGATTATGATGTTGTTCAATGCCTGATGTTTAAAATCGAATTTGGCTCAGTTTCCCCGTTTCACCAACCGGGCCAAGTTGCTCGTTTATGCGTTTAGAAAACAGTTATGGGGAAGTAAACTTGGGTAAACGTGTTTGGTTGATAAAATGATTAAGTTATAAAGAAAGATCACGTATTAGGGGTCTGGATTCGCTACGGGGCTCGCTTCCGTTTATTCAGTTTGATTTGGAGAAAAACGTGCACAATCCATCCAAATTGTCCGGATTTCTCATAAAAAGTTCGTTTTTACATAATTAATCTGCAAATAAGCTTTTTGATCACTCTTGATGTTCTGATATTCTAACAAGTTCGTTAATCACAAACTTGCCGGTTTTCATCAGAATTAAACTTGTTGTTTAATCTTCAAATTAGCACAAGTAATTATCCGTTAAACATTAGATCATGAAAATTTAGTCACTTATCAATTAAAATATGTAGAGTTTTATAAAAATATTTCTGGAATTATTTACTGAATTATAAATTTAAAAAAAACATCATATTTTATGCTATATTTAGCCCGAAAATCATCCGTTTATACCAAATGATTTCCGAAAATTCCACCAAAATTCCTAAGAGACCAAAACAATTCTCAAAATAACCTGTAGCAATTCCAGAATCTAACAATTTTGCCAAATACCATTTTCGAGCCAAAGACGGCAATGAATATCCGAATAAACGTAAATGCACCAAACATATCTAGGGTTTTCCAAATTATCCCAAATTTGATATGTGATCATAATATATGAAATTTGAGTTCCCCAAAAAAATTCATAATTTTTCAAGCATTTTAACTATTTTTCCCAAATAAACATCCTAATTCGTTAATAAATTCTCCAAATATTCTCGGGTGGTCAAAAAATTACCAAATTTTAACAGGGACTCAATGATATGGACCCTGATATCCCTGAAAAATTTTATGACCTAAAAATATGCACATCACAATCGAATCCTAAACAGCCCGTAATCGAGTAATTCGGTATTACCATAGCGGTTTTGGTTCGTTTTCACCTTTCTAATCAAGTTTTCGGGTTCCCTTGCTTCTATGAAATCTAGATACAGGTCCTATATCACAAAACAAGCATGTTTCATCAATATGGCATCCCTGAAACTTAGGGTTTCGGCTAGGGTATTAAACCGAACTTTTGAACCGTAAAAACGCCGTTTAAACCCTCTAATTCGTGTTTATGGCCAAAAAAAACTATCAAATCAGGTTCCGACCCATGTATGATCAAAAAAATTTTTTGTAGCATTTTTAGGATTTTTACATGGTCAGGAATGATTTTTAGCAATTATACTATGTTTATATGAAATTAATCATAATTAAAACATGTTTATGGATGAAAATAATTAAAATACCTTGATTTCTTGAATGTTATTTGAGGTAGCAGGTCTTAAATATCAAGAAAGTGATGGAAGACTTATGAAAAAATATCTTCTAAGTAGTATATATAAAGACAATTACTTAGGGGTGAAACCCCTTACCGTACGGAAGACCAAAAAAAAACCCCCTTGGGCCTTACTTGGCCCACATGCATAATTTCGCGTGCCCGAACGTGAAAATTCAAGTCCAACTTTATTTCGGGTTCGGTTTTTTTGGCCCGGAAAATATATCGGGTACGACAAACAGTGCGAAAACGAGTGTTTTTCGGCTATTTTTGTGTAAATTTATAAAAACATACTATTTGTTTGCAAAAATCGAAAATATTTTCATGCATAAATTAAAACCTCTCTAAAAAGTGTTTGTTAAATCTTTTTAGGCTTAACAGATGATACAATGCTTGTTTCGGAACTATCTTTCGCGTTTAAATCCATAGCGGGTAGTTAAACGAGCATGTTTTCGTTTAACTAGTTTGCTATCATACTAAAGCCTTAATATCATTATGTTGACCTATAATAGACGTATATCACTTATATATGCCCCCCCCCGGGATATCCGGGTCATAACCAAACCCGTTCGGTTATTGGTTTGCTCGTTACGCAATAAGCGGTTAATCGCTTATTCAATAAACGAATACTATGGTGTACTCGGTTTTGCCACGAATGTCACAATTTTGAACATCATGGGGCATACGGCATGATCACCCAGCTAAAGGAAATGTTCCTTACACAAGCTAGGGTGGAACGCTTCGAAACGGTTCAAGCGCTTCATGCATGTCGTATGGAAGAAACCCAATCAATTTCATCTTATGTGCTTAAGATGAAAAGCCACATTGATCGACTTGAATGGCTAAATTGTCCCGTCTCAAAAAAGTTAGCCACGGAGTTGATCCTAAATGGCCTAACCAAGAAATTTGAGACTTTTGTAATGAATTAAAACATGAATGGATGGGACAAGAGCATTGGTGAGTTTCACGCAATGCTCAAAAACGCCGAAGTGGGAATGGGTAAAAAGGTTTTACCGGTTCTCACGATCGATGAAGGTGGAAATAGGAAGAGGCATCATCCGGAACCTAAAGTAAAGGTTGTGTAACACCCTACTTTTGTTAATAATAAATTAAGAATATTATGTTAGCTTAATTGTGTGTTAGTGTTTAGATTATGATTGGGTTTGGGCTTGGGAAGGGTTAGGGGAGGATTATGGGCCATAGGGCCCATGGACCCTATATATAAACCCTAAAAAATTTCCCCCACTACTCCTCATTTTCACCATCTCTTTCCTCCTTACACTCACACACTCAAGAACACACACACACACACTTTCTCTCTAATACCCGGATCCAAATCCGAACCAAAGGAAGAACGAATCTTGGGTGTAAACACCATCAAACAACAAAGAACACGTCCAGATCCACAGGTGGTTTAGATCCGAACTCGAACCGTAACCGAAAGGTGAGATTCGGCTAAAAAGGTTAAGTTTTAAGGCCGGATTCGACATGCGACTTGATATACTTATAGATCGGGCTGTATGATGTAAGAAAAATATAAAGTTGGTAGGTCATAACCCACCGGATGCAATATAGGACAAAAAGGTGATGTTCAGACCTTGTAAAACACTGGTAGACAAAGTTGGTACGACCCAAAACCCATAAAAAGACTAAAATCGGGCCATAAGGAAGAGTCACGGAGAAAAATGGCTTTCAAATGGTAAAAACGAAGAAAACGCATTCTGACCGCATGAAACTATACGAATGGTTCCATGCGAATGGTTTCATGTGAAAGGTCCCATGCAAATGGTCTCATGCGAATAGTTTTGCCATACGATGCGAATTGTTGTAAAACGTGACCCGATTCATTTTTCTGATGCATTTTTTTGTAAAGGCCTATTAACGAAAATAAAATTTTTCCAAACTGACTTGGCAACTCGACCCCAACCAGGGGCTCTGCCCCTTGGACCCTGCAGGGGCTACCGCCCCTAGACCCCGCTACCAGGGGCGCTGCCCCCGAACCCCCGTTAGTTGAAGGGTTCATTAACATGGATGTACGAAGTAGAAGTAATAGATAACTAATACCCGTAACTTGTTAACAGTTAGCCGTGCGCAGCTAAGAAAGGGCATTACCATTAACTCAAAAAGAAACCAACTACAGGTAAGTTTCTAGCCCCTTTCTCTGTGACGTTTTTCAGGGCTGTGTGCATACTCCTATGTGATAGTTAATACTCTTATCTTAAGTGATCAGCGTAGGATACGGGTATGATTATATTCAATGATATTATTATAGAATGTCGTATGAATGTGTGTATATATATATATAATTTTATTATATATGCAATTGAAGGATATGTGAAGTATGCACGTATGATAGTAAATGCATGAAATAAACGTATGGATGACTGACAGGTGTTGTATGGTTGTATGGTTATGCGAAGTAAAAAGGGACCAGACCATAATAATATTTTTGATGTTAGGGACTAGACCCTAGTAATATCTGTGATGATAGGGACCAGACCCTAGTAATATCTGTGATGATAGGGACCAGACGCTAATAATATCTGTGATGATAGAGACCAGACCCTAATAATATCTGTGATGATAGAGATAGAATAGCTTACGGTGTACAATAGGGTTTTATGAAAGAAAGTGTGTAAGTACGTATGTATGTATGTAAAGTATGTAAGAAAAAAATAATAGTAAGTGAGGTAAGAATACGTATCTTCGGACACGTATGAGTAAGGATGTGAGTGTAATGTATGTTAATTGATTAACTAGAACTCACTCAGCATAGCTGATTTTTAGTATGCACGTAGGCAAATAGGTTGAAGCAGTTGGCTTGAGGAGAGGCACATGGCATGAACTGAAGAAGTTGGCATCTGCGAAGAAGAGTCATGACTGTTTTATATTAATGTTTATGAAAAGACAATTTGTATGTTTAAGATAAAAAAAACTAATGTTTTGTTATGTAATGTTTGAAGTTTTAAGTATTCCGCGAAAGTTTTAATCAACTCTGATTCTAGAACTGTGTTTATGAGTAAATCCAACACTAATGTAGGGCTTCCGGGTCCGGGGCCTTACAGGTTGCCAAAGGTAAGGGACACGTCAAGGGTAAGTTCAAAGGGAAAGCCAAAGCGGAATCACCCAAACCAAAGGAAAAGAAGCTAAAGGTTAGCGCGGAGGACCCGTGTTTTGGTTGTGGTGAGATAGGACATTGGATGAGAAATTTTCGAAATCTATCTCAAAGAGTTGAAAGTGAAGAGGGATGCGGGGCAAACCTCAGGTACAACTTTCATGATTCACACCGATCTTAATATTTTTTCTTCTAACACATGGATATTGGATACCGAATGTGGAACTCATATTTGCAATTGGTTGCAGGAGTTCAAAGGAAATGATCATTTCAAGAAAGGAGACATAAGTCTCTTCATGGGCAACGGATCAAAGGTTGATGTCAAAGCCCGAGGAGACTACATTTTGAAGCTTCCAAATTGTAACAATTGTTACTTTTCAAACCTGAAACCCGACCCATTTTGAATTTTCAGCTTTATTATATACATAATTATATTTTATTGTTAATTAATCTCAAGATTCGTTGCACGCATTTTACGTGTCTTTCGTTATTTTCATTTATGTACAAATTTGTGTTCGCATTTGTTTAACCGAACCGTTTGGTCGTTTCATTTTCATAATTGATATATTTCTCGCGCTAATTTAAATTATTATTCATTCATTTTTTTAACCATTTTAATCGATTACCAAACCTCCAAAGTTTAGAGTTTTATTAAATTTATTCGATTCGCAGGCTATACGGATATATTATGAACATATTCGATTTTTATAAACTCTTGTTATGTTTTAACTCATTTTAAATTCGGGACCCAAATTGCAAAGTATATTTCAAATGCAGATTTAAAATAACTTCAAAGTCCAGGGTTCATTTGGTAATTCATATTTAAATTCTGTTTTAATATAACTTTAAAGATCAGGGGCTAAAAGTGTAAATATTTCAAATTATAATATAATAAATCAATTAGCCCAGCCCAGCCACCCTCCCCACCCACGTTTTTCCGTCACAGTTCTCCGGCCGCCGGAATCGGCGCTGGCGAGCCCAATCACCCCCTAATCTCGCATCTTTGACCAATTATTTCGTTGTAACATGTTTAGGCCGTGATTATACACGCTGGTCAACATAATAATTATGTTATAACATCCTTTAACCGTCGATTAAGACGGAAAAACGGCCAATGCAATTAACATCGATTTAACGCGATACGTTTCAATTTTTAGTATAAATATGACCTTAACTAGCATCTAAACTCGCTCACAACTTCACTTTATACTAATATACTCGATGTATTTTATATTTGATCTTCAAAAATCGGATTCCGGCCAACCCTTGTTCTCCGTCAAGCCGTAACTTTACGAGGTAATATTTACATGAATAATGATCGTCGTTTACCGTGAATCAAAAACCCTAACATAAAATTAACAAATATGAAACCAGTTAAGGGAATTAGAATCTAGGGTTCATGTGGGGAAGAAGATGAAATTTAAACTATATATATAAGGATTTTTGTTTCTGATTACATCAAAACAATAGCTAATAGTCTTGTGGTTAAATCTTTAAGATGATAAACAACAGATCCGGGTTCAAACCCGGGTCATTGCCGTTTTATGTTTTCTTTTTTTAAAGGCTTTTAATTATTATATAAAAATCAAGATAAATTAATAAAAAAAATCATATTAAATATAATAAAATGATTATAAACCAAATAAATTTATTATAAAGCAAATAAAATCAAATATAAAATTTATTTTATCGTTTTCAACTAAAACCCAACTTTCATATTTTGTTAAACCATTAAAACAAAAATTATTTCCCCGTTACTTTATTAACTTTAAAATCATTAAATTTGAAGTTTATAAATTCCGTTACATTTATTAAACGTTTAATTACGTTGGCTTATAATGGTAAACTTTGATTCGCTAATCTTTATTTTTAACTCGTTAACTTTATTTCAAAGACTTAGTTATAATCGTACAAGTTAGGTTTTCCATTTAAATTTCGTCCAATGTAAAACCGTAACTCTCTTGCTAGTATTTATAATCTTAAAAACCGTTAAACTTCCTTTAAGCTTAGAGTGATATTAAATTAATTTCGTACATATCATATTAGTGTTAAGTATAATATTAACAAGAATCGTTAAAATTTCGTTAAAACTTAAATATAATTTTATATTATAAAGTGCCTTAAAATAATGCAAAAATTTCTAAAATCAAAGTTTGTTTAGCTTTTATTATCCCGTTAGCTAGTCTTTAAAATTTCGTATTTATTTCATTTATAGTTCGAGATGTATGGTTGCTTCGGTTTCATTATCTTGTTTCAGTTTATATTACAAGTTAAGCTTCGATTTCAAGGTGAGTTTCTCACAACCCCTTTTTAAATGTTTTCATATTTTGGGGTAGCATATGTATCTATTACAAATTTTAAGTATTACGATTTCGATCACAAACTACAATTCACTATATGGACTTGTGTGTTACTTGATTACTTGCTCGAATTTTACTTGCATGTGATAGCCTCAATAAGTATGATCATACGCCCCCATTTGCACCCAGGTCCATTGTATCAAGTGGAAAAGGTCTTCATTTTCCGAGTACGTTGGTTGTTACCAACTGGAAAGGACCTTACTTGCGCGATTACCCGAGTACGTTGGTTGATACCAATTGGAAAGGACTTTACTTGCTCGTTTATCACTTGTTCCTGAATTGTATGATTTTTATGTAGTATATCAAACTATGGGATTTTCACCAGCTATGTTCATAGCTGACTTTATTTTATACATATGTTACAGGTGTAAAGATACGAGGATGAAAGTTAGAAGACACATAACATGCCTATAGGATATTCAAAGACAACTTATCATTTGTTATTTATTTGTTACAACTTGTATTTGATAAACTTGTGTTACACGAAGATTTAAATGAAATAATGTTATTACGGTCACCTAATAGTGTCACGTGTGTTTAACCAATCTGTACGTCACACTCAGGCGTTTCCGCTTTAGCCGGGGTGTTACAGATTGGTATCAGAGCCATGGCTATATGAAAGGAAATTAGACGTAGTGTTCTAGTTTAGTTATAGCTTAATTGTTTAATTATCTAGGTTGCATGATTAGAAAATTGTGTGAGCCTTATTTTATCTAGGTTGCATGATTATAAAATTATGTGGGCCTTTACTTAATTGTTCAAATGCACATATTACTATTGTACTATTAAATTCATTTACGCCTCATGTACACAATTGTTCAAATGCCTTTACTATTACTGAACTGTTGAATTCGTTTACGCCCCATGTACACAAAGCACACACAAGTCCAAGGCTTATGCCTAAACAAATATTTTCAAATCATTTTCAATTGATTATTATTTCGGTCTCCGATATTTCTTCTTCATAAAGACGGTTCTATGTGGCGGGTATGTAGTAAACTGTAAGGGGGACGTTCTTGTTTTCCGAACTCTTGACACCAAGGTTCGTGGTAATAGAATGACAAAGAATGGAATAGACGTGGTAATAGAATGGACAAAGAAATGGAATGGGTTATTACCTTTCCAGAGAGATGTTTGGTTACTACATGGGAATGCAATGAATGATTACTTTGCATTGTTTGACAGGTAGGAAAAAAAGAAAAACCAAAATGGTAGTGAGTGGCGGTGGTGGTGGGAGGTAGGTGGCGGTCGTGGCATTGGTGGCTGGCGATGGTGATTGGTGGTGGCGGGTGGTGGTGGGCGACGGGAGATAATGGTGGTTGGAGGTGGATGGTGATGGTGGTGTTGTTGGGGGTGGGTGGTGGCGGTAATAGTGGAGGTGGCAGGCGCTGGTGGGCATCTGTAAGGCCCCGAACCCCGAGAACCCCACAGTTGGTAATCATTCAAAACACTCGTAAAAATAATTAAGCTTAAAAACAATTCTTTTCATTAAAATAAGCATCACATAGTATAATTCAGCGGAAAACGTAAATAATATAATAAGTTCCCAAAACCCGGGAATTTTGCCAAAACCAAGTAAATTATCTTTAATAAAAATTTTTAAAAGGAAATGTTTAATAGTAAAGTCTTCAAATCCCGTATGCCCTTCACCATCCAAGTAGCTTAGTGCACGTCCAAGCGATAAGGCATCATCTTCTTAACCAGAAACTCACACTAACATGCACACAAAGTCAGCTTAAGCTGAGTGAGTTCAAGTTTTAAATAAGTAACAAAAGTCTTAATAATCATTCCAACGGTTTTAAAACTGTAAACGGAATTACATCAGTTAGGTCATCACATTCAATAAATAATCATCCTTACGTATGAACATCTCTATACGTACATTCCTATATATATAAATATATATATATAACATTCAATAATAACATTCAGGGTCGAGCAAACGTACAACCCAAACACGTAACATTCAATGCATGCAAACACAAAGTAGGCATACGCAACATTCAGTAGTCGAGACGACTACAACATTCGCCAAATATTGGCCATTCTATAATATATATATATACATACACACATTCTTTAACATTCCAAGGCCTACCAATACTAGCAAGCCTATGTAAAATCGTTTAAAACATTTCATCAAGCAAAATCGCTTAGGTGTGCATGCTAGCCCAAAACTTAAAAAGAGTTAAACGGGGCATCAAGAACTCACCTGAAATCAACAGAACACCTGCAACGGGCTAGGAAGTCCCTACATGCACACTCACAAGTAAGAGCCTGTAAATTGTACACAACACGTCACTAAACTAGACCGTAAGAACACAATTGCCTAATGGGCCGTTCAAGCCCAACACTTTGGCCCGAGGCCCAACCCATACCCAATTACTTTACCTCAGCCCCTAAAACCTTTCAATTAACCGAACCCACCCTACTATCATGATTGGGGTTAACCATGATGTACAATTTACCCGCTTGCAAGCCAATCGATCAATACGCGCGTTATAACGATCAATTATGGTGTAAAAGACTTGGGGAATCGTAGTACATGCCTTGAATTGAAGTTCTAAGGCTTAGACTTGGCTGCAAAAAGAAAAAATCATGGGTCTTGGATCCTTGCTTCCTGCCGATCGCAACAAGGGGGGGGGGGTAGGGTTACTTTATGTTATAACATAATATATTACACTCTAGTCCCTTCAGATTGAAGTGTAAGGCAAAATGGAAGGAAAAGTTAGGTTCTTTAACGTACCGGGATGACGTAAAGGCTCCCAAGAAACGTCGGATAAATCCCGAGAATTATACATACTCTACAAGCTTTAATTCTTGAAACCGGAATTAACGGGCGTTACAAGTCCACCCCCCTCACAATGGGATTCGTCCCCGAATCCCGATGCGACAGGAACAACTGCGGATAGAGTTTCATCATCTTGTCTTCGGACTCCCAAGTAGCCTTAGAACCCCTACGGTGCCTCCACTGCACCTTCACCTGTCTAACCACCTTATTCCTCAAACGCCTCTCCAGACGGTCAAGAATAGCAATCGGTTGATCAACGTAGTTCAGCTTACTATCGAGTTCAATATCATCGAGAGGCACATGGGCCTCTTCATCCGCTAAGCATTTCCTCAGATGGGACACGTGAAAAGTAGGATGAATCCCCGCGAGCTCCTCGGGCAATTCCAACCTATATGCTACCTCACCAACTCGGGCCAAAATACGGAACGGGCCAATAAACCTTGGATTGAGCTTCCCCCTCTTACGAAAACGAATAATGCCCTTCCAGGGAGAAACTTTTAACATAACCCGATCCCCAGCCTCAAACACAATAGGCCTCCGCCTTTTATCTGCATAAGACTTCTGACGATCCTGCGCGGCCTTCATAAAAGCCTTAATCTTATCGAGCTTCTCAGTCGTAGCCTCAACCACCTCCAAACTACCCAACTGTTTCTGACCAATGGAACCCCAGCAGACTGAAGTCCTACACCTCCTACCATACAGCATCTCAAACGGTGGCATCCCAATCGTGGCGTGATAACTGTTGTTATACGAGAACTCTACCAACGATAAGTGACGATCCCAACTACCAGCAAAATCGATTACACAGGCCCGCAACATATCCTCAAGAGCCTGAATGGTCCTCTCGGATTGACCATCCATCTGCGGGTGATAGGCAGTACTGATGAGGAGTTTGGTACCCATCTCCTCGTGAAACTTTTTCCAAAATCTGGAGGTAAAACGCGTATCCTTATCCGAAACAATAGATACTGGCACCTCATGCCTAGAAACGATCTCACGGATAAACACATCGGCCAACTGCTCGGAATTAAAAGTCTCTCGAATCGGCAAGAAATGAGCGCTCTTGGTCAATCTATCAACAATTACCCAAATGGTGTCATAACTACCCTTAGGAGTACGAGGCAATTTAGTCACAAAATCCATAGTAAGATGCTCTCACTTCCACTCAGGTATTTCTAAAGGTTGTAGCTTCCCAAACGGCTTCTGATGTTCGGCTTTAACTTGTAGACACGTCAAACACTTACTCACATACCGGGCCACCTCAAACTTCATCGCAGGGCACCAATAATTTTTCTTCAAGTCTTGGTACATCTTGGTCGCGCCCTGATGAATAGAATAGCGCGACTTGTGTGCCTCATCCAAAATTTTATCTCTGAATCCCCCGTACTTCGGTACCCATAAACGACCATCCTTATACTTCACCCCGTCATCGACGTCTTCCAACAATTTCTCCTGACCCCAAACACGTTCTGACATAATCCATTACACCTGCAAAGCCTCATTCTGAACGCTGGCTATTCACTTCAAAATATCATGTTTAAGGATAAGCTGGTAAGATTTTACACGAATCGGCTTCGGTCTCTCCTTCCGGCTCAACGCATCAGCCACCACGTTAGCCTTACTGGGGTGGTACATAATCTCCAAATCATAATCCTTAATCAACTCCAACCATCGACGCTGGCGCATATTCAGTTCCTTTTGTTCGAAGAAATACTTTAAACTCTTATGATCGGTATAGATAACGCAGGGAACACCGTACAAATAATGCCTCCACATCTTAAGCACAAACACAACGGCCGCAAGCTCCAAATCGTGAGTAGGATAATTCACCACGTGAGGCTTTAACTGCCGTGAGGCATAAGCGATGACTCGACCTCGCTGCATCAAAACACACCCAAGCCCCTGATAAGAGGCATAAGAATACACTACCAAATCATCGGTGCCATCAAGTAAAGCTAAAATCAGTGCATGCGTCAACCTGTTCTTCAACTCGAGAAAAGCCTCCTCCTGCTCAGTACCCCAAACGAACTTAACACTCTTCTTAGTGAACCTGGTCAGTGAAGAAGCAATTTTCGAGAAATCGGGAATAAAGCGGCGGTAATACCCCGCCAAACCCAGAAAGCTACGGATTTCAGATGGAGACTTAGGAGACTCCCATTCATTCACGGCTTCCACCTTTGCAGGGTCAACCAAAATACCACTCGGGTTAATAACATGACCCAAGAATTGAACCTCACGCAACCAGAAGGAACATTTAGAAAATTTCGCATACAATTTGTTCTTCCGTAGAGCCTCCAACACTTCCATGAGATGACCGGCGTGATCGGATTCACTTTTAGAGTACACAAGAATGTCGTCGATGAACACAATAACCGAACGATCGAGCATCGGCCTACACACCCGGTTCATAAGATCCATGAACGCAGCCGGTGCGTTGGTCAAACCGAAAGACATCACAAGAAATTCATAATGCCCATAACGAGTGCGGAAGGCAGTCTTAGGAATATCTTCCTCCCGAATCTTCAACTGATGATACCCGGATCTAAGGTCGATCTTCGAGAACCAACTAGCTCGTTGGAGCTGACAAATAAATCGTCGATTCTTGGAAGAGGGTACCGATTTTTAACAGTGAGTTTGTTCAATTCACTATAGTCAATGCACATCCGCATGCTACCGTCCTTCTTTTTAACGAACAGGACCGGGGCACCCCAAGGTGAAATGCTCGGTCGAATAAAGCCCTTATCGAGCAAGTCTTCCAACTGAGCCATAAGCTCCTTCATTTCATTCGGCGGTAGGGAGCTCGGGCAACGGGTTTGGCGCCCGGTACAAGGTCTATCTGGAACACGACCTCGCAATCCGGCGGCACATCTGACAAATCATCTGGAAATACATCCGGAAAATCCCGAACAATAGGAACATCAACGACGCTAGCCCAAAACTTAAAAAGAGTTAAACGGGGCATCAAGAACTCACCTGAAATCAACCGAACACCTGCAACGGGCTAGGAAGTCCCTACATGCACACTCACAAGTAAGAGCCTGTAAATTGTACACAACACGTCACTAAACTAGACAGTAAGAACACACTTGCCTAATGGGCCGTTCAAGCCCAACACTTTGGCCCGAGGCCCAACAACTTGGCCCGAGGCCCAACCCATACCCAATTACTTTACCTCAGCCCCTAAAACCTTTCAATTAACCGAACCCACCCTACTATCATGATCGGGGTTAACCATGATGTACAATTTACCCGCTTGCAAGCCAATCGATCAATACGCGCGTTATAACGATCAATTATGGCATAAAAGACTTGGGGAATCGTAGTACATGCCTTGAATTGAAGTTCTAAGGCTTAGACTTGGATGCAAAAAGAAAAAATCGTGGGTCTTGGGTCCTTGCTTCCTGCCGATCGCAACAAGGGGGGGGCTAGGGTTAGTTTATGTTATAACATAATATATTACACTCTAGTCCCTCCAGATTGAAGTGTAAGGCAAAATCGAAGGAAAAGTTAGGTTCTTTAATGTACCAGGATGACGTAAAGGCTCCCGAGAAACGTCGGATAAATCCCGAGAATTATACATACTCTACAATCTTTAATTCTTGAAACCGGAATTAACGGGCGTTACAGCATCGGTGACGGTGGGCGGCGGGTGGTGATGGTGAGGGTCGAGGGTGATGGTTGATGGTGGCGATAGGCAGGTAGCGGTGGTGGGCGGCTGGCACTGATGGCAGTGGTTGGTGGAGGTAACATCGGTGGTGGACGAAAATGGTAGTGGTTGGTGGTGGCGGCGGTGGTGGTTGGTGGTGGTGGTGGGTGTTGTTGGTGGTGGGTAGTGTTGGTGGGAGGGTGGTGGAGGTGATGTATGGTGAAAGAGGGAATGGAATGAAAAAAAAAACATGGGGTATGGATGGAATGAAATTGGGGTATTTTAGAGGGAATGGAATGGACCAGGTAATGGGTCATTCCATTCCTTTGATCAACCAAACACACTTTTCTCCATTCCCTCACAATGAGTCATTCCATTCCGCCCTCCATTCTTGCATACCAAACGCTACCTAAGGATAAGCAATGCATACAAATCCAATCAGACGCCGACCCGGTTGCTTACCTGGAGAGTTCGGAAAGGGCATGAAACTTATTAAGCCAAATCATACCACACCAAACGCCATACGAATCACAACTTTATGCTTTCAAACGTGATCATGTTCTCTTTGTGAAAAGAATATGGTTACACTCCTAAGGATGTCACACAAGTCATGATGGTTCATGCGACATGTGACTCCAACCCTCAATGTTTTACAATGTGTTTTAACTAAAAGTCTAACAAGTCGTGGTGATACACGAATACTCAGCTTTTGGTTCGATTTGATTTCGCATTTTGATTTATGTGTTTTAACTAAAAGTCTGACAAGTCATGGTGATACACGAATAACCAGCTTTTGGTTCGATTTGATTACGTATTCTTTGACAAGATATGATAATTCATACTCAATTGTTTATATTGCGGTTTCGAAAAGTCATTAGGTTATGTGAATAGTCGAGTTTTAATTCGTTTTTCTGTGTTTATGTATTCATAGAAATTTCTAAAAGTTGTGCTATTACACGAATTTTTAAGTTTCAACCCGTTTTCTTTATTTATAAATTCTATTATTATAATTTAAAATTTTGAAAGGTCATGGTGATACATGAATTGTCGAGTTTTAATTCGTTTTCTTTATTTTATATGTTGGTCCGAGTGTTAACAGTTTCGTTTTAGGACAAAAAAGGTGATGTTCGGACTATGTAAAACACGGGTATACAAAGTTGGTACAACCCAAAACCCATAAAAGGGTAGAATCGGATCCTAAGTAAGAGTCACAGAGTAATATGGCTTTAAAATGGTAAAAATGAAGAAAAGGAGATTCTATTCGCACAAAAAGGAATCGCATCGCATGCCATGCGAAGCGAATGGCCATGCGAAGAGAATGGTCCATGGGAATTCTTTCAAATTGTTGTAAAACGCGACCCCAGCCAGGGGCTCTGCCCCTTGGACCCTACTAGGGGCTGCCGCCCCTAGACCCCGCTACCAGGGGCGCTGCCCCCGGACCCCCATTAGTTGAGGGTTTCATTAACTTAGATGTAAGAAGTAGTAGTAATAGATAATTGATACTCGTAACTTGTTACACAGTTAGTCGAGCTCGATTAAGGAAGGGAATTACGATAAACTCGGAGATGAATCGTCTTCAGGTGAATTTTAGCTCCATTTCTCTTGAATGTTTTCGGGGCTGTGTGCATACTTGTAAGACTAGAAGTATATATATTCATATATATACACACACACACACACATATATGTTGAATGAGAATAACTAATGCAATAACGAAAGAATGTGGTAAGAATTGTATATGCCTAGTTTGATAACTAAATGTGATTGTGAGAGTCAAATAGAATATAATGAAAGAGTCAGGGTGGCAGGCCCTTCTAATACCTGGGTAAGAATAGAGTGGCCGGCTCTATGATATCAGTGTAAGAGGTCGGGTGGCAGACTCTTATAATATCTGTGCAAGAATGTAAGAATAGTTGTATGCTATGTAAGGAAATGTAAGAATAATGTAAGAATAGTACCAAGTAATATTTGTATGTAAACCAAGGAATCTGTAAGAATAATCCTATAATTTGTTAAACTAGAACTCACTCAGGGTAGCTGACTTTTAGTATGCACGCAGGTGAATAGAATGCCGCAGGTTGCTTGAGGGGAGGCACGTGGCAATAAAGTGAAGACTGGCATCGAAGAAAGAAGATTCACGTGTCATTTATGTTATGTTCTAAGACAAGTTAAATTATGCTAAGACAAGATCTACGTTTTGTAATATATTGTTTGATGTTTTAAGTATTCCGAAAAAGTTTTAATTAACTCTGATTTTAGAACTGTGTTTATGAGTAAATCCAACGCCAAAGTAGGGCTCCCGGGAACGGGGCCTTACATATTTTTATTTATTTTTACTTTTTAAGCTGATACTTAAATGTGTAAAATCAAACTTGTTCAGGTTCTGTTGTGCTTACTGATGTATTTGGTTCTGTTACTCCCCATTTAAGGTTGGTGATAATTTCAAGCTTACCCTGGTTAGCTCTCAGTAATGGCTTGTTATTGATGTATGCTCTCAATAATGGCTTATTTTTGTGTGAGCTCTTGACTGCTTCTTTCTATTGGTTTGTTTTGGATTTATCTGGTCCTGATTATTTGCACAAAGGTGCATTCTATGTTTAGTTTGTTTCTATATCAGTTCATCATGGTGTAACGGTGTATAATATTCTTTTATAACTGTTTAGGGTGCAAACATTCACGTGGAAAGTAAAGGTTGGTTGCAGCAAAGCAAGTTGTTGAGCTGGTAAACTCATCACCGGTTCCAGTTTTATTAATTTATATATTATCATAGCCAAGCTGGATCTAAAACTTATATGGCTTATAATTCGAAATTTGTATTTTTATTAATAGGGACCTACAATTACAAAATCTTATGTGACTTATTCTATTAGGTTTTCATACGTGCTTTCTCAAGGTTTGAAGGTGATCTGGTATAGTTTTCTACTGTATCATACCGTGGTCTAGAGGTAAAAATCAAGATCATTAATTATTTTATCTCAAGCCCCCCAAACTCCTCCCCCCCCCCCCCCCCCACCCAAAAAAAATAATTATATGTCCTCATGGATTAAATACTTTCTTGACAAAAAGTAAGATGACAAACGATCAAACAAACAATCTATTTGATGTTATAAACCTTAATGTTATTTGTGTTCGTTTGTTTAAATTTAACTGAACAAACGATCTAACACAAACAAATAAGCAAACAGAGTTTTTCGTTTTTGTTGGTGTTTGTTTATGTTCTTTTGTCAATAAATATCAACAATGCACTTTATGGTCAGTTCTTTGCTATGCCCAAAAATATGTTTTGAGCTCTTTTTCTTAAGCTCGAGTTCGGCTCGTGAGTTGTTTTTTTAATCTCGGGCTCGGCTTATTTATTATTCATTAAATAATTTATATATACGTTTTATTTATTTTTATATATTTTCAGAAAACCTTAAAAAAGCATAGGCTCGGCTGCATAGTTGCATAGAAGTCCAAAAGAGGTAAAACTTAAAAATACATAAGGCTCGATAAGCCTAAACGAGCTTGTTCATGTTCGTGTTCTTTCGTTTTGAAAATGACCGCATTTGTTCATGTTTGTTACTAATATAAACGCATGGTTCACGAACGTAGATGAACATAACTTAGCGAAATGCTATTGTTGCGGCTGCAGACCCTCCTCTTGAATATAGTTGAAATATACTATAGTTTTCTTTTCGTTTCCATAGATTTCTGATGTCCTTTTTTTTTTGCAGCTTTTTGATGGTGTTTCTACTGTTTTCTTTTTGTATTGCATTTTTTTTGTTTGCGGTTTTTCGCTACTATTGCCATTTGTGCAGACTTTGACTTTAAAGGTCAAACATGGTTTTTATAAGTGGTAGTAATGGGTCGACATGTTTGAGTCGTAGCGGGTTGCTTTCAGTACGGCACAAAAAGAGTCAATGTATTGGGTTGCCTCAAACACCTTTATTGCATATGTTTAATTAGTTAATGTTCAAGAATGCTTATCTTCTTTTTTTTTTTAATCAAAACTGGCCAAACCTAATCGTAACACCCTATCCTATCCAAGAGAATACGAAGGTACTTCAAAGCATAAATTATGCAAGAAATGATGATGCAATCTAAATGGGATTGATAAACTTTTTTGAAAACTGGTTAAAAGAAATTGAGAAAAACCATTCAGTTTGTTGAGCATTTGATTTGAAATTGATATTTGCAGGCTATGAAAGAAGGCCCTAATATTGATCATGTGTTTATTTTATAGGGACTGCATATGCACCTGTTTGCGTGATGCTTGGAGTAAGTGCTTCGTTATCTCAAGATGGGTTAATAGATGATGAATCATAGCTTATTGCGGGAGAGTAAAATGAAATATTACACTTGGAGCACGTGAAGACACTTGAAAGAAACTTTGAATTGTGAATAAGCTCGAAATTAAGAGAAGATGCAGCTTGCAAGAGTACTTGGACCGCAACCAAGATATGTTTTTATTTGGTTACAAAATAGAAGAGCTATGTGGAAAATCAAACAAATGATTTTGTCGGTAGTTTGAATTTTCAAGTCAAGCAAATGCTTTCATTTTTCTTTGTTTGACCTGGGTATAATGCCAACATGAAGATTTACTTATGCTAAACAAATATTTAATAAAATTTAGGGTTTCCTTTTCTTATTGTGCATTAGTTTGTGAATGGTTTGTAGAATGTTCATATTAGCAATCAATTTTAGGTTTTCGAAACCGAACCAGTTATCACGTTTGATTCAAAATTTTGATGAAGAATGATGGTTGAACTAGGGGTGTAAAACTGCAAATGAATTGAACTCGAGCTGTCATAAGTTAAAACGAGCGGAGCTAATTTATTAATTTTTACGCGTTTTTACAAATTTTTATAGAATTCAAAAAAGCCTTAGATGAGCCTAGGCTTGGCTTAGCTCGAGCTTATGTAATACCTTAAGCAAATGAATTTTAATTGAAGCCTGGGTTTGGTTCAAGCTCTACAAAGCCTCGCTCATTTCAAGCTTTTTTATCGATCCGATATCGAGTAGTTCCTGAGTTACTCGGCTTGTTTGCAACACTATGTCAAACCATATAGATGAGATAATTGAGATTCACATGTTCATTATTATTTATTATTATTTTTTTTGTTAAACGACTATGTTTACATTTACGTTTTTTTCGTGTGTTCGTTATTGTAATTGAGATCATAGCATAACTTTTTTATTTTCTTTTTCATATGCATTAGATGCAATTTACGTTTACTAGAAAAAATATTAAATTTTCTTTTACATGAGTCGACCAATGAAACATGTGTAACGAGCAATTGCAATTTGCCGCAGATGTTTAACGTAAATGCATTTAACATATGCAACATTATGAAATAGTTTTTTTTTTTAATTCTATTGTTTTATTTTTTTTTTGTTTTTGATTTATTTTTTGACAAAAAGAGTGGGAAACACCTTTACCAGCCTTTGATCATCCCCTTTATCTTATTGTGCATCATCGATCACGTACATCACATCATTTTTGTAAGCACAAAATATTAAAAAGCCTCCAAAAATAATTAACAATAACAATAAAAAAATTATAAAACAAAAAACGTAAAAATTAAAAAAAGCCAAAATGCTTATCTAGCATCCCTCATTGCCAAAAATGAAAAATAAAAATAAATTCTTGATTTAGGGTTTTTTTTTATTTAGGGGGTCGGGGGTTAGGTTGTTTGGCCGGGGGTGTAGGGTTAAGATTTTAGGGGTTTTTTTTGGTTTGATGAGGTAATGTAAGGCCATGGGTTATACTCTAACGCCCAACATAAGTTAAGATGTCATGACACATTAAAAATGCATTAAACCACTTCCTATTAGTGTTAAGTTTGTTAAAAAGACTCATGAATTATGCTTTTCATGGTTAAAATGAACAATATGTATTAATTATGTATTAATTATTAATTGATTTGTTATTAATTATGGATTAAACCATTTCTTTTGGCTAAGATTGAGTGAAAAAGAGAAAAATAAATGATGTATAGCTTATGTGGAGTTAAAAGGGATTAGAGTATACCCCATAGCCTATGATGTAGATGATCAAAGAACACAAAATATACATCATAAGATTTAATAGATGGTCTAAAATTTAGTTTCTCTAATTCCCCATATTTTTAGAGTTCCCTTTTGAATATATATTCATATTTTAGTAAATAGAATCATTACTTTTTAATAACAAATCCGTTATTGACATATATAAATATATATTGTCAAACCTGGTTGATTGCCATTGATTGCCATTTAATATAACCAGGTTTATATTGTGTATATAAATATAAATATATATTGTCAAAAGTTAATCTCACAAGTTAGTCAAAAAGATGAAGTCAAGTATGAGTTTTGCCCAATTCCTCGTAGTATATCTATGCGCATCAATTTTAATGGTAAATTCTCCTCTGACCATTGAATCAGGTACTCGTTCAGTTTCTTTACCTGTATTTCAATGCATAATTTAACAATACATAAAGTCATAAATAACCCAAAAAACAAGAAAAGTAAAATTTTGTTTCTTAAAAATTCTTACAAAGTTTTTATTTAACGAAATCAAATACAACAATTATGAACAACGGATGTTATGTACATACGCACGGATGCATGTAGGCACTTTTGTGTGTGTGTGCATGGATGTATGTGTCAGGGCTGTTTTTGAGATTTCGGATCCCTGACAAGTACTATACTAAGATGTGAGTCCTTATACATAAATTTTATTGTATAGGCCGATGATAATTAGATTTTAGTTTTAAGGTAATTGGGTTAAATATTAATAAACTAAGTCTTCATTGGATTTTAAATTAGAAAGTTGTTGGGTTTTAATTGTTTGATTGGCTAAGTATTTGTTGGTTTAAAGAAACAACTATTTCTATCCGTATGTTGCGGCATGAGACGTTAGATACATTACATGATTTAAAGCCATTGCATGCTTTAAAAGGGATGCAATTGGAATTCAGTCGGTAATGGTTTGATTATTACGAGTAAAAGTTTTGTTGTTAAAGTTGAGAATGTACAATTTTCTAAAAGTTTTTGATGTATAATTGTAAAACCTGTTATGACTAAAGTTGAATGGCTAAAAGTTTTATAACCAAAGTTTTTATTAGCAAAGTTGAAGGACCAACAGATAAATATGTGATACTTTGGTAATACAAAGTTTAAAGAAAAACAAAGTTTGAGGGACCAACATGTAAAGTTGTGAAACTTTGGTGGTTAAAGCCCAAAGAACACAACTTTACAAATTGGTTATTAATACGTGTGTGTAATACAAAGTTTAAAGAAAAACAAAGTTTGAGGGACCAACATGTAAAGTTGTGAAACTTTGGTGGTTAATGCCCAAAGAACACAACTTTACAAATTGGTTATTAATACGTGTGTACACACACATATTAATCACTTCTTCACTGAACCACCCCATACATACATATATATCAAAGAACACAACTTTATAAATTGGTTATTAATACATGTGTACATGTATTAATAACCAATTTATAAAGTTGTGTTCTTTGATATATATGTATGTATGGGGTGGTTCAGTGAAGAAGTGGTTTTAATGTTAGAAGTGCGAAAAATCAATATGAACCATTAATCATTTGTAATCAATGACATATAATAGAAATGACAAAATTGTAATAACTAATACTTATTTATAACATTACTTAAGACAAAAGGGTATTCGTATCTTTTAAATGTAGCCTTAATTAAATAAAAGAAACCATTCCCCTTTTGTGCTCAAATCATTTATTAAAAGACTACTTTAATATACTATGTTTGTTAAATCATTGTTAAATATACTAATTTAATATACTCATACTAGTTAAATTTTAATAACTCTTGCTAGTCAAATTTTGAGGTTGATTTTTATTAACAATTAATTGTTTTTTCTTATATATTGATGTAACGTCAATTTAATTTTTATTCTTTTTGAATCTTTAATCATTTCCTTCGGTATACACATCTATTAATAGACACTTCTGTTGAATTTTAATATTTTTGTGTAAGTTGATGTTTGTTTTTCATATTTTGTAACAATATTCTTGTGTAATTTTTTATACATTATGGAATGTAAACATATATGGAAAATATTACATCTAATTTTTTTTATAAATCTGATTCTCGTTTAATTTTTTAATCATTTCCTTCAGTATACACCTCCAGTAATAGACATTTTTGTTGAATTTTAATATTTTTGTGTGAGTTGGGGTTTGCTTTTCATATTTTGTAACAATATTCTTGTGCAATTTTTGTATACATTATTGAATGTTAACATATATGGAAAATATTACATATTTTTTTTTGACAAATCTGATTCTCGTATAATTTTTTATGTAGTGTTTATATGCAAAATATGTATGTTATGTGTAGGTTGGATATTCGTTAATTTGAGTATATATGTAGGTGTTTATCTGTAAATTATCTATCTTGTGTTTATCTGAAAATTAAGTATATATATTGTTACGTGTAGGTTGTGTAGTGTTTATTTACAGTTTATGTATTGTTTTACTATATATTATATTATGTGTAGGTTATTAAATTATGGTATATTGGTTGTTAATAATCCCAACTATTGTCTTTTGGTCACTGCTGGTCCCAACTAATGAATTGGCTACTAATAATCCCAACTTTTAAAGTATTTGTTCATAACGGTCCGCAACTAACAGAATCCTAACGTCATTAGTTTCAGGTTGCTGGAAAAAGGTTTTGGCCGGAAAACTCAACGTTTTTCCCGAAAACTCAACATTTTCGTCCCAAACATCTTAGTAACTTCGTATCGGACATTTAGGAACCTTTTTCTAGTAAAAGCCCCAATTATTGAGGTCGCCGGAAACCTTAGAACCATCTTTGAAATCAATTGATGGTGCTTAAGTGGTGGTAGTTGGTTAACGGTGAGTCTATTGGCGGTGGTTGTGGTGTTCAGGTGGTGTTTTCCGGCAACAAATTTGAATTTTCAGGCCAAAAACGTTTTCCCGACAACCTGAAACTAACGACGTTAGGATTCTATTAGTCGCGGACCATTATGAACAAATACTTTAAAAGTTGGGACCATCAGTGGCCAATTCATTAGTTGGGACCAGCAGTGATCAAAAGACAATAGTTGGGACCATTAAAAACCAATATACCTTAAATTATTAAGTATATTAGCTATTAGGCTCTTTAGTATGTATATTATATGTTTAGATTGTGGAATATATGTTATATGTAGGTGTTTATCTGTTTTTTTTTTTTTTGTCTATTTTGTGTGTTTATCGACAAATTGAGTATATATTTTTTTATGTGTAGGTTGTGTAGGTTTTAATTTGAGTATATATTATGCTATGTGTAGGTTGTACATGTAGGTTTTCATTTGAGCATATATTATGCTATGTGTAGGTTGCGTAAGTCTTAATTTGCAGTATAAATTATGTTATGTGTGGATTGTGCATTATATGCTATGTTATGTGTATGTTGTGTAGTATATATATTTATGTTATGTGTTGGTTGAATCTTGTTTTATATGTAGTCTTTAACGTTGCTCTTATAATAATAAGTGTTTTTCTTGAAATCAATAACTTGAATGTGTTTTCAAGAATTTGATTTCATCATACGTTGTGTATTAAATGTTGGCTGTGGAAACTAAAAACATAAATAAAAAATATAATAAAATTAGACATGAAATTTTATCTTTAAATGCAAATAACTTAGACTAAATTATTAATGATTTTCTAAAAAGATACAGCTTAGGTATCATAATAAAAAATTTAAAGACATTCGTTTGAATAAAATGATATTAAAATATATAATTAAAACCAACTAGTTTAATTTAATAAATTTATCATAATTAGTTACTTAACTAAAATAAACATTTTCATGTTTTACTATAATACCCTCACAATTAATTTTAACCAAAAAAAAGAGAAAAAAAAAACATGATTGGTTGAAATCATATCTCGCATTTCTCGTACTAATAAGATTTCTCACATGAATTTAACCCTATATGTGTGTGTGCGCACGCGCGCATGCGCATGAATGATTCAAGGAAGAAATGAAATTATAGCAAAAGGTAGTGCTTAGCCACTGATTACATGTAATCAATGGTCCAAATAAAAACCGCAAACTTGTAATTAATAAGAATCTAATTAATCATGATTTAATGAAGATGGTAGTTTGGTCTTGTAAGCTTTTCAAAGTCAAAATGCGTCACTGATAACATTTAACTGGTAGTTGTTACCAATTAATTCAAAATTACAAATCATTTGTTTATTTGTTTTCATTAATTAATATTTTGATCAAAAATATTGTTAATCAAATACCATAATATCTTCATAAGTCATCAAATACATCAATTGCTAGAACATGTCTATAATGAATGTGTGTATGAGAATGCTACAATTAGTATGTTTTATCATTTATTTTATTTAGTATTATGTGTGAAATAAAAAAATAGTTTATATTGTTCTATGTATGTTTATACATGTATGGTGTAGTTGATATTACAAATTGCATATACATTATGTTAGTTAAGTGTATACAAATTCCCTGCACATATTGTTAGTTTCTTTCATTTTCATAAACACATAACTAATATCCATCTACACATACCTTATATAAAACCAACACAAAATCTTTCGTTTTTTTTTTTAATTTAATTAAGAAATAAAGAATTCAAAGAAAATATTGAAAAAGTGAATAGTTTATATATAATCTAACTATATATTAAGGCAACATGATCTTTTCACATGGTATCATTCTAGGGCTTTCACATAGGATACCACATGGATTCCATGTAACCAGTTTTCTATTTTATCATCTCTTCTTCTAAACAAAATATGGAACATGAACCTGTTTAGTTATGTTATAACCCATGATCCGGTTTTTCTTCAAATACAACCATCTTCATATGAAGATAACACTTTGTAAAATTTTGTAAAATAAATTATTGTGTGATACAAGTCTCGAACCCAAGACCTCATGTTTCAAACTAAAGATGTTTACCAACTCCACTTAAGTAGTTATTGTGTTGGTTTTCTTGACTAATAAATGATATATTGTGAATTCACTTATAATTAATACCAGAAAATCATTAAACAATTAAGTTAAATCTAATGTTGTATTCAAAAAGGCTTTTAGAGATTTATGAATTATAAAATTTTGTTTATCATTATTATTATCATATGAATCCATAACATATGTTATCATGTATATTACTAAATTTAAATTTTTTGTTGTTTTTAACCACCCGTGTATCATACAGGCTTTATCCTAGTGAATCAATAAAATAAGAACGTTTAATTAATACATAGCATGATAAAAACTAACCGGTAACTGAAACTTCTAAAATGTAAATACTTATAAAAAACAATTTTGAAACTTTACCGTTTTACCCATATAATTAATTAAAAGAAAATTATTGATTAGCTGGGATGATTTCTCGTATTTTTTTGATCAGTTATCATATGAAACTAATCATAAGTAGGTGGTCTAAAAAAAGGCTTGTGAGTTGTGAATGTAATTGTTTAAAATTTGCTTTTCTCTTTTTTAGAAAAAAGTTCTGTAAAATATAACGTTAAAAGAAAAAAAAGAATTCTCGTTCCCCTTCAGAACAGGTGTTGGCATTCACTCATCCCGCCTTTCCCATTGGTCGACCCTACTTTTATAAACGACTGTAGCAAAATTGATTATCATGGGTCCCAAGAAAGGGGTGGACTTCGAAAAACTTACCACCCGCCTAAAACCCACATTATCCTAGTTCAAATTCTAATTAGTGGTGTTCTAACCTGACATACATCCCTTCAATATGTAAATTATCTCATACAAGTTTCATTATATATGTATATGCATAGTATATTAAAAACCTATTTATTATATGGGTTTACTACCAGAATATTAAATAGCAATTTTTGAGTGTCTATGAGCACCGCATGCTTAAGAATTTCTTCTTGCTATCCCTATAGATGGGTTATGCCAACATATGTTTCAAATGGAGTATTGTACTATCCTTAAGGCCCTGTTTAGTTTACAGAATTCGTTGTAATTGGAATTGGAATTTAAAAACTTTCAATCAAAATTTATGTTTGGTTAGTTAGAGGTGGAATTGGAATTTGAAAACTTTCCTTCAAATTCCATTAATTAAAGGAATTTAAGATTCCTTCCAACATATAATGGTTACCAATAATACCCTCATCTTTGTTCTCTTCAACCAACTTGATCTTCTTCCACTGTCAAATAATTAAATTTCAAAATCTACTTTCATAGTTCCTTAATTGAATGTGGATGACAAAACTGAAAACTGAAAATCACATATTATATATTCAATTATAACCAAAACCGATGACAAAGTATTTTGTTTGAATTTCTTTCCATTTCTTTCAATTTAATTTGTTCAATGAAAAAAGTTGAAATTGCGTCAGGATGTGGATAAATCACTTAATTAATTGTTACAAAAATAAACAAACAAAAAAAAAGTTGAATCAATTGCTCATGCCTCTTAAAACGTGTTGATTCGTATTGACTTTCTCTTCAAAAACATAAATTTGGTATTAGTTAGTTCAAAAAAAAAAAGTAAACCATTGGCAATGATGAACTTGCAGAACAATAGTTTGAAGAACTGGAGTTAATCATGGGGTAATTTTGTCATTTTGTTTTTCATCAATTCAATTCCTTTTTAGAAATTTGTCAACCAAACATGTTTAGAATTTTGGATGGAAATAATTCCAATTCCTACACATTCCATTTCATTTGAAGGATTTCAATTTCTTACAAATAATTCTGTGAACCAAACACCCCCAAAGTAGCGTCTCATAATTTCTCTATTCCTGGTTGATGAGATAAAAAAAACACGTCTCAGTGGTGTGTTTGGATTTTAGTAAAACTTTATATTTTAAAAGTTATAAGAGAAAAACTAATTTTGAGTAAAATTAAATATAATAATAATATTAAGAAAATTACAAAAAAAATTTATAAAAACTCGTCCAGACTATTTTTTTTCCTAAACTAGTCGTCCCGACAAGTTTAGGGCGTCAAAATACTCGCCCTGAATTTTTTTAGCCTAAAATAGTCGTCGCGACTAGTTTTGTAAACTAGTTGTTGACACCAGGAATCTAGTTGTCACGACTAGTTTAAAAAACCTATTTTTAAATTTTTTTACAAATGATACCTAAAACTTGAAACTTATTTTTAAAAATACCCATTTTGAGATTTGTCCCTTATTATTATTATTATTATTATTAAACCAAGGGGTGAAATAAATGAGATTAAAAAAAGAATCTTGAGGTTATGGAATTATGACACCTGACGAGTTATTTATTATCTTGTTTGAGTATCAGGAAACAAAGAAAGGGTTATCAAGGTGTTGTGCAACACAGGAATGGCATGTAGAGATGATGACTATACACATGAGTTGTGTGAGGAATATTGCAACGATGGGAAAGGACCAGATGGATGGCATGCTGTTTGTCAAGCTGGAATGTGTTGTTGTAAAGCACAAGTCTAATTGTGTTGTTATAACTTATTTTAATAAGTTTTAATTTTATCATCCAAAATGAGAATAGGTAAATAAATATACATGAGTCGTTAAAATATTAAAAAAACAAACAAAAAGAAAAGTAAAGAGAAACATATTTTTTTAATGAAACAAAAGAGGGAAAATAATTCTTGTAAAACAAAAGAGGCAAATAGCGGTGAGCAGAAATCAAAGGTGGCCCGAAATTACCCGGACCAAAAATTACCTAAAACCGAACCAATTTGATTCAAACAAGTTGGTGTTCGGTCCTTATACTCTCCAAAATTCGGGTTCGGGTCGGTCCTCGGGTTTAGAGGGAGGATAACCGACTTGTTTAAAATTGGACCGAATTCAGTAACCCAGGAAGCAATGTGCGATGATTCTGTAATATGCAAGGGTGAGCGATCATATAAAAGGAAAGAGTTTTTGAAATGAAAAAGAAATTATGAACCAGTAAATCTTATACCAGTTTTTTCAAATCCTCTCATGGGGTTTCTTCTAGAAGGGATGGCAAAACTTGATTTGTGAAAATGAAAAAAAGTGTAAGTTATCTCCCCAATTCTTAATCCACTGTTTTTTTACCTTTGGTTTTTCTACCCACCTTGAAACTCAACTAATAAAATATGAAATTATTTCTTGGGGTTTTGAAACTTTGGTTTTCTACCTCACTTTAAAACTTACTATGTAAAAAAAATTTAAAATTGCATAAAGAAAAAAATAATAACAATAAATTAATTATTTTATGGAACAGAAAAAATTAGGATACATCTAAAAAGCATATTGTTTATATTTTATATTTTATTTTTTAAATAACTTTTAAATAGAAATATAAAATATTATCTTAAATACTTTCATGTATGTATAATTAAAGTTTTTAGATATATTTTGTAGAATTCTATGCTGTCTAAAAAATTTGATAATTTAGTAATTATACTTATAGAACTATGGCTGGTTGTTATTATAATTTAATCAATAAATAGACTAAATAAGTTTATCATTTAGCCATGTTTTTTATACTTTTATAGTACTATATACATTTTATGACCACCATCTAAAACTTTTATTATATAAATAAATAAGTATTTAGATGCATTGATATAAAGATGAACATAATGGCCACCATCTAAAACTCAATAATGTTAGATGGGAACCAGAGTATTCTATACATATTTATTTTCCCAATGAGAACTCAAAGCAACTAATTAACTTCTTAATATTTTCAATCATCCATCTTCCTTGTATTTTCATATCTTGTTCTAAAATGAAACATTGGAAACAATTAAGCCTGACAATTCAAGAGTTTAATCGGACGGCACCCTTATCTTTCTTCATATCCAATGTTATATACATGTTGTATTTCTCAACTACCAGCTGAACGATCAATATAGTTTCAAACCTCCCTAACTAGGAGCTAATCTTTTCAAGCTAATCGTTTCTCCGGTCTTCTAAAGCACCTTAACTAGGAGCTACTTGATTGGCATCCTTTTATATGCAAGCCAAGTTTTAACAGCATATCAGTCTCCGTCTTATAATGGTAAACCGAAGCACTAAGACCGAAATGGTGATATCGGTCCACCCTCGGTTAAGGATTCTACATATCAATCGGTCTCGGGTTTAACCCCGGTCGATCCGGTTTCATCACTTTGCACAGCCCTAGAGGCAAATAACTCTGACTTTAAATTAAGAAAATATTAAAGAAAATCAAAAAGGGAAATAAGTAAATAAAATTAAAAACAAAGTTAAACAAAAGAAGTAAAATAGGTTAAGTAAACAGAAACTAAGAGAAATGGCAAATGAAAATAAAATAACAACCACATTTATTATATAACTAGGTTTTACCCCTCGTATTATGGGGGTTGGTTTACATTTTTTGTTTTTTAATATTTATTTTTTAAATTTTAATTATTTTTATTGTAAAAAAGTTAATAATATATATTTAGGGATTGATTATGAAAGAGTTTCACATATAAATGATATTAATAACCTGTTTAAAAGCTATCTGGATTTGGTGACCATTACTCGTTTATTTATTTTTATTATAAAATCGTTTCTTAATTATAAATAATATCTTTTTTTTAAAAAAAATCGAATATTAATTTTTAGTATATCCTTATTTTATAGGATTTTCAATCAAATATTTGGTAAGATTAATTTTTAATTTAATGAGATGTTATAACCCGAGAGGGTTGTTTTTATTTTTTGTTTCTAATATTTATATATTTTTTTGGATTTTTATTTTATTGAAAGAAAGTTAATAATATATCAAGGGTTTGATGTTGAAAGGGTTTACAAATAAATAAGATGCTATAGCAAGTCCAAAAGCTATCGGAGTTTTGTGAAACACATGACCCGTTTATTTTTTCTACTATAAAATAGTTTCTTAATTATAAATAATATCTTTTTAAAAAAATGGATATTAATTTTTATGATATCCCTATTTTATAGGATTTTCGTATCAAATATTTGGTGAGATTAATTTTTAATATAATGAGATGTTATAACCCGTTTAAGCGCTATCTGGGTTTGGTGAGACCCATACCCGTGAATTAAAATCAAATGCATGAGAAGCCTCAATCTAAATTAATCTAACTAATCAATTAAAGCAAAACCATTTTGTCTGCATGTCCTTCTCCTAGGCTATCCACCTAAGCTTCCATGTCATCCACCTTCCATACTTCTAATTTCCACATATTAAGCATTTAATTTTAATCCTAATAATCACATAGACACGCGACCCGTTTTTGTTTTCTAACCCAATTATCATTTTAGTATCCGTTCATATTTCTCAATACCTCCCAAACCCTAATTCTCTTATGCCGCTCAACCGTCTAACTATGTCCGGGATTATCGTTTTATTACCATTCTTATTCTATATCTCATTTATCATATCAATGAAGAATCCCGTTAATCAATTTCTCAAATAAACATAAAATCTAGTGTACGCTCCATCTTCAATTGGCCCATGTTCAAGCGATGTTCGACCATAAGTTTTCACATGTATTCGTCTCCGTCTTCAATCTTCCGGTATGTTAATTTTATTTTTTTAAATTATTAATTCAAAAATATATTTGATAGAATTGTTGTTAATACAAAAATTATATGATTTTTGAATTAATTTTTTGTCTTTTTTTCATCTAATAAATTTTTTAACCATGAATTTGAAATGTTTCGTTCATTAATTTGTTTATTATTTTTAATTAAATCCTATAATAAAAGTCAAACTCTGTTTTTTATGAAATTTATATAAATTCAAACTCGTATATAAATTAATTATTCGAATTTCAAATAAATAAGTTGATTATAGTTAAATTATTATTAGAATTGGCTATTATTTGCGTCAGTATTTTCTAAAACAACAATTTTGAAAGTTAATAAGTTCCTTTAATTTTATTGACCGACTGTTATTGGGTCGGTATCAATTAAAATGTAATCATTATATAAATTAATTATTTAGTCAACAGATTTTGTAAATTTTCTTATAATTACTCCTTGATTAAGGTTTTCATAAATTAACTTTTATTAACATTTTTATAATTAATTGTAGTTTGACCTTTCCATCATTGATAATTTTTAAATTTAATATATATTTAGAATTGTGTAATAATGAGATGTATTATACATTCCCAAATTAACCCACTCGGTTTTTATCTATATAACTAGATTTTATACCCCGTATTACGGGGGTTGTTTTACATTATTCGTTTTTAATATTTATATATATATTTGGATTTTAATTTTATTTATTGTAAAAAAATTAATAATTAATATACTTGAGACTTGATGATAAAATGGTTTCACAAATAAATGATATGTTATAATCCGTTTAAAAGCTTTCTGGGTTTGGTGATACCCATTACTCGTTTATTTTCTTTATTATAAAATATACCTTTTTTTAAATAAAATAGGATATTAATTTTTAGTATATCCATATTTTATAGGATTTTCTTATCAAATATTTGATGAGATTAATTTTTAATATAATGAGATGTTATAACCCGTTTAAGAGCTATCTGAGTTTGGTGAGACCTTTACCCATGAATTCGGGTCAAATGTGTGAGAAACCTTAATTTACAAATAAAGCAATCTGATGCCTTGAGAGAATGGTTGTTGAAAAATTATAAGAAAGTTAATAATATACTTAGGGTTTGATGATGAAAGGGTTTCATAAATAAATGATATGTTATAACCCTTTTAAAAGCTATCTGGATTTGGTGATCCATGACTCGCTTATGTTTTTTACTATAAAATTGTTTATTAATTATAAATAATATCCTTTTTTTTTAAATTGGATATTAAATTTTAGTATATCCCTATTTTATAGGATTTTCATATCAAATAATTGGTAAGATTAATTTTTAATGAGATGTTATAACCTGTTTGAGAGCTATCTGGTTTTGATAAGACCCATACCCATGAATTTGGGTTAAATCAACATGATGCCTCCATTTGAAAATTAAGCAATCTGGTGGCTTCCATAAAGCGGGGGAGCGACCACATCACGACACGTAGGATTTTAGGGTTTTCTTTTATATATATTATAGATAGATATAGATATTACTTTCACTAATACATCTCTCATATTACAAATTAATTTTTAGCATTCTTTTAACTAAGAGGACTTTAGTTTCCATTTACATTTAAGGTTTGCAAATATATATATATATATATATATATATATATATATATTTTGAAAGTGCACTGCAATTCATTATGTTTTATTCATCCCACTATTTTGAATTTTCTTATTTGTTTTAAAGTTAAGAGATGTGCTGTGAATTTTAACAACTCTGTGTGTGAAAGCTTATTATTATTATTATTATAATTATTATTAGCTTTTATATAGCTGTTAAACTGTGATCTTATTATTAATATTATTATAATTAGTAGTAGTTTTTATATAACTGTTAAACTTTGATTTCCTTTATTTTGCTTCATACACATGTACTTAGAGCCGAGGGACTCTCTGGAAGCCACCTCTTTATTCCTTTGGATAGAGGTACGGTGTGCCTATATCCCACCCTCCCCAGACCCTACTTATAGCTTTGCTGTCGATGGGATTTTTCTGGGCATGATTGATTGATTGATTGTGTGTGAAAGCTTGCAACTGAATCATTTCTAAATAGCAGTGTGTGACTTTTGCATACAAATGTTATTTCTTCAACTAGTTAGTTATAATAGTAGAGGAAATAACGAAAAAGAAACCCCAAAAAGAAAGAAAAAAAAGGAAAAAATTGATTGGTTGTTAGTGGGTGGGCACTACAATTATTCCATCATAACGTTTGTTACCACGCTACTGCCCCTTTGAAAACGCATACCCCTTAACATCGCGGCATGGTGCCTTGACCCTTATAAAAATCAAACTGCAAGAAAAACAAAAAAGAAAACAAAATATTGAGATATCTACATGAGCAAATTGGGTCTTTCATCTCCTATAAAACATTCCTTTAATGAGTAGAGTAACATTACCTGTTGTATAAGACCAAAATTTAGCACCATTCATATAAACTTATTGTCAGAACCCATTTGAACGTCAACCCAAAATGGCACCCCTATATACTGATAAGCATGATAAACACATAATACTAGAAGGTTTTCGGTTAAGATTCTAGTCACCCAAAACCAGACCCTTTTACACAACACAAAACAGATTAAACGCAAATGAGTCGGTATTGACAGACTAAATGCACCGTTGCAAGTTGAGCAATGTTTGTGACAAAGCAGAACGTACAAAACAAACACATATAATAATATATTATATGATTGTGAATCTCACACTTTCCATATATGTAAACTTTATTAATCCATGAATTTATACAAAAACAAATGTTATACATTATAATAATTATACATTATAATAATATTGGATCTATACCAGCAGATGCCAACAAAATAACCCAATTCTAAAAACCAATTATTTAAGGAGTGAGTTTACCTTCAGAATACATGAACAAAAAAGTAACTAAGTTTGCATTTTCTCTATGTAATTCCTTATCTTACGGTCCATGTTTACTTCTAGTGAACTTGTTCTCTCCTTGAAATTGTAACCTGCATATATGATAAAACGATGGTTTAAACTTTTCAAAAATTAAACTCTGAATCCAAGTTGTAATATATAACCAAACTTTGAAAAAATTGAAATGCAAAACAAGGCTCCTATACACCGCTCGTCATTGCCATCACTAACAAAGCATGACTCATTCCCGCCACGGCTCCAACCGAAGTTGCCATGCCAAGTAGCGGGCCGTCATCATCGTCGGGTAAAACCGTCACAAAGTGAGAAAACAAACTGGTGTACACTACTGCTAGCGACCACCGTAAGGTCATTCACAACCGGAGATATCATCATTAGCATTGCAAACCAAAGATTCAGATGCACAATTGCTTATTCCCAGTGCCAACAAAGCACGTCTCACCCAATCTATCCCTTTCAAATCGATACCAAGAATTTCCCTTTTGACCATTTTGACTTTTAGCTCAATGAAAAATATATACATATAACCAAAGTATAAAAAAATCGTGATGCAAATTAAAATTGTCAAGGGTCAGATATCCGCTATGGCTACAACATAAGTCGCAATGCCAAACAGCGTAGCGCCATCATGCCTATATCGAGGATTCAACTAACAAAATAACAACATAAACAAAAACAGCGTAGCGCCATCATGCCTATATCGAGGATTCAACTAACAAAATAACAACATAAACAAAACGTAAAGAATGTACAAACAAAAGAAATACATTCCATTTTGAACGAAAGGCTCAGTTGGTTATCATGGCTGCCACACAAAAACCAAAGCATCATACCCACAAAACGATCTCAATAGGCGGAATCACAATAGGCTCAGGTTCGCATTATGGCTGCAACATAAGTTGCCACGCCAAAAGACGAAGCATCATCACAGCCACAAAACAATCTCGAGAACAATTTTATTGTCAATAGAACCAATTCGATGTTATCGTGACAACCATAGGCTCAGATGTCTAATTGTGGGATCAGAATGGCTGCAAATTCACGGTTGCATAGTTCAAGACCATGCCATCCGGATGATGCCACACCACGATATGAATACAGCCAATGTTCCAGTCTTCCTTCGCCTTTACGGTAAACTGCATAGGAATAATATGATCTTAGTAAATAACATACTAATCTGTAAATGACTACCATACCAAGCAAGTAAAAGGAATCCAAAGCATTGAAGTAAACATTAAATATGTTGAGAAGAAAACCCCAAAATCAGATTCAAAGTGTATCAAAACGACCAGAAATAGCAGCGCAGAGGCACAACAGTCACATCCAACAACCGCCACAGTCACAAAACATAGCCACTGCCACGTCCACACTGTTGGCCCCGGCGTCATAAAACACCGCAGCCATCACACCACCGCCACATAGGGTTTCCTAACACAACCCATAAACAGTAGGTGGGCGTACCGTTGAGGACGAACGTCATGGTGGTGACGTTAAAGACAGGGTACCGTAGCTCGAAACCAAGCATTTCATCCAACAGTTGGCATGCACTGAAGTTCAAGAAGTAATAAACAATGCAAACACTAATGTGGCATTTGTAAACTTAAAACATGTGTTTCCCGATGAGGATCGATGAACTCGATATTGATCTACGAAACCGAAAACGCACGGTGAATGTTTCGGTGCGTATCGATACTAATCGGTGAACGAAAACGACCGAGTACGAAGACGATATGTAAATATTAACTCGTTGTAGCTCGTATATAAATTTCGGCAGCGTTTCGGTACAATATGTGTCTCGTAAGAATAACTGTTGTGACTTGTGTGTGTAACTTTGCAACTCACTACTTGTGTAACTACCAAAATGAATCCTATATATACTACTAACACATTCGTCCAACTAACTCATTCATTACTTGCTTGATCATTCATTCGTTACTAGATCCATGCATCCATTCGTGAACTTCTTTGCATTCCCATTCGTTAGACTTGATCAGCAGCCCCATTCCCCATTCGTTAATTAGCATTCCAATCACTCTCGTTCGTTAGCATTGCATGTCTTCCATTCCATGCTCATTAGTTACACATATATCTCCAATGCACTCACCTTTATCTTTCGCAACTCATACAAAGACAAAGCAACACGTCAGTTTAACTCCCAACATTTGTCACATTTCATGTACTAACAGACTCCCCCTTGATAATTACCGGAGTTCGTTTAACTTTTAGTCTTTGTCGCTTTCAGTTGGTCTTCACGAGTGTCTTTATACAGGTAATGCCCTGTAGTAAATGAACTAACAGACCCCCCATTGGCATTAGCTGTACGTCTCCAATCTTTATCAGCATCAATCTTGTACACACGATTAGCATCTTCACTCCCCCTTAACTCGAATAACTCTGCTATACCTTAAATTCACCATCTTGAAAAGATTCAAGGATTGAATAATCATCACTCTTTCCAAACTACTGTCAAACAACACATTCCATCAATAAACCGTAAAGTTTATCTTGATTTAGCATCTAAGCACCAAATAGTATGAACAAGAATGTGTAATGGTGAAAACATTTTTTTTTAACACGGTAAAAACAATTTGAAAATGTATATCACTTGTCGGAAGATCAAAAATAAATTGGAAAGAAAAATCTTTTTGGTTTTTACAATCTTTATGCTAAAACACACCCAAAATATTTTTGATTTTTCAAAATTTATGCCAAAACAAACCTAAAATCTTTTTGTATTTTTCTCAAAACAACGAAAAAAATTTAAAGCAGAAAATGTAAGCAGTACATATTTTTGTGAGAAAGATCGTAACATGGGATCATATTGACTAGTAACGTCCTAGACTACACTTCAATTTTGACATTATTATGCACGTAACCCAATGATGATTGCAGATATAATTGTCCACTTTTAACTTATACAGATCCTTCGGTAACTTTACGATATGTATTAAGGTTCAATTAAGCACAAATCTTATGTGGATCCCACCTATTAGACACAATTTTTATATCTCTTATACAGTGACTTTCACATGTACGTGTTTCATTTTTCTTCAAATTGATTAGCTGTGACTCATGCAAAAATAATAAAAAGAAAATAAAGCAAAAAGTTAAAATTTTCCCTTAAGATCGGTATTACTGCACGTAGATAAGGTTCCATTTTAACAAAATAAAAAGATAAAAATAATTTGAAGTTGTATAAGGCCTTAACAATCAATTCGGATAATACCGTATTATCACGCGAAGAAAGTCCAAGGCTTTATACCAAACATCAAGAAAATAAAGCAGAATATCCAAATCTTAACCCTTAGGTCGGATAATCTTATCGCGCAGGAGAGGATCCAAGATTTGAATAAAAATAAAGAAAAAATGAACTTGAATTTCTTTGCAAAATAAAAAGAAAAAATAAGTTGAATTTCTTTGCAAAATGAACACATGCACACACAGTAATCTTAAAACTTTTTGGTACTTAATACAGATATTAACTATGCATCAAGATGTAACACCACAAGATTTGGCAAGCATTTAGATTTATATCTCTTCAGCACTTACACGATCTGTTAAGCCTATCATACACATCATACAATTGATCTTACGACACTTTTTAGTCTACTTTATTCATGTGTTAAGCCCATTAAGTCAATGTACTATCATTTCCCATATATGTCGGATCACATTTTTCAAGTTTTATATTTTTTTAAAATTAACATATTTTTGTATTTTTATATTTTTTCAGACAGAAAACACACTATTTTTGTACATTTCTGATTTCTCCCCCTAAAAATATAAACAATAACAAAAAATTTACAAAAAAATAACAAAAAACGAAAAACGATCTTCCAACATTGATAAAATCTTTTGAAGATCTTGTTCACCGAAAGGAAATCTTGCATTTTAAAAATATGAATGGTGAACAAGTTTGCCAATTGAAAATTTTATGAATTTTTAAAACTTTGCAAATAACAATCAAATCAATCTATACAAAACCAATAGGCCGAGATAATCCACTATCAACAAATTTGATTTAGCAACAATCCATATGACGTTGATAGATTTTCTTGGATATCCCTGCACAAAAACTAGATAATTTAATGAGAATCTGGAACCCAGACCATAGTCTTAGGTCGACCAGTATCCTCAACATGATCAGCATGTGCTGATGGAATCTTTGGTTTCCAAGCTGGTAACGGTTTATCAGCTTGCTGTTTCAAAAATTTAACATTATCAGAACTGTGAGACATTTCAGGAGACTTTAACAATGAATTAAGATAAACTATTTGTTGTTTAGCTTTTTGTTCAAGTGTCTCAAATTGCCCAAGAGTTAAAGAAACCTTGTTTAAAGCATCAGCAATTTGAGCCTTCTCCTGTAAGGACAATCAACAATCAAATGTCCTTTGATATTACAATAAAAACATTTTCTCAATTCAACCCACGTCGAAGATGATTCTGTTACAAGTTTAGACGCGGATGGCTGAATTTTCTCATTCTTCTTCTTTTGAATTCAAGATTTGAACACTGGACAAAATTTTCCAATGCATCAGAACCAGTTGATTTGACAATCTGTTCTGTTGAAACAACACTGGCTTGAATTCCTTTGGGGGTTTTGATTTTAACTTTGTCTTTTCCTCAATAGGCATCACTGATGCATCACGATTAAGAAAATCTGAGTGATCACAATTATAAGCGTTTTCAACACACTCAGGTTTAACAAGAGCTATCGAAAAGAGCTCATCAGCAAACATCTTGTCAACACCTTTTAATTTATAAACTTTCCAGTTTTTACACTTAACACTCGGTTTTGAAAATGATTTTGATATCTTTTCAGAAACAACCTTTTTCTCACATGTCCTTGGTGTAACAACCAAGTTTGGTTTACCAGTTTTTGATTTCTTAGCTGTTTGTGGTTCACAAAGAATATGATTTTCAACAGGTATATTCTCATTCTTGTGAATCACCACTGGTTCAACCACATCTTCAATAAGAATATCACCAGATAGAGAAAAAAACCAGATTGCTTTGAATATGAGATTTTGGAGTTAAACAATTTGTTTCTTTCTTAACAGCCCTTATTGAATCAATTGGTTTAACTTTCTCCTCGTTGATTATTTTAACCTTACTAACAGTCACAGGAGGATCTACTATCAGTCAGTGGATAGTTAATGTCCACTTTTTTTAGATCTACTGTATCTGGTCGCATGGTGTAATTGCTGTTGAAAAGGAAGGATTTCAACAAACCCTAATCCAGTTTTACCACCCTTTTGGTGATTGCTGTTAACTTCAATGATTTCATTGAGTAAAAAAGATGAATTTCTAAATTTATCCAATTTATTCTTTAACTCCAGCACCTCATTTTCAAGCTTAGTTATTTTGGTTCTTAATTTTAAAATTTTTTGAAACTGCTTTTCGATGTTTATTAATTTACATCCAACCTGTGCTTTCAAGTCATGATTACTAATCAACAAGGCATCAATCTTATCTTTAGATTTTTGATTATTTTCAGCCACTTGCCGATAGTTATCACGAATACATGTTAAATCAAAAACTAATTGCTCATTGTGATGATGAATTGATTCAAGTTTAGACTTGTATTCACCACACTGAGAACAATCAATTTTATGAGGTTGATGAGGTTCATCAACAACAGATGAATTTAATTTGTTAGCACAAGTTTCACAAACAAATAATTCAGATGGTTTAGAAGATACCTCAGGTGACGTTGACACAGAATCATAAGATTCATAAAGATTATCAGGAAGAATCATCTGGGTAGGCATGGTAATTTCCATCGCATTTGGATCTTTATCAACATTCATGGATGAGGTGGTCTTGGATATCTCATCGGCAAGCATAGACCAACCATCATCAACATGAGCTTTCTTCAAATCCATTAACCAATCTTCATCCACTTCAAAATCAAAAGATTCTACTGATGAAATCTCATCAATCACCACTGACATCTGCGAAGATTCAGATGATGATGTTGAAACAATCTTTCCAAGAATAACTCTTGAATCTTGACCATAAAGAATGTCTAACAATTTCTCTTTAATCTTTTCATCTGATACGCGAGCTGTGTTTTCATCCAATGCATTCAATAGATCCAAAAATCTCTCAATCATCACTATTAGACTTTCATCAGGCAAGTGTTTGAATGCATCAAACGCGGGCTTAAGACGTTTATAAACAAGATCATATTGTCGATCAAGAGAAATCCATATCTCATATGAATTCACACATTTTGTGAATTCTCCTTTGGATTCATTGATTGCATATAATACATTAAATGATATTGCCAATTTAAGTATAGCAAATGCCTTCTGTGCACGCTCATACTCAGCTTGTTCACAAGAATAAGGTTCTGAAGCTCGCTTTGGCAAACCCCGTGGGAGTAGTTTTATTAACTTCGGAACATAATAAGCCCTTTTTTTTATCGGTATCAACAAATCTTTATCAACCAAACAGATATATTCTTCAAAACGAATTTTCCAATTCATGAGATCAGCAATGTTTGTAAGCTTCGGAACTTCGATCCCATTAGGAGATAAACTAAACTACACGACCGATGCTGTAACAACTGAATAATAATAAAGGGTCGTCATCTCTGAAATTTAACGAATACGCGAGCCGAGCACCGAAACGAAAATCGAAGATTTTTCTTGATCCGAACTTGTAATAACATCTTTGATCGAAACACAATTTGTCCCATTGAAAAGTTTAATCAAAAGACGTTCGTTAAGCTCTAAACAAATTCCGCACTCAAAAATTATCCCGTTAATAGCAACCCGCTGCTTATTAACAGTAGTTAAGCAAATTTCAGCACCAAAACGGCGAGTTTCAGCACGGTTCAGCGAGTTTCGGCAAGTTCAGGTTCGTTTTAGCTTGTTTTCGGCCTGTTTCAGCAAACTTTAACGCAAAAACAGCAACTTTCAGCTCGTTTTCAACAAGTTTTAATAGCAAACAGCAATAAAATCAGCACATTTCAGCTCGTTTTAGCACTTTTCGGCTCGTTTCAGCACTTAAAAACAGTGTATTTCAGCATGAAACAGCTTGTTTTAACACCAGAATTCAGCAAAGAATCAGCAAAATTCAGCACGTTTCGGCATGTTTTTGGCTTGTTTCAGCACGTATCAGCAGGTTTTAAACTCGTTTCAGCATGTTTATTAACAAAATCAGCAGAAACAGCAGTTTCGGCGAGTTTTGACAGCAATTTCAGCAACAAAACAGTTAAACCCAGCACGTTTTGGTTCGTTTCAACCCGTTATCACCCGAATATGATCTAAACTTGAATTTTTTTACGCGTCTAAAAGTTAATTTTCATAAACGCCGATTATGCCCTTGCGCTCCAAAGTGGCCCGTTTGACTAAAATAAGTCAAATAACCAAACGCCCAACCAACTTCGATATGCACCACTCGTTGTCAACTACAAACATAAACTGAACGTCAACCCGAATTAACCTAGATCCAAACGCGAATCTAACCCAAACATCTATCTTTGGTCGTTCAAGATTTGATTATGAAATTTCCGAACTGCCCTTTGTAATATCTTAGAATGCACGAAGGGCAGAGATTTCTTTTCCACGGGAATAAGAGTGATTGGAATTCAAACTTGATTAAGAAACAACCAATACGGTCAAACTCAAATCTGAAACGGACTCGAAACGCTAATTCGAATACTACTGATAAGTTCAAGCGATCTAAACTTCTAACCCCTGTGTAATCTGATCTGTTGGACATGCAAGATGCTAACAATATTATGACCGGAATAGTTTTCAAAGGCTTCGCCGGAGAAATTTGTTGACGCCGGAAAATTCAGTTTACCTCACCTAAGAAACGGTTACCGCCGGAAATAAAATGAGTAACTACGGGAAAAATCTGTTGTGGTTGGCGGAAAACCGAAGGTCGTCAGAAAATGTTGTTAAGTCACCGGAAAAACGGTTTTAAAGCCGGAAAACACAAAAAACCTCTACCGGAGATCAAATCGAACATAGATTTGAAGATGAAATTAATCGTATATCACTTCTAAACAGTTCTCTATGTCAAACAACAACCGATTTTGATCCGAATTAATCAAAACTCAATACGAAGAACACGAAAGCTTCGGAATCAAAATCGAGCACAATCGGTTAACGCTTTAACACGATATTCAGCGATTAGGCGTAGAATCGAGCATCGAAAGCTCTGATACCACTTGTTTTGCCCGATGAGGATCGATGAACTCGATATTGATCTACGAAACCGAAAACGCACGGTGAATGTTTCGGTGCGTTTCGCTACTAATCGGTGAACGAAAACGACCGAGTACGAAGACGATATGTAAATATTAACTCGTTGTAGCTCGTATATAAATTTCGGCAGCGTTTCGGTACAATATGTGTCTCGTAAGAATAACTGTTGTGACTTGTGTGTGTAACTTTGCAACTCACTACTTGTGTAACTGCCAAAATGAATCCTATATATACTACTAACACATTCGTCCAACTAACACTTGCTTGATCATTCATTCGTTACTAGATCCATGCATCCATTCGTGAACTTCTTTGCATTCCCATTCGTTAGACTTGATCAGCAGCCCCATTCCCCATTCGTTAATTAGCATTCCAATCACTCTCATTCGTTAGCATTGCATGTCTTCCATTCCATGCTCATTGGTTACACATATATCTCCAATGCACTCACCTTTATCTTTCGCAAGTCATACAAAGACAAAGCAACACGTCAGTTTAACTCCCAACATTTGTCACATTTCATGTACTAACAACATCCATTGTCCACACAAAAGAAGACCTAAATTTAGGGGAATCAGTGTAGCAATGAAAAAAAACACGTATCGGCACAGAGACAGCATCCAACTTGTCACGCCAAAAATCGAATCACGACTGCAACAAAATTCGTCACGCAGAATCATGGAAATCGAATCATGGGTGCAACAAAAGTCTTCATGCCAAAAATCAAATCATGGTTGCAACAAAAGTCACAATGCCAAAAATCGAATCATGGCCGCAACAAAATTTGCCACTCAAAAATCTGAATCATCATCATAACCATTAACCAATTTATCAGACCAAATTACCCTCAGATCTGTGTTTTGAAGGCCCACCAACATCATAGATTGCCGGAAATGGCCGAAGACAACATCAACGCCCATAAAGATTAGGGTTTTTAGCAGATAACATATCGACAACAAAAGTTAGGGTTTTCATCCATTAACATCTTATCATGGTTCTGAACGCCCATATTCAGTCAATAACAACTGTACATGCCAGTTGAAGACTTGAAGCTTAGGAGACTGTCATTGCTTCGACAGAGGCCAAATCGTCGTCTAAAACAGAGACATAACAGATATGCTAAGTAGATCATGATTGTCTCAACTTCAGCGATACAAATGCCCAAATGAAATAGATAAGAGAGCTTGTTACCTTGCATAGCCAGAAACAAACAAATGCAGACAACAGCTCTAGTCCCCCTCCGCCGCCTAGGGTTCCAAAATGGAGATCGAAAGAGAAAGCAGACTCCCGAGCCACATACGCGGTACATCCTCCGTCACCGCCACATCACGTTATACCTCTGCCGCCACCACCATCAACGATTCAAATACGTTAGCGGTTAGACGGAAGAACAGAATATATGAAGCTGGAGAGAGAAGCCGGTAAAACCCACCGTAAAGAAGCGTTGAAAACGTAATCTGTAAAAGTACTTCGATGTAACTATGAAACACGTGTAAAGGTGTCACAACTGGTGGAGCACCAGATGCGTACAGAATGTACAAAATTCGCTGCAACAAATACATTCTATTAAGCATTGTACAACAAATACAGCAAAGAGTACAATAATTGAAGCTTAATATATATATATATATATATATATATAGGTTTTGGTTATAATAGGAAGTATAGTTTTTGTAGGAAGGATAAGAAGTAATCTTAGGTGCTGTTTGTTTTTCACAGGTAAAACATCTGCAGTCTGCGGACCATATCTGCAGGCATCTGCAGCAGAAGAGGTGGACCAAACATCTGCAGACTGTAAGAATAAGACTGTTTGTTTTTTAACGTCTGCAAACTGTTAAAATAAAGTCATTAAAAACAAAACCTTTATATAAAAGCAAGTACCTTTCAACTTCAACTCCCGCTGTTCAAACATAAATCTAAATTTAGCGTAAGTAACCAATCAAAATGACCAATAAGGCCGAGATTGCTTATATATTACCTCTTTTTAACTTTTACAAGTTGTTTTGATAAGTCATTCCCTTCTGACTTATCAAAAACTCATTTTTCCTTCTTTAAAAAGTTAAAAAATAACGTTACCCATAAATCCTTTTAATTTATAAAATTTAAAAGTTAATAAGTTGTTTTGATAAGCAATCCCAAACACCATCTTAATTTGAGAGATCATCAATTCAAAATCATGCTCCGGATAAAGGAATTTGGGTCTGAAAGTTCAACCCCTTACACCATTTACGTTCATATCATTCATTATGAGTAAACACCATTAACTAATCAATTTCCACCTGGCATTCACACCCACCAATTTTATAAATAAATAAATTCCAAAACCCAGAAACCCCAATTGATTCGAGAATTCCGATGTCAATTTCCAAGAACAATTTCTTCTATCTTCAATCAGCGGCTGAGAAGGAGGTGTCTACAATCGGGTGCGGGTATGACCTCGCCTGTGATATACGGTTAACCGGGTGAAAACCTGGTCCATCCGGGTCAACCCTGATTGAGCTTGATGGTAAGTGGAGGGGCCGGCGGTGGAGGAGTGGAGGCGGCGGTGGAGAAGTGGAGGAGTGGAGGCGGTGGAGTGGAGGCCGCCGTCGGCCGAGATAGTGGAGGAGTGGAGGAAGAGAGGTTAGGGTTGGAGAGGAGAAAGGATTGGAGTGAAGTGTCTGATGATGAAGGAACAAAGAAGAAGAAGTGGAGAAGAGGTGAGAAGTCACATGTACAAGACTTCTAGGGGAAGAGGACGCACAGACGTTTTTTAATGAAACGTCTTCGCAAAAACAAACACACTGCAGAGCCCAACGTCTGCGCGTGGTCTGCGCGGCGCAGACAGAAGAGGTGCAGAAGTGCTTTTGAGGAAAAACAAACAGCACCTTAGCCATTGATTTTGAACATGGAGGGTTGAGATTAGTTTAGGGGGAAATCAAGTGTGAACATAAGGGGAAGGGTATAAAAGGAATAACACATTTGTTGTCTTTCTCTCTCCACGTGCAAGGCACATGCCAAATTCCCCCATCATTTTAAAACGTCCATAACTTTTTTTTTACTACGTTTTTATTGAAAAACAAATTCACCATAATAACGAGTGTCTTTTTATCTCTAATATGAGTACCATATTGTAATATAAAAATTTTTAAAAAAATAATTGGTTTTTACAAATTGTGTTTTACAAAATTGTGTTATACAATAGTATTTTTCATTGTGTTTTTTTTCATTGTGTTTTTCCATTGTGTTTTTTTCATTATGTCACACAATTGTGTTTTTATCATTGTGTTTTTTTTTCATAGTGTTTTTTTCTATTGTGTTTTTTACATTGTGTTTTTCATAATGTTTTTCATTGTGTTTTTTCGGACTTTTCCGGCGAGGTGGTGGCGGTGGGTGATGGGTGTGGTGGCGGTGGGGCGGTGGATTGGTGGTGGATGTAGAAGATGAGTGAAGATGTAAGTGGGTTTTATGTAAGTGGGTTTTGATATAAAAGTGTTACGATAAAAATACCCTCCTTTCTTAGGAAAATCAACTTCTTATTTGAACCTAACCCTATATATATATAATATAATTGCAAAATCTATATTTACATTATAATACATGTAGCCAACCTTCTGCATTCCTCCTTCAGACGCCGTTGCATTTATGGCCCTAATTATTCCTCCGACTACCTCGGCAACAACCATCCCGTCCGGCGACTTCAATACAATCCTTCCACTCATACGTTACAGCCTTCAATAACCAACAACCTCCCCAACGAATTGAATCCAAACGTTGACGTATATGTTATCCGTTACAGCCTTCAATAGCCACCCTTTTAACAATCAATTCAACAATTTAGGTACAGCTACGTTTCAATTCTATGGTGCAATCATAATCAATTCCTTTTAATTGATGTCAGTTTCTATGTAATATTTAAAAGACGAATCATTCTAATTGCTCCTTTCTATGCTATAAAAATAGGAACACGGAATTCTTCATCGCCAGACTCTATGCGAGGTATGTTATACTCTTCCTTTTGTATTATGTATGGTCAATTTGCATGATTCTTGATTAACTGTTACCAAAACCTTTGCTATAACTATGACCGATGTTTGCAGTGTTCCAAGCCCGCAACGACCGCATCACGAAACCAGGTACGTTTTCATTCTCTCCGCTTTCTTTTACGTATTCAATTCAATTTAACGTATTCGGACAACTATTAACTGTTACTAATTTGTTGAATGTTAAAACCTTGCTCAGTCCATTATGTTTCTCTATGACTAAATAAACTAGAGAACTTATTTGTGTTTTCTTTATTTGAATCAAATGTACTCTTAAATTATTGAATTCTTTTGTATGCTATTGTTTTAATTTGATGATTGTTTTCAAATTTACTAAAGATATACTTAATGAGGCTGCTATGATGAGTTACCGATTGACTTTTACTGTGAGTCAAACACGCAGGGCTGATGGTTTTTTTCAGACCCAACACGAAATTTGGGGTTTCTTGGGACAATTAGAAGTTATGTGATGCTGAAAGGCCAGACGCTTACCGGGTTAGCAACTTACAAAGTTTGATATTTTTTTTCTTTCAGTTTTGATACAAGTTTGACCGTTTTGTTGACTTTTAAACATCTTGTTTCACTTTAGAAGGAATATTGTACAAGACATATTGATGGTTTCCTTGTGAATTCAGAAGCGGAGAGAGAAAGGGTGATCCAATGCCTGTAAGCCGCCAAAAAGAGTAGAGTGCCTTAGGTAATAATAATACTAATGAGCAATAATATGGCACTTTCGGTCAACTCTATATAAGTCAAACGTCGTTTCGATTTTATCTTTATGATCCCGAAAACGAACCTTTATTAATACATTTTTTTGTAGTTGCGTCGTGTTGCTATTTGTTAACAAATACAGAAGTATTTCTTGTCTAATATGTAATTAAAACCGAAATCATTTGACTTTCATAAGTAAACTACGTACTCTTTTATGCTCATATTTGTCATATTAAAACCATACACATTAAATAATTATGAATTTGATGATATTGAGAATTTATATATAAGCTCATAAGTATAAAAGTAATTGATGTTCTTGTCTACGTGTAATTTGTTTCACCCAGTTATGTCTGTTTATGTTTGTTCAACTATATTCATTTATGTTAGTTCGTCTGCATTCGTGGACCGTTCGTTTATACTGTTAATCAAACATATGTAGGGTTAAACTGAATTTTTAAATACAAAATATTATTGGGTCACAGCGGTAACTAAACTATTGAGTCAAACCTGAACAAATAAATATCACTAACATTAATCTGTAATGACCAGATGGTGCAATTGTAGATAAGAAAATCAGATTATTATAAAAATAAAAACCAAACTTAAACCTTTCAGTTGGTCATTCAAGTCAACATTCATTAAATTAATAAGAGCACGACCCTAAGTATTTTTTATTCAAAGTATGGCACTTTGGCCTATTATTATAAAAAAGGTAGATTTTTATGTTCAGCCTCTTAACGGGTCATATGGGTAAAAGATATAAGACAAAGAAAAAGGTTAAGCTACAAAGTAAACAAAACAACTCGGTTGAGCAGATCGAAAAACTCATATGCATAAGTTTGGATAGTTGAAACAGTTCCTTTTTTTCCCCTAATTTTCTCAACAGGGAGTTTCTTAAATATACATGTTATTATGATGCTACGCTGGTGATGCGTTTTGGTTATGCCGTGTTATTGTTGCCATGACTTCTGTTGTTAATTCTTAATCTTTTATATAGTAATTCATGACTTACTATGTTAGCCTAACAATGACATTTGTCTTGTTGCCTGCATATTACACTATGCGTGCATGTAGGGATGAGCATTCACTATTGGGTACCGGTACCGAAAGTACCAAACCGATTGAATTCGGTACCGGTACCGGTACCAAATATTTGTAATTTTTGGGACCGGGAATATGGGTACCGGTGCCGGTTTTTTTCGAGATTACCGGTTGAGTACCGATTGTTTATACAACTTTTTTAAATAATAATACGTTTTGGTTATGCCGTGTTATTGTTGCCATGACTTCTGTTGTTAATTATTAATCTTTTATATAGTAATTCATGACTTATTTTGTTAGCCTAACAATGACATTTGTCTTGTTGCCTGCATATTACATTATGCGTGCATGTAGGGACGAGCATTTGCTACCGGGTACCGGTACCGAAAGTACCAAACCGATTGAATTCGGTACCGGTACCGGTACCAAATATTTGTAATTTTTGGGACCGGGAAAATGGGTACCGGTGCCGGTTTTTTTCGAGAGTACCGGTTGAGTACCGATTGTTTATACAACTTTTTTAAATAATAATACGTTTTGGTTATGCCGTGTTATTGCTACCATGACTTCTGTTGTTAATTATTAATCTTTTATATAGTAATTCATGACTTATTATGTTAGCCTAACAATGACATTTGCCTTGTTGCCTGCGTATTACACTATGCGTGCATGTAGGGACGAGCATTTGCTACTGGGTACCGGTACTGAAAGTAGAGATGGTAAAAAAAACCGGTTGGGGAACCGGTTTGCCGGTTTAAACCGGAAACCGGTTTTTACGAAAACCGGTTTTTTAAAAACCGGTTTGACCGGTTTACAAACCGCCGGTTCGTATTTCGGTTAAAAGGTTTAGATCCAAAACCGGTTAATGAAAAAACCGGTTTTTTTTAATAACCGGTTATGGAAAAACCGGTTAACCGGTTTATAAAAAAACCGGTTTTTGACCGTTGTGGAAAAACCGGTTAACCGGTTTCTCCATAACCGGTTAACCGGTTAAAAACCGGTTTTTGAACGTTGTAACGGCTATATGCCCGTTTTTTTTTTTTGACCGTTTTTTTTTTTTTTACCATTTTACCCCCACAAACATCTATATATAGTTTAGGTTGGGTATTGGTTAGATCACACTCGATTATACAACTCCAAACGCTCTAAACGTTTATTTCATACGCGATTATTTTGTTATCTCACGCTCAATTATACCACATTACCACTCCATACGCTCTTATTTCGTAGTCGATTATCATGGCCTCCCAAAGTGCTGCTTCATCCGTCAACATGGGTGCCTCGAACACGGGAGAAACGGTCGTTCGGGTCATCCCCACGAAACGAAACCATGATGTTTGGCAACATTTCGACCTATGCGAAAATGTCTAACGGTAGCCAAAAAGCTCGATGCAAACATTGTTTGAAGTTTTATGGCAAAGATGCAAACTCCACTTTAAAAGCGCATGTACAAAGGCCCTTTTGCAAGGCCTTGAAGGACGAATCGGGAAGTAGTTCGCAGCCGGAGATGACGAATCAAGGAGCGGTATTTACGTACGACCTTGAAGCGGTACGTCAAAAGTTTTCAAACTTTGTGATTCAACAAACACTTCCTTTCAACCACTTCGACAACCCTCAATTCACGGAGATGATGCAAAACTATGTTCAACCACGCTACCAACACGTAAGTCGTTCGACCCTTAGAAGAGATTGTCTTAAAGCATGGAAAAACGCTAAATCCGAACTAATTTCATACTTTTCAAACTTACAAACTGGTGTAAACTTAACAACGGATGTGTGGTCGGTACCTCATGGTTCGCCCGACTCATACATTTGTGTGACGGCTCATTGGGTTGACCCCGAGTCGTGGCAAATGATGAAACGAACCGTTGCGTTTCAATTGTTTGATTACCCGCACACGGGTAGAAATATTTTTAAAATCTTGGATAAAGTCATTCGACAATACAAGATTGAACATAAAATCTTTTCAATTTCGTTTGATAACGCGTCCAACAATACGGCCGCGGTTGGCCATTTAAAATTAAAGTATAAACCTATTTGTGATGGAGCGTTTTTTCATAGCCGATGCATTGCACATATTATCAACTTGGCCGTGCAAGATGGGTTAAACGTGATCGAAACGCAAAGAAACAATTTTAAAAGAATGTTACGAGATGTTTTTAGCAACAATAAAACATTTTCAAGATACAAAAAATTTTGTGTAGAAGCTAATTGTCAATGGTTGGGGCCAAATTGGGATTGTCCAACAAGATGGAACTCGACTTGTAATATGTTTGAGAAAGCCATCCAACAAAAAGAATCATTAATTGCGTTTCATCAAATTTTGTCAAGTAGGGGTAAATGTGCACCGTACGATCCTAGAAACTGGTTATTGATTGAGATCGTTACGGAGGTCCTTCAAATTTTTAAATCTTGCACAACTAGTTTATACGGGGTTTACTATCCAACAAGCCCCATTGCTTTACCAAAAATTGCTGTCATGTGCACAAAGTTGAGTGAACTTCATTGTAGGGGTGCACCTTATTTTGATATGGGTGTAAAAATGAAAGAAAAATTTAGAAAATATTTTCAAGAACTACCCGCTGTTTTGACATGTGCTGCTGCGTTAAACCCTTGCATCAATGTTGGTGGTGTTGAAGCTTTAATAGAAAAAATTTGTAATGAGCTAGAGTTAAACGACGATCAAAACCCCTATTATAGCCAAACTTTAAAGAATGCTTTCAACACCACCTTGTCAAACATGTATGATGTCTACCTTACAAAATACGGGTCGTCTTCCCAAATTCATGACTCGTTAAGAGCTGTTGCCCAATCCCAATCCCAAACCGACCTTGAAATGGGGATGTACTACATGATTTGGGAAGACGCCGGTAAACGTCAAAAGGTAAACACCCCAAGCAGTGAACTTGGAAGGTATGGTGGTACCAACTTTGTGAAACACATGACTCCGGATGAATTTAGAAGTCTTGATTTGCTGGCTTGGTGGAGAGGTAAGGAGGATGAGTTTCCGATCCTCGCCGCCATGGCCAAAGATTTACTAACGGTCCAAGCTTCCACGGTAGCTTCGGAGTCTGCTTTTTCTGTTTCTGGCAGGGTTATATCGATTAGGAGGACTCGACTCACTCCACCAGCTATAGAGATGTCGATTTGCTACAAGGATTACTTGGACTCTTTAGATAGGGCACAACATCAACGCTCACTCGAGGGGGAAATGGAGTATGAAGCGGGCTTGTATGAAGACGAGGTCAATGAAGGACACACTCAACCAATGACCGATGAAGAAGCCGCGTACGACGATTACCTAAGAAATAGCTTGGGATCGGGTAGCGAAGAAAATTAGTTAAAGAAACAGCAAACATGGAGGCAAATAATGAGTAAGAAACAGCAAGTTGTTCATGTAATCGTGTCTAAGCATTCTTTAATGTTTGTATTTTTGAGTTACGAATATGCGATAACGATTTAATGTTTGTATTTTTAATGTAAAAACTATAAATGAAAGTTATGTGTTTTTAATCTTTGGTTTGTTGAAAACACATTCACCAACACACACTCATACTCATCTTCCAAGCAAAGAACCCTAACAACGAAAGCAAAGAATGGCTTCGGTCAGTCCGTTTTGCCTTGTAGTTACCGGTTTGCCTTGTAGTTACCGGTTTGTTTATACTGTGAAAAAATAATGGTTATTAAAAAAAAAAAAAAACCGGTTAACCTAAAAACCGGTTATTAAAAAACCGGTTAATAAAAAAACCGGTTTATTAACCGGTTAGATCGGTTAGGGTTTTGACAGACAAAAACCGGTTATTAACCGAACCGGTTTTTTTCCGGGCCAAAAAAAACCGGTCCGGTTAATAACCGAACCGGTTTTTTTAAAAAAACCGGTTTGTGCACCTCTAACTGAAAGTACCAAACCGATTGAATTCGGTACCGGTACTGGTACCAAATATTTGTAATTTTCGGGACCGGGAAAATGGGCACCGGTGCCGGTTTTATTCGAGAGTACCGGTTGAGTACCGATTGTTTATACAACTTTTTTAAATAATAATACGTTTTGGTTATGCCGTGTTATTGTTGCCATGACTTCTGTTGTTAATTCTTAATCTTTTATATAGTAATTCATGACTTATTTTGTTAGCCTAACAATGACATTTGTCTTGTTGTCTGCATATTACACTATGCGTACATGTAGGGACGAGTATTTGCTATTGGGTACCGGTACCGAAAATACCAAACCGAGTGAATTCGGTACCGGTACCGGTACCAAATATTTGTAATTTTTGGGATCGCGAAAATGGGTATCCGTGTTGGTTTTTTTCGAGAGTACCGGTTGAGTACCGATTGTTTATACAACTTTTTTAAATAATAATACGTTTTGGTTATGCCGTGTTATTGCTGCCATGACTTCTGTTGTTAATTCTTAATCTTTTATATAGTAATTCATGACTTATTATGTTAGCCTAACAATGACATTTGTCTTGTTGCCTGCGTATTACACTATGCGTGCATGTAGGGACGAGCATTTGCTACTGGGTACCGGTATCGAAAGTACCAAACCGATTGAATTCGGTACCGGTACCGGTACCAAATATTTGTAATTTTCGGGACCGGGAAAATGGGTACCGGTGCCGGTTTTTTTCGAGAGTACCAGTTGAGTACCGATTGTTTATACAACTTTTTTAAATAATAATACGTTTTGGTTATGCCGTGTTATTGTTGCCATGACTTATGTTGTTAATTCTTAATCTTTTATATAGTAGATGTGCCCGCGCATTGTGGCGGGGACATAACACGGATTCGGTCAATATGAGCTCGGTTTGGGGTGGAGATGATGCAGAAATTCGATGACATGGTACGGTTCGTGACTGTATCGTAGTTCGCTGTAGGTCAATGCAAGAGATCTTAGTGGAGGTTGAGTAAAAACAAAACAAATGAGACAAACAGAGCGAGAAGTGTTTATGGTCAGCACAAGACAACTTGCAAGACGATACTTCGTTTATGTTAACTTTGCAATGGTAATAATATTACTTTTGGCCCATCGAAGAATTTGGAGAAAAAACATATTTCATTTCGTTAAACGTAAACGCAAAAACAATGTAAACATACGCATCCTTATTCCCATTAACTAAAAGTTATAAGCTAGCTAACAAACACATGAAATGAAAAATAACAAAAGATGATAACAAAAGCAGGACCGACATCCTACGATTTCATTTTTTAAAACGTAAATGCACAAAGAGGTATTTCTTTAGATTACATTACTAACAATCTTCGCATTAATTTGTGCTTGATACTAGATACCATCTAGCAGGAACCTAGACTAAACCGCAAATGAAGGTATGTCTTTGTCATTATTGTACTCCCGTGGTGCAACCATCAAACAAAAAACGTGTGGGGCCCATGTTGCTTTCTTAAGCTGTGCATGATAAGCACTTCCATCATCCAATAAACATTTGAAAGGTGCATGATAAATCTGCATGCGGGCCTAATGGTCATCCAAGCATGTCATATGGTGTGATACAATTTTTTTGCACAATTTACATGTGTTACCTTGTTGCATTTGTAGTTTAGGATTTACCTTGGACTTCATGTTATCAAGCTCATCAACAGAGTAGCCTATTATGGTTTATGCCTCATCATCAAAAAGAGAAATCCAAACTTCATCACTGGTGTCTGAGAACATACCTGCAATATCAACCAATTAAATATAGACGTCATGACCATGATTAGTAATCGTAAAAAATCAAGCATATGGAAATTAAGTATAAGATAGAAAATAATGCATGTAACTATATCAAATCACAACACTGAACGCCGGATGCATAAAAAACAAGTGACAAGACTCCATTACAAAACAATAACAAATTCTATCATGATTACAGCAATAACTTGTGCCAAAATGTTCATCAGATGTGTAAACAAAGTGTAATAAGCTTAACGTGTGAACAACTGATTCTTTCATGGCAATATCGATATAGATGGTAAAACGATTCTTAAATAGATTTGCCAGATAGTTGATCAGCAAGCAATAACCAATAATAGTCGACAGGGCGGGGCCGGGGGGGGGGGGGGGGTTGCGAGCCAAGGCCTGCAATTTTATGGTGTCAAAAATTTATATAACCGTATAGAAAATGATTGGATCTTGATCATTTTATAATTATTGGGCCAAAAACCTTTTTTTTTATATATAATCCATTTATTCAAGTTTAAGATGCCCAAACTAAAATTAAAAACTAAAAAGAATAAAAATCAAATAAAAAATAAAAAGAAATAGAAGCCAATTGAAATTCCTCCTTGGCCCCTTCCTTTTTTGCGAAAGCTGAACAGAACCTGAATGACGACCAGGCCAGCCGACCAGCAGCGCAATATCAACCAATTAAATATAGAAACCATGATTAGTAATCGTCAAAATCGTCACAGTTTCACACACCTCAAGTTAGAGTCAGTTTGTGTTTTTTTGCATATTTCACATGAGTAAGCAGAACCAACGTTATCGGTAAGTTTCTTGTTGCATGTTTTGCATTCGCGATAATGCATGGCTTGATCAGTCTTAATGAAACTCATACATGCACGCAAGGATGAGATCGGTACTATACAGGTACCGGTACCGAATATCCCGGTCCTGAAAATTACAAATAGTTTATGGTATTGATTTGGTACCGAATTTCCACAACACAATGTTGCAATCTGCTCAATTTACCAAACATTTCTTTGACCAGTCGCATTAATGTATTTACCAAACATTTCTAGTATACTTTATGCATGTTAGAATGAATCAGCAGAGGAGCGGAAGAAGTAAACAAATTTGCCCTTCACCTTTGTTTAACATTGATACAAAAACTTATATGTTGTATCATGTATTTACATTTGATAGGTTTAAACCCATTTTCCTCCGTAACATAAATGTTATATTACACATGTTCTCTGTAAGATCAAACTATTTTATTTACAATTTGATTTTAGTTTAACAATCAAATGTAACTGTTATACGTGTTGTTTATTTAGTTAATGTTGTTATTTATAATATTACATTTATGTCTAAGTTTAAGTTTCTGCAATACGAGTTGTAATTTGCGCTTTAATTGTTTGTACATTGCTTACGTCATGTTGTATATTTGTTTTGTTGTTTCCACCACCGTCACTCTCCTCCTTGTATAGACTATGCACGTTTCCTCTCTCTCCAGATTGACTTCCCACCATCTCTCTTGGTGGTCTGGTAAGGAGACGGACTTGGTTTTCTCTCTCTTTGACGGTGGTGGTGGTGGTTCGATTCAGGGCGTTTTCCGCCTCAATCATCGTTGTTGGGTGGCGATGGTGTTCAACCATCAGGTATGGTTTTTCTTTTGATTAGTGTTTGTTCCTGATTTGCTTTTACTTTCACTAGATGGTTCACTTTCTCAGAAGCATATCATCAAATTTCCTATTTGTTTCCGTCATTTGCACCAAGATTACATGGAAGTAAATGGTTTTCATTTACTTTGTGCAGATTTTGATGTTGAAGAGCTGTACATCTAAGCATCATCTTAATCATAAGGTTTGTTTTTATTTGAAATCTTTATAATGGTAAGATGTATAGATGTAATCTTAGTAATATGTACGCATTATACTAAAAATAATAGCATAATCATTTGCTGCAGCAACATGGCTTTTTTGGAATTTCACCTTGCACACGGTTACACATCATGCTACCCTGCGTTTTACCTTCTGCCAGATATCGCCTACATGCACCTCTTCTGTTTCGACCGAGGAATTCAAGTTCATCATCTCTTCCCTTGGTTTCACAAACCCTTCAGCCCTCACTATAGTTCGCCACTCTCTCTCCGCTTCACCATGTAATCAGAAAGAGGTCCCCATATCACTTACTATTGGATGAATGTGTAAGTATACTGGCCTCTACAACATACAAATTTATAGCTTGATTTTAATAATAAGCAAAAGTAGAACAGGAATAGTTTCACATATAAAATGATGCCAATGTTATACAAACAAGATGACGCTAACTTACCTACCTATGCCATTGCAGGTGTATGCAGGCGCAAGCAAGACCCACACATTTGTATAAATCGGCAAATTAGATTAAACAAGCAAACAAAGAAGTTTAAGAAGACAACACATCAAGGGGTTTTTCTTTTGAAGTTTCTATGAATTAATAACCACCTGCACCTCTGTTCCTTTCAGTTGGACTTTGTTAAAGTCAAAACATGTTCTTTTATGAAAATTGATGTGATTCCAGGTAATTCCCCTTATATATACATATGTGTGGGTATGTATATGTAGACACAAAAAATTATCTATGTTTGACATCAAAAGACAAGATAGAAACATGAATTATGTATCAAAATATAAATGATATAAATGTCACTGATGCATCATGACAAATTGTAAATCATAATTTCATAAGAGGCTTCTAAATAAAAACAGAAAAGTAAGAAATGAGTTGATTGTTTTCTTAGTTGATGTTATTGTGGTAGGATTTTGTTCTGTGCTAGAAATACATTTGACTTTTGTGGTCAAACAAGGAATTAAAGGAAACTCATGTTAGATGTTGGAATTTGAATGGCGGTGACAAAATATATATGGTGGTTAAGGCTGGTGTGACGACTAACTCTTTGCACATGCTGATTTGACTCTGGATCATCACTGAGCTTCAATTATGGTTCAAAGCTCATGGTAGAGGCGAACCGTAGGTAAGTCGTCGTCCATCATTGGGTCCGATTCGTAATCGTTGGTGGTGGGTCCAATTCGTAACCGTTGGTGGTGGCGATGGTAGCTGTCTGTTATAGTTGTCTGTTATGGTTGCTGATTATTGATCATCTATAATTGAGTTGAGCGGACGGTGATTGTGTGAGTGTTTTGCAAGCTGATTTACAGCCTGCTTAGGGTTGGCTTGGTTTGGTTTGTAAGGGCTATGATGTTCAATTATCCGAGCCTATGTGTTTAAATGGTTTGTTTAAATCTGGATCTGATGAGAGATCTGTTGCTTTATCAAAGTCTTAATTTTAAGCTGAAGATCATACATGGTTTCCACTACATATCATCATAAACATTGGCACATAGTATTGTGTGATATAATTGTTTGCTTTTTGAAATGCATTTGAATTGTTTTTGATTAATTTTGTTTGTTTGAGCAGTGGAGCCATGGCTGAGGATCTTTAAGGAAGGATCAAAAAGCTGTTGAATCATTTATTAGATCAGAGGAGTTAAAAATGCTTTTCAAGGCACGTCATGTAAAGACTTTGACCCGGCAGGTACAAGAATTCGATGTCAAGCTCCGGTACAAGAGATGCGGTTGGCAATGTAGAGATTCCACTTTTCTTTAATCAAGTAATAATTTAAGTTATATATATTGAAATTGGGTTGGCAGTGTGAAGATTTGTTGTTGCTTTTGACTCTTGATTTTTCATAGGATTTGGAGAAGCATCACCAGAAGGTGATCCAAAGCAACAACAAATCTTCACAGTTTCTTTACATATGGTGTGAAGATTAGTTTCGTGATGTTTAACCATACATATGCACTGTTTACTTTTTATATATTATTGTTTATGGAAATATTTTGTACACCTCATCTAATACACGTCATCTAACCCACACAACTCTAGTTACTCCTCTTAATCGTCATCTAAGGGCAACCTACTAGTTTGTATCTATTTGCCATACTTTTTTAAAGAGTATTTTGCTTCAGCCCCATTTGTGAAACATAAACTAAAATCATAGCAATAAGAGTAAAATATAAAGATCAAAATACTGATTTGTTTTAAATATGTGACAACATTTTGTTCAAAATGCCAGTTTTATGCACACAAAATGTAATATAATAATATCGATTTGAATGCTTTATTTTTAAAATAAATGAAACATCAAGGTTTGGTTGGTAACTTAAATTAATATAGTGAATAAATGTATCAAAAACTCTTTAAAAGTCATAAATAGAAGTTATTATATGAAATAACTGAATTACATATAAATTTTTTTTTTACTTGTGTAACACGAGCTCTAACCTAGTTTATAAATAAAGTAATCGGGTGGCTTGAGAGAATGTAGGAAGCAACCAGAGAGTTTTTAAATGTCTCGTTTATATATATATATTTAAGATAGATTAGCTTTTAGCACACGTATTACCCTTTTTTCTTTTTTCATTTTTTCATTTTTATATTGTGAATATATATTTTGTTTTTAGAAATTTATTGTAAAGATATTTGTAATCATTATTTTTTGGTTATGTTCATTTATGTTCATATTTGGATGAAACATTAAATGAAGAAATATTGGATTTTAATAATTCAAACTTTGGCCTATTGACCGGTATTAAACCCAAATTAAGAAATACCCTATGTTAATCCTAACCATTATCATATTAGCTTCCACTTAGCCTTTTCGTAACGAAGACTAACGCAGTTAGTTTTTGGGCCAAAAAAAAAACTTTTGTTTATTATAAACCAAGTTTAATTTTCTCTCCAACTAGGGGTGCAAACGAGCCGAGACAAGCTTGAGCTTGACTCGCTTATATCTTTATTTCTTAAGCTTGAGCTCGGCTCATGAGTGGTTTTTCAGACTCGCGGTCAGCTCGTTTACCATTTATTAATCAATTTTTATATATTTAAAATTAAAAAATATATAAAAATAATAATATATGTATTATTTATTTATTTTTTCGTTATTATGTATATTAATTAATAATAATAATATAAATTTTCAAACTCTCCATAAACCTATAATCTGCATGACGGCGACGGTGATGGCGGCGAAGGTGACGATGGTGGAAGTGGTTGCGGCAACATCAGTGGTGACGGCAGAGGTGACGGCGACGGTGGCGGCGGCGACGGTGGTGGCGGCGGAGGTGACGCTGGCGGTGGTGGTGGCGACAAAGGTGACGGTGGCAGTGGTGGTGGTGGTGCCGGTTGTGGCGGCGGCAATAGTGCTGTCGGCGGCCAGTAGTGGTGGTGGCGGGCGGGTGGTAGAGGTGACGGTGGTTGTGGGTTTTGAAGTTTGTTTATCCATCTCAAGTTGGAGAAATGATAATATTTTGCCCTAAAACTAACCTGGTTAGTCTCCATTAGGAAAAGGCTCGGTGAAGGCCAATAGGATAAAAGTTGTGTTAACCTAGGGAATTTCTTAAGTTGTGATTAATATTGGCCAATAGGCCAAAGTTTGGATTATTAAAATTTAATATCCCTTGAATGAATCATGTACTTAATGCTTTATATCTATTCGTTTGTGTTCCTTTAAGTGTGTTTATTTATATTCGTTTATGTTTGTTTGTGTTGGTTTATGTGTGTAATATGTTCATTTATATTCGTTTACATTTGTTTAATTATGTTCATTTACGTTAGTTTATGTTCACACACTATTGATTTAAATTTTAAATGAATAATCATTTAACCAGGGTTTGCATCATAGAGCATTAACATCAAAAAAATAAATCTGGCATGCTTTTATAAATTTAAGATAGCATAGTATGTTAGTAATTTGCCACAAGTAACAACTGTTCTCGGCATGGAATCAATCTTCGCATGGTGGTGGTGGTGGTATGAGTGATAAAAATGAAAACCGGTCTCATGAGAAATCCAACAAAGAAGGGTCTGTTTGTGTATGTGACGATGGTGGTTGATGCAAGAAAGGGGAGATTTTTAACATTCGTCAAATTTCAAACTCGTAAACCCGGCTCGTTTAATTTTTCTTATTTAATAATAATATTTTTGTTTTACTATTCGGATATTCGTTATTAAATAAATGACGAATATCAGTAACTTTATAATGGTGTGGTCTATTTACGTTTATCTCGTTATGTAATATAAATTTTTAGTTAAGGAACAATCCACCAAGTGCCATCTATACCCTTACATTTTGCTCTTACCACTCTTGAATAACCAATTAATATTTAGGGATTGATGTGCAAATCTTTTAAAACATTATTATTTTTTTTTCTTCTTTTTCCTCTCCCTCCTTTTTCCCACCGACGGTACAGCCCCCCCCCCCCTTTTTGATTTTTGATCCACGAAATCAGCCGGAAATCACCTAATTGGTAATATATACTCATTAATTAGTCAAACACGTTGTCAATCAACACGTTAATTGCGTAAATTACAGTTAAATGACATCAAATTTACTTATTAATAAGCCGTCGCGACTGTGTTGACCTCTAAACCTTATAAATTTACGATAATAACTCAATTAACTCTTCATACACCATACCTACATCGTCTTGAATCAAAACCCTAAACCAATTTTAGCCTAGAAGTTGTTTCAGATCAAGTTTTGGTTTATGTTCAAGTTGTCAACCCTAACTCTCCATTTCTATTCAATTCATGACCATATCAGACAATTGATTAAGGGATTCAGGTCGTTGTTACAGCGTCTTCAAAACCCTAAATCAATTCTAATTGACAAATGGTGTAAGGGCCTAAATTTAATTCTAGGGTTCTTGATGTTAGGTTTTTGTTCAAGTTCTTGTATTTATATTGTATCTTTTATCCTCTTAACGTGTTAGTCACCTGCCCTAGTGGCAGGTGCATATTTCCCTTAAGCCTTGAACCAGCATGGGGTGTAGGTTCGAGTCCCCTAGGCCTGGTTTTGTTTCATATTTTTTAAAATCTATTTTCTTGCATTATTATATATATAACTAATATTATTTTTAATCATTAAACGGACCGAAACCCGCCAAGCTCTCAAAAGATGTTTTTCGTTAAAGTTTTACGTGCACATGGGTGTGTGTGCGTATACACACACGCACAAACATGTGTAATTATTATAATTTATAAATCTATGTTTAAAAACCTAAGATAATTTTACTCGTTTAAATATATCGATTATTACTAAACTTTCAAAACAAATTTTCGTTAATAAATATATGTTTAAATAATAACAAATTAAAATCTCATTATTTATCGAAAAGGAAATCGTATTAATCATTTATGCATCTATTTTAACTTTCATAAAATTTATATAAAATATAGTTATAAATTACAAATCCGTTATAAACCCATCATGTCGTGTTTCAAATGCATTTAAAATTAGGAATTATCGCTGAAGCAACTCATGGAACTAACTAGTCCACTTTGCCCGTCTTCTCGTTACGCCTTTATTTCATCTTAAGAGTGAGTAATCACATCCCCTTTTTCTCTATTTTGTTTTGGGGGCACTATGCGCATTAGAAATTAAATATTATACTATTATACTCAAACCAATTCCATTATTTGCGTGGTTGTGGTATTGTTCAATTAATTATTGATTGCTATATGAATTATGTGTTTACTGCTTTATGTTTGGTTGGTATCTCATCCTCATCCTCATAGTATGAAAATACGTCGTTCGAGTAGGCTTTTCCGAATCTAGTGGCATGTTTGAAAAGACACTTTTGTTATTTTTATTTTATGTTGTTTATTTGTTGCGAATTCGTCCGAGTAGAAATGTCCGTATTCTAGTGGCATGATTGAAAAGACACTTATACTTGTTTATATTAATTGATGCTATTCACATACGCAAGGGATTGTTTATTTGTCATATTAATATTATTATATTTACACCAAACTGTGAATTACTCACTCAACATGTGTTGTTGACAAATTATTTTAACGCATAATGCAGGTTATTATAAGAAGTTATCTGAAGTGAAGATATACACATGGACTTTAGGTTAAAAATTATAAAGTTTAAATATTGCATCAAATTCTTTTAAATTTTGATTTGTTTGTGTACGATTGATATGAAAAAATAAATTTAGATATTGACATTTGTTATTATTAGTGTCTTTGAGCTATGATACAAATTATGTCGCGCCCCGGCATGTTCCGCCGTAGGTTGGGGTGTGACAGATTGGTATAAGAGCCGAAGGCAATAAGATAGGTGGTTAGACGTAACGACTTAGTAGTATGCTTAGGGTCCCTATACGTGTTCATATACGCGCACCCTACTTGTTTAAATTGATGTATTTTTGTACATAGCTTAATTTATTAAATTGTTCATCATATACAATTGTACACAAAAGCACACACTTATTCCGAGGTTATGCCTCACCCTTAAAATTATTTTCAAAACTTTGAACGATTATTAATCGGGAATTTCTTTAAGAAATCCCACATTTTATTTCCTCTCTCCTTGAGGATAATTTGTGTGATGGATACATAGTAACTGTAAGGGAGACATACTTATACACCGAACCCTTGACACCAAGGCTTGCGAGCCTAAGGAAGCGTAATGCGCACAAATCTTGATCAATCGCGAGACCTGGTTGCCTTCCTGGAGGGTGAGGCATGGGTGTGAAACTTAATAAGCCAAAGCGTATCACGCCAAACGTTCACAAATCTACTACCCTCATTGTATCAATAGTGGTTATGAGATTATCACACCCTTAATCTATAACCGAATTCACGGTGATACGTGGCTAAACTCGGTTTTCCCTATGTTGTTTTAGTTGAATGAATGGAAGGGAAAAGCCATGGTGGTTCATGAATACCCCCGACCGTTCACACCAACGCCTCATATCTCGATTTTCATCAATTTTCGAACATTTTGTTGAAATAAAACCATGATGATAAATGGATAACTCAATAACTAAGTTTTTATTATTGAATCTATAATATATATAAACGAAAACCCAAAAATCCTATGTGTCACAATGTGGTCGTTCCCCCCTTTTATGGAAGCCACCAGATTTCTTGATTTTTAAATGGAGGCATCTCATTGATTTTACCCAAATTCATGGGTATGGGTCTTACCAAAACCAGATAGCTCTTAAACGGGTTATAACATCTCATTAAATTAAAAATTAATCTTACCAATTATTTGATATGAAAATCCTACAAAATAGGAATATACTAAAATTTAATATCTAATTTAAAAAGAAAAAGATATTATTTATAATTAATAAACAATTTAATAGTAAAAAACATAAGCGGGTCATAGGTCACCAAATCCAGATAGCTTTTAAACGGGTTGTAACATATCATTTATTTATGAAAGCCTTTCATCATCAAACCCTAAGTATATTATTAACTTTCTTACAATAAAGAAAATTAAAATCCAAAAAATAAATATTAAAAAACGAAAAATGTAAAACAACCATTCTCTCAAGCCATCAGATTACTTTATTTGTAAATGAAGGTTTCTCACGCATTTGACCCGAATTCACGGGTAAAGGTCTCACCAAACCCAGATAGCTCTTAAACGGGTTATAACATCTCATTATATTAAAAAAATAATCTTATCAAATATTTGATATGAAAATCCTATAAAATAGGAATATACTAAAAATTAATATCCTATTTTAGTTTAAAAAAGATATTATTTATAATTAAGAAACAATTTTATATTAAAGAAAATAAACGGGTAATGGGTATCACCAAACCCAGATAGCTTTTAAACCGATTATAACATATCATTTATTTGTGAAACCATTTCATCATCAAACCTCAAGTATATTAATTATTAACTTTCTTACAATAAATAAAATTAAATCCAAATATACATATATAAATATTAAAAACGAATAATGTAAAACAACCCCCGTAATGCGGGGGATAAAATCTAGTTTATTTATAAATATCAATGTTTTTTTTCTCATTTTGTTATAAGGAACCATGGTGATTTCATGAACTCCTAAATGGATTTTTTTATTCATTTCATACTATTAAAAGTTTGAAAGTTATATATATATATATATTTTTATTTTTCATAAATGAGAAAAATTTTCAAACTCAACCCCAAAGTATCCAAGGACTTTTTTTTGTTCAATCTTTAGGCGTGTTCCAATCTACATTTCGTAACCTCGTATATTTATAGTACATACCCGAGTTAAAAAAAATGAAGCCCACACATTTACATAAATTACTTGAAGCTCATTAAATTTTACACAATTTTCCCTCGCAGCATGTTTTCTCGCCTCATCAACCGTAGCCGTCACACCGGCAACTCTGGTTGAAGCATGTCATCTCGCATTGCCAAGGGAATCATGGAAGCCCTCCCGACACTCGTTTCTCAACTCCAACCGTGAATGCTGTTACTAATGTTTCCGTGAACCCATACCCTAATGTTTGCTCTTTCAAGCAATTCACGAATGCTAACCCAATCGACTACATTGGGATCGAGGGTGCTACCACCTTTCTTCAATGGTTCGAGCACATGGAAAGCGTGTTCCTCCACTATGCATGCCCGGAAGACAAAAAGACCACTTATCCCTCAAGCGTTTTCATATTGAGTTCTCTTACTTGGTGGAATAGTAAAAAAACACTCCCTTGGAGCTGAAGTTGCCATGGCCTTGCCATGGGATGACCTCAAGAAACTCATGTTGGAAAAGTTTTGCCCGAAATACGAACTCTGTAAGTTGGAAGAAAAATTTTGGAATTTGAAGCAAGAGGGTGGTTATAATACCACCTACAACGATCGGTTCCACGAATTGAGCCTCCTCATCCCGTACATGGTCACTCCGTTGGAGCGTGCTACTGACAATTTGATGATGCAAATCCAAGATTCCGTCCTAAGTCGTGCCTGAAGGATCTTCATGATGCCATTACCCTAGCTGGTACCCTCACCGAAAACCATTTCAAGGCCGGGACTTTAACACGTAAAAGTACCAAAAAGCGTATCGAAAAAGCCACGACCAAACCTTCCAACAAGGATAAGGTCGAAACCACAACAAAACCCACGAACACCAACACCACCACCACCACCAACAAAAACAATAACAATAAACGTAAACACTAAAACTACGCCTTAACCAACTCGAATCAATCACCAACCCAAGATATCCAAATCCTAACCAACAAAAAGCCCTACACGGGAACATATCATTTATGTGACAAGTGTAATTCCACCATCCTACTACCGCACAATGCCGAAAATGCTTCAACTGTGGCCGCTTTGGTCACTTCATCAACTCTTGTCGAGAACCCATGCAAGCTCAACACAACTCACCCATCCCACAACCCGTTATTCAACCTTATCACCAATCATATGTCCCATCTTATCCACCCACTATACGAGCCTGCTATCATTGCGGTAGCCCAAACCATCTTCGCAACACATGTCCAAAACTCGTATATTAAATCCAAACCTACCCAAACCAAACCAGCCAACTCTAAATATATCAAGCCCAAACCTCCCAACCACAAGCCCAAGCTGAGCAAGCCCAACTAATGCAAGCCATCCATCCAAGCTATTCAACCTCAACCAAACCAAGCCGTTCAAACCCAAATGAATCCAGCCAACTAGGGTACACAAGGACGCGTGTACATCGATGCCAATGAACTTTAGCTTAGAAATCAGGCACCACTTCACACTAGTCCTTATGCTCAAGGACCTACCTACCCCGAGAAGACAAACGCTGCAAGCAACATTTTTTTTTATCCTTTTTGCATTTATTACTTTTGTTTTTCCCTTTTGAATAATTTCTCATTGTACTCAAATTTTTATTATTATTAATGAAATCATGTTTACATTTGATATATCCATCTTCACTTACTCTCATCACAAAGCACGACACGTATTGCTTATATTTATCTTTAGAATTATAATTGTTTGCTCATGATCAACTCAATTTAATGGCCTATGACCAGTGACCTCAAACATAATCGTGGAAACCGGGACCATGTGCATGGCTATATACCTGGTTATTTAACAGGAACCATAATCTGGGCTGCCTATGACCGGTCACTTTGAACCAGGGCTGTGTTCTTGGTTAAGGCATAGCTATCTAATAGGAGCCCTATGCATGCATTTTATTTTATTGATTTTATATCCTCATTTACGATTTATCACTATCTCAATACTAGCGTCACAAACTTACACCCTCTCTGTAATGGCTAAACTTCACCGGGAATATCACAACTAACAACTTTGCGTCATTATTTCTCTAATTTTGTTAGTTTCTTGTGGTTATCATATGTTTACACAATCAATTTATAGCCTCTCATGACCTCCAGTGTTTCGTATATTCGACTTAACTATTATGATGATTATTTCCGTTTACTATAAAAAGAGTTTTTATTTTTGGTTTTAATACCCAACAACTTGTTATGTCTTTCAAACGTTCTATCTTGATATACATTAACTATAAGAAGTATGATATTTAAGCTTATTCAATCGTTTTGGTGTTGCACTAGTTATCTTGATATCTGACTTCAAGAGTTTTCTTTATTTTTGAATGGTCGTTAAATTTTGTTTCGCTTTTATTCCAAATTTATCTTGATTCAAAAAAGATTTTTCTTAAACGTGTATGTATGATTTTAACCTACTCAACGAAACAAACCATGCGGACCATGCGACGAAATAAGTAATTATAAGTGCACGCTTAATTACCGAAACCCCCGCATGGAAGTCATGGTGGGTACGTTGGTGTGCGAACAACTGATGTAGTCTAAAATATACGTATTATTATATAAATATTCCTTATACTTTTCAGTGCTTTTGAGCCATGTTTTTATTGAATACTATTATTATTTGGTTCACATGTGAGTTTAATGGTTTCTAAAGACAATTAGCTAAAATGGAACATGTTTACTAAATTTGAAACCGACGAATGAAGGGTCGACCATATGCTATATTACTAATTATAATTATATTGTATTAAGTATTATATTTAGTATTTCAAAAAGAAAGAAAAAGAAAAAAAACATAATAAAATTAAAAACAAGGATGTCGCGTAAATATAGATGAAAGAACAGACATTTCATATAAGTGATGAATATCTTGCATAGCATATTTCAATCATCTATTGATATTAATTGAAAGTACCGATGGATATATAACCGGGTTGTTAGGTGGGTTGCATTATGCAAAAGAAAATAGGTCCACAATTTGGTGTCGGTAATTATGACTTGAAGAGAAAGCAAAAGGATTAATATATTTCACTTCTTTTGGCGGCTGAAAGGAGGAGAGAAAATAAAACCCTACTACCTCACTTTGATATTTTAGTTGTTGAAGACCCAAAATTGAAGAAAAAAGAAGCAGCCAATGATCGGTTGATTGGTGAACTCACGTAAAAGGCAGCCACAATTTCTTCTTCTAGAAGAAATCACAGACGAAACACATTATATTCTTTTTGGAGTATATATTCAACGGAAGAAAGTGATTGAAACATTAAACAAGTTAGCTATTATTATTATTATTATTATTATTATTATTTTGTGGTAATATAATAAAAAAGAAAGTTGGCCGCAAGAGAGGAAAAAGAAAGCGGTTTTGTGGCTGGGTTCGCATCTCTACTCATCCAAACATCATGATCTTTGGTTTGAATTTATTATTAGTTTTGTGAACTCAATTATTGAACTTATTATTGTGCTTTGTCTTTGAGTATGGTTATTGACTAAAACTTTATTACTTGCCTAGGTTTTGAATAAATATTTGTTGAGTTTTGGTTTGCTTGTCGGTATTGGGTTATTTGTGTTGGACTTATATTATAGTAATGAACCTTTTGATTTTTAATAAGATGAATATGCATGCTTATTTTTAATTTACATTTATTCAATCGTTCCATATATGTGTCTTTGTGAATGTCTTTCATGTGTAGACGCATATTAGGTTACCTACTATGTGTTCGTAACTAGTTTATGGTTTATAGTCGACATATTCCATAGGAACTATTGTTTGAGGGTTTAGAGATTTTAAGTGTTCTACCTATCTTGAGACTGAGAGGTAATAGATAGTTGGGGTTGTATTATTCATTAGATGATTTAGGTATAGATTGCACAAGAGTGATTTTCCCCTTATTGTCTTTTGATTTTTGCTATCCTAAGTCTTTTTGAGCATATTTAGGTTACTTCTTACGTCCCTTATACTCCCAGATGTATTGTGATTAATAATACTGAGAGGTGATCTAGTCATTAGAGTACTTTAATATTGTTGGAGAGACTGAGAGGTAATCCAACCAGCCGGTTTGCGTCTTACGCCCCTTAGGTAATCCTTGTAGGTCACACCCAGAGAATGGTCAGGGATCCACTAAGACGTCTAGGGTGTGGTATCTTTAGATCCCGGTTACATCATAGTTTCCATAGCCGATAAGCATCCAACATTCACAAATAGGATTTCAAGCCTGCGTAACGCCTTTCTCATTATTGTTTTTGTCTAAGTGTTAAGTTTTAAATTTAATTTACTAGTTTAATTAATTATTCTACATAGAAACTAGTTTTAAAATAAAATAAACTAGTATTCTGACCCCCCGCATCAAAAACATAGCCGGATACGATACAAAAACGAATTGCATTTCATCAAACACATAGGGTGCACAAAAAGAAAGATATCTAAAACCTTTATTCTAACACCATCAATTTCACCAATATACAACCAAAAAGTCTAATTTATAAATCCACAAAACATATTTGTCAATATCATTAAAAAGTCCAAAGGAGATGATCTTGATAAAACATCTTATTTTCAACAACTGTTTAAATCACGAAGCCACAAATGACATGGAATTAACTTCACTTGAGAAAAGTAATTCTAATCAGAACCGTTAAGACCGGTTTTTCTGGAACAAAATCAGCACTCACCTCAATATTCAACTGCAACTTGTTTTTCTGTTGTCACTTACATTCACAAAATGTTAAAAACAGTTGTAAATACCATGTGCAGTTCATGATGCAAATTATTATTATTTTAAGGAATATTGGTTTTAAATATTCCCAACTATGCCCTATTGGTAAATATCAATCCCAATTTTACACTTGCCTACTGACAGTCCCAACTATTGGTGTATTCATTTTTAACGGGCCGTGACTAACGGATGACTAACTCCGTTAGTCTAATACTTACGTGACATGTCTAGTTGTCAAAGATTTGATTACGTGGCAGCTTATGTGGCAACCAAGCATAATAATAATAATAATATCCCTAATTCCCTACCTTTTCTTTCCCACCACAATCAATCACCGTCTCCAGTATTCCGGCCACCACCATCTTCCTCCATTCAGCCAGCCTCCACCACCCTACCAAATCCACCACCGTCACTGCAACCTGCGATTAATGGCGAGCCGAGCACATCTGGAGCATTGTACTAGGCTTCGACATTATAATTTTGTCGAGCAGATATCAAGGGGTTTAGTAGGTGATGGCGAGCCAAGAGATAGCAGGTTTATAGCAGATCGGACTATGTTGTTTGCCAATTTCAATCTTTGTAGCTTAGCCAGAAACGAGTTGTTTCTCCGGTAATGGTGGTGGCGGAGATTTGAATATGCATTCCGGCATTGTAAGGGTTTGATATAATTAAGGCTTTTTGTTATGGAATTGAATTAGGCTTTTTGATCTTATAATTGATTCTGATTTATGCGAATGTGGCGGTGGTGCTACGGTTTGGTGGCAGCAGAATCAAACACCCACCCAATTAGCAGCCGGGAAAGTAGTTGTTGCCACCGGAGACATAGGTACAACGGCGGGTGGTGGGATGTGTTCCGCCGATGGTTGCAAGGGTGGTCGTGTGTTCCGGAGGAAGACTAAAAAGTGAAGTGTGTGGTGGTCGTGTATTCCGGCGATGGTTGTAGGGGTGGTGGGTTGCAAAGAGTCCAATAAGGCAGCCTACTCAACATTAGATGCCACGTAATGTTTCCACGTAGATCTTTTTGACAACTAGAGTGCCACGTAAGCATTAGACTAATGGAGTTAGTCATCCGTTAGTCGCAGCCTGTTAAAAACAAATACACTAATAGTTGGGACTGTCAGCAGGCAAGTGTAAAGTTGGGACTGATGTTTACCAATAGGGCATAGTTGAGATTATTTAAAACCAATATTCCTTATTTTAAATGAATAAGGTATTAGAGGCTACATCAGTCAGATACGCAAAATAAAGAGAAATTGTTACTTTCTTACCTTTAACATGCTTGTAGGTAGATGCTGGATAACTATGGATCAAACTCCTAGAAGCCTAATAATAAGTAATAAGCAGTTAACCATCAGTAATATTATTAACTTGCATTCATAGGGTTTACATCCCAAAAAAAAGTATTTTACAGTTTCCATCAATAAATAACTGGAGTTTTGGTAGCACCAACCTCACTAATTATAAAAGAAAATGGTTAAGTTGAGATTGTTTTCCAAGAAGCAATGTGATTCAGAGGCTGCTCTTAACTACATACATAATGTAACAAGTAAATCTACCAAATACTAAAGCATTATTCTTTGGAATTTTGAAGATCATATACAAAATAGAAAGATACACCATAAACAATCAACATATCCAAGAAATCATGAACTCAAAACATAGCCCAGAATAAATCCTCAATCTGAAATTGGAAACCGTCATAAAAATTAGTTCCAAAAGAATTTAATGCGAATTGGGGATTAGGGTTAAAGGCCCGTCGATTGTGTTTCGAAGACAACAAGCGAGTAATGTTTTCAACCTAGTGTCATCGTCAGAAGCAAATCCTACTCGTCCGATACTCTGATCTGTTCTCCGATTTTCTTCTCTCTCACTCAAAATTGATGACGATGATGTTAAGAAGCATAGTCGATTGTTTTGGTAGAAATTGTCAGCAGAAAGATGGAGATGTGTCTGGGGTAACAACACGTGTAGCAGAACACATACGTGGGAGATGGAAACGTTGATACAAAAGATACAATAACAAAAACCAAAAGTACACCATTTGGAAGCCAGAGTAATTCTGTGAGTGATGAGAAAGTTGAAAAATAATATATATAATAATAAATAATCCAATATTAATTTTTTTCTTAGTTATTAGTTTAATTAGCTTTTAGAATCTAGTTTTGTTAATTTATTAAGTGTCTCTACGGTTCGATATTCCCGGTCTTCCCATAGCTATACTACACCCGATAAGCTCACTTGCCTGTTGTTAGTGGTTTGGTTTAGGGTATTCTAGGTTTTTATTACTTGTTGTGCTTGGTTGATTTATTACTATATTTTTATACACCACTTTACGCACATCAAGATTTTGGTGCAGTTGTTGGGGACACTTGGTAATTCGGCGAATTAGATTCTATTTGCTTTTTCTTTGTTTTTAGTTTTAGTTTAATTAATTAGTTTTATTTTATTTTAATATTAATTGCTCTTAATTGCTATATGTGCCTTGTGTGTTTTAGGGATAAGCTTTGGTAATCACTCTTTTATCTGTTTTTCAGCGTATGCGACGTACTCGTTCACTAGGACCACCAGAGTTCACCGTTTCTAACGAACCCAAGAGAGATTTTCGTGAGCGCCGCAGGAAGCTTTGGGAGATTGCACGTGATTTACGCTAAAGCAAGGTACACGTTTGGGATTCCACTTTAGATATGGCTGACCCTATCCCCCCTAGGCGTACGGTTCACTCGAGAGCGAATGAGGGAGTTACGGGGAGACGATCTGCTATCACACGTCCGGCAATGCCTGATGCTAATAACTGGCAGATTCCGACCAACATCATTAACTCCATAACTAATTCTTCCCCATTTCACGGACTTGAAAACGAGGACGCGCTGGGCCATATGAGTAAATTCACTCGTATTTGCGACACTTTCAATATCGCCAATGCCACTTGTGCTTCTATCTACTTTCATCTTTTTCCATTTTCTCTAGAGTGTCAAACTTCATCATGGTTGGAAAACCTTTCCCCTGTGTCCATCACTACTTGGGATGATCTTCAAGCTGAATTCCTTAAGAAGTGTTTTCCACCATCTAAAGCCTCACGACTCCATGATCAGATTTGTTCATTCAGCATGGAACCTGACTAGCCATACCTTTTGGCTTGGGAAAGGTTCCATAATATGCTTTGTAGATGCCCTCAGCATGGTCTATTCGAATGGGTCGTAGTCAAGAAATTCTATAATGGGCTGACCTTTGAGATGCAGCAGAGATTTAATACGTCGGATGGAGGAAACATGTTAGAGAAGCTGGATATATATGAGTGTGAGTTGATGTTTGAAAGTTTCGCTCTAGCCGAGCAGCAGGGGTCTTCCTCCCGAGGTACTTCTAGAACGACCATTTCTTTCTCTCGAGGCATCTATGAAGTCTCGAATGATACTAGCATCACGGCTGCCTTAGAGGCAATGCAGAGGGAATTAAAGACTTGAAGAAGGTCGCCTAGAGGTGTGAGATTTGCCGAGGAGGGCATGATACAGATGATTGTTCATTTAAATCAGCAGGAGTAGGTGGACTACTTCAAAAATCAGAATAGAGGACCGAATGCCTATGGGAACCCTGGATGGAGGAATAGCTCCAACTATGGTTGGAGGTTAGGAGGTAATGCTCATGGCTTTCAGCCGAGACAGGAGCAGGGGCAGGTCAGAGATTTAGAGGCGGCAGGGAGTTCGAGTGCGGGAAAGAGTAGTGGTATGGATCTGGATCTTAAGGAGCTTCTAACTAAGCAATCTACCATGCTTTCACACCATAATGACAGAGATAATAACACACAGCAGAGACTGGCTGAGCACGACATCATATTAAAGAACCAGCAGTCGTCATCTTTGGAGATGTCTCGGAATGTGGACGAGATGATGAAGCATATGCTACCTAATAAGCAGGTCGGAGCATTTCAAGGAAGCACCGAGCTTAACCCGAAGGCACAAATGAAGGCGGTGACCACCCGTAGTGGTAGAGGAAGCGATAGAGAGCAGCCGCCGGCAGATAATGAAGAGGCGGTGGACAAGGAGATAGAGATGGAGGCTCCTGTGAGGGCGCACTAGAGGCGAGACCCAGCAAGTACAGCGTCAAACGGTGAGTCTCCTTCGAAGAAGGTTATTGAGAAGAAGATTGAAGAGAAGAAGAGTCCCGAAGTCGATCTTCCTCGAGTTCCGTATCCTGCTTGTCTTCTGCGGCAGAAGTATGTGGAGGAATATGGACATTTCTTGGACATGTTTAAATAGTTAAAAATCAATCTTCCGTTTGTCGAAGCACCCCAGCATATGCGCAAATATGCTAAATTCTTAAAAGATCTTCTTTCGAGTAAAAAGAAGCTAGAGGGGCTTTCGACAGTATGTCTAAATGAAGGATGCTCTGTGGTAACAAGCTGCCGGTGACATTAGCAGACCCGGGACACTTCACAATCCCGTGTTTTTTTGGCAGCCCGACTGAGAGCTACGCGTTGGCCGATTTAGGTGCTGGCATAAATCTTAGGCCATATTCTCTCTACAAAAAGCTAGACATTGGCGAGCCGGTCCCAACGCGCATGAGTTTATCCTTGGCCGACCGTTCAGTCAAATATCCACGGGGAATCGTGGAAAACATACTCGTTAAAGTCGATAAATTCGTTTTCCCCGTGGATTTTGTTATTCTTGACATGGAGGCTGACGATTATGTCTCACTCTTTTCAGGACGACCCTTCCTGTGTACTGCTAAAGTGCTTATTGACGTCTTCGACGGCAAAATTACACTTTGTGTAAGGGAAGAGAACGTCACCTTTGATGTCGTCAAATCGATGAGGAACTCTTGTAGTCAGGACGATTCCGTTTATTCCTTGACATGTTCATATATCAGTTTGAGCGATTTCTTGACTATTTATCGCGAGTAGATTTGCTCAATTAGGAGGACGAGGTCGATGTTCCCCCGGAGCATGACCTGAGAATTCTTGCTAGCTCACCTCCTTTATACCCCGAGGTTTTGAAGGTTTCCAATAGCACCGAGGGACCGAAGGAGAGACCATCGATTGAGGCACCACCGTCCCTTGAGCTTAAAGAGCTACCTCCTCATTTAGAGTATACTTTCTTGGACGATGAGGCCGATTTGCCCGTCAACATTTGTTCTCAATTGACGGATGATGAGAAGTCGAGGTTGGTTGATGTGCTCAAGGCATACAAACAGGCTATTTCGTGGAAACTCATGGACATTCAGGGCATTAGCCCGAACTTTTGCATGCACAGGATACTTATGGAGGATGAGTATAAGCCTATAATCCAACCTCTGAGGAGGCTCAACCCTAACATATCGGAGGTGGTCAAGAAAGAGGTTATCAAACTTCTTGACACTGGCCTGATCTATACCATCTCCGATTCTTCATGGGTGAGTCCCGTTCAGATCGCCCCTAAGAAGGGAAGGATGACAGTTGTCACTAACGAACGAAAAGAGCTTATTCCTACTAGGATAGTCACAAGTTTGCGGGTTTGCATTGACTACAGGAGGCTTAACGACGCTACTAGGAAAGACCACTTTCCTCTTCTGTTCATTGATCAGATGTTGGAGCGTCTATCGGGATGATATTTTACTGTTGTCTTGATGGATTTTCAGGTTATTTCCAGATCCTGGTCACCCATGAGGATCAGGAAAAGACCACTTTTACATGACTATACGGTACCTTCGCATACAAACGTATGCCTTCGGGTTATGCAATGCTCCGGCTACTTTCCAGCGTTGCATGGCAGCGATATTCCAGGACATGATCGAGAGTTCCATGGAGGTTTTCATGGATGATTTTTCGGTATATGGGGACTCTTTTGATCAATGTTTTTCTAATCTTGAGAGGATGATGAAGCGTTGCATAAAGACGAAGTTGATGCTAAACTAGGAGAAGTGCCACTTCATGGTGACTTAAGGCATTATGCTCGGGACAAGATTTCACGAGACGGTATTAAGGTAGATAAAGCTAAAATTGACACTATCAGTAGACTTCCTCCACCAACTAGTGGAAATCCGTTCGTAGTTTTCTCAGGCATGCGGGTTTTTATCGTAGGTTCATCAGAGATTTTTCTAAGATCACCCGGCACATAAATCGCCTTCTAGAGAAGGACATCACATTCGACAAATTCCATTCTTATCTCGTGCTGTCCAAAACCATCGTTTATACTGATCATGCGGCATTGTGATACCTGTTCGCCAAGAAGGATGCCAAGCATCGTCTGATACGATGGACTCTCTTGCCTTTCGAGTTCGATATTGAGATTAGAGATAAAAAAGGAGCGGAGAATGTTGCTATGGATCACTTATCACGTTTGGAGGATCCGAAGAGAGAGGAGATTAGAGAGGACACCACGGGGATATGTTTCCCCATGAGTCGTTGATGATGGTGAGAGTGAGATTTGAGAGAGAGCCAATGTTATACGTGAGTGCCGAAGAGGAGGGTCTACCATGGTTCTCCGACATCGCGAATTATCTGGCCGAAGAAGTGGTGGTCAAGGGCATGAGTTATCAGCAGAGGATGAAGTTTTTCGCAGATGTCAGCCACTACATATTGGATGCACCATATTTGTTTTGTGTAGGCGCTGATAGAGTGTCGAGGAGGTGGGAAGAGGGCCGTGTGATTCTTAGGCATTGTCATGAGGGTTTGTTGATACATGTTTTGTACGTCTCGTTCTTTATTAGTTTATTAATGTAATTGTCTTATAATATAGGGGCTTTAATGTAAATATGCTATTCTCTCTATTGTGAGTTACATTCGTTACCCAGTAACGAATTTAACACATTCGCAGTTAATGTAAGCTCATTCGTTAACCCTGATTAACGAATGAGATAACAAATGAGGGCTATTCGTTATGATTAAGTGTATTAACGAATGAGGTTGGTCATTCGTATGTTTTAATGTAAAGAATGACACATTCGTTAAGTGTTAACTTAACGAATGTGATCATCCCCTATATATACCCTGTAAGATATTCGTTTAATGAAACAGTTCTTACTCTCTCAAGTGTCGTTACTCTGCCCGATTGTGCTCTCAATACACACAGTACACACAGTTAAAGTAACCTAGCCTAATCGTATACATAATCAACGAATGAATCGATCTCATCATAAGATCTAGATCCAAACAGGCTCAATCAAGTGGTATCAGAGCCGGACGTTGCTCGTGATACGGTTCAGTTCATGATTCAATGTGTTCGTAATCTGTTTAATAGGATTTTGGATCGATTCGGGAATGAATGTTGAAATTGATGATAGTTTCATGTTCCTGGTGTTAATCCGCATCCTCGTGTGAATTCTGGTGTTTATTTATGGCTAAATGATGAATCTGCCATTGATGTTCAAGTTATTGGTTGATTATAATTAGACCGGATTCAGTGTTTATATGTTGATTTGGATGTTATATTCGTGTTCCTGATAAAATTCCGAGCTCATGGATACATTTTGGTGGATAATTATGAAGATTTGATCAATCTGCCATTAATGGAGCTTGAAGATATGAGTTTTCCGGCCACCGTAACTGAATTTTCCGGCGGAACCCGTTTCTCCGGAGGCTACAGTAACGGACTAACGACTCATTCGTTAATTTAAATATTCATTCGTTACAGAGGTTTAACGAATGAGCTATTCGTTAAGGAACTTAACGAATATAGATTTCTTAACGAATGAGACCTCATTCGTGTATTGTTCATACGAATGAGGGAGATTAAAGTATGGAAGACATTCATTAAAGGTTTACCGAATGAGGGTCCTTAACGTATGTGGTTATTCGTTAACAAGGTTAACGAATGAGACCCAATTGTTCAAATGTAACGAATGTGAACACAAGGTTAATGTATGAAGCTACTGTTGTAGCGAATGAGGATGGTTGCTGGACAAATGTAATACTGTTCTAACGAATGTGAACAGTGTAACGTATGGGGATCTTAAAAAAAAAAGGATAATTTTCAGAAAATTTTCTTAAACGAAATTTTTTGGGGATATTTCAAATGTGTGGGATACTCTTTGTCAAATTTTGATGGCATATTTTCCGGCCAACTTTTCACGCATTTCGATGGGCCGAGGGGGAGTGCTTGATTAAGTTACGAGAATTTTATTGAAGATTTTCGAAGAATTGTTCAAGACCTTGCCGATTTTGTCAAGAAATGGGGGAGATTAAACTTTCAAAGAGCATATTAGATAGTTATCTTCTTACCTTCGCAAGTATTTCTTGAAAAATTACTGCAATTCGGGTGGTAATTTGTGATTGAAAAGCTATGTTTGACCGACTTCAAGATTACTATTGTTCTTTGATCGTGGATTGATTTGTTCGAGATTGAAACCTGACTATGTGGGATACGAGTGTAACATCTCGGATTTTTCGAAACTGTATTCGTTGCGTATAACCCGACCCGGAAATATTTTGGATCACTATTATTAATCAAAAACCAAATAATTATAAACATTTAAGTTTCTAATAATTCACTTGAAGCCCTTGTACTTTAAATAGTGTTAAATCTTATTTATATTATCAAAAGTTCATAAAAATGCCCAAAGATCAAAATACAGGGACTAAATGTGACAACGTGTGAAACTTATCCCCATACCCTCTGGAGCGCGGCGCGACAGCTAGCCTACCTGCTGGCTGCGCACCGCGGTGGCCCCACTGCACCCAATCTTGGTTCGTCTTCGTTTGTTAACTCGTTTAAGGTATAAAATCGTTTATTTTAGGCATATTAGAGAGAATTAAGGACCAAGTAAACATAATACAACTAAAATATCATTTCTAATTTGTTTCTTACTGCCCAAGACCATATCTTTATGAATCTTTTCGTGATTCTTTCCCTTAAACCATATTTACTTGCTTAAACGGGTCAAAAGCCCATAATTAGTTTGTTTTATGTTTTTCTATATAAACAAGACATAACCATCTGCTGTAAACTTTAATCAAACCCTAAAGATCATACTCCAGCCGTCCTACCTTCTACTCAGTTCTTAAACCCTTCGGTTTTTTCATATTCGTTAAAGATTCAAGACTTGTTCGTTGACTTTGCAAACGCAGGGACCTTTGACTTCGTTTCTCATCAATCCTTTCACTTTACGGTTAAGTTGTAAACTGTAAAATCGTTCATACATATTCCCTAGTTAATAACCTTCAATCAATTTCGGTGGTTGAAGGGTGTTGACTGGTCAATTGCTTTAAAACCCGATAAGGGGTAAAACAATCAACAAGTTTGACTTTGCGTTTCCTCATGCTTCTGGTCGGATTCAACGTTCGGTCCAGAAGACTTTTATTCTCGTAATAAAATTTTAAGGCTACTGCCCAAAACCCGACTTCCGACTCGCTGTTCGGATTCTGGTCAGTACCAGCTCGCTTAAACGTTTAATTCAACATAACTAGAGTTCTACTCATCCGTTTGGATTGATTCCCGCGGCATTAAGTTCGTTTTTATTTTTAGTTTCATATCAAAAAGTTTCAGGTTCTGATCATTTATCTCGTTTGACGCGTAGTGAACGACTCGCTTATCCGTTTACTCGTTTATTCTTAATTATACTCGCTTGACTTTAATCTATGGTGAGTTTGATCATTCCACTGTTTTCTAACGTTTTGGGGAAATATGTGTACTTACTCATACTTTCTATTCTATATATATACCCAAAAATAGCAAACATATTTATTGTGTGAATATCAATTGAATGCTATTTGCTAATTGCTACATGTTTAATTGTTTACTTGATAATGTTTCGGAGAGGTCCAACATATCCCCTTGTATAGGGTTCTCATTTGTATGATCATACGACCGTCTTAGTAACCGGAGCCCGATTCGCTTGGCGAAGGTAAACCGACAATTTAGTCATTGTAATCAATGCCCGATTCGCTTGGCAACGATTCATTGGCACACGAGTACAACTTGGTTTTGGTTTGTTAAGGATTTGATTGATTATTATCACATGGTTGGTTTGTGCATTTATCATTTATTAACTATATATATATATATGTTATTATTTAATGTTTCAAAATTGGTGATCATCTCACTCAACATGTGTTGTTGACAAACTCCATTTTTTATGCATATGCAGGTTGCTTAGATTGAAGTATGGATATTTAGTCAAGACCATAGGTGAAATTGAAGACAAACTTAAATTTAATTGATTGTATTTATTTATTTGAATTGTTTTGTTGTATTTGATTATTGTGTGTACATTTGAATTAAAATAATTAATTAGATATTGTCACATTTTATTTATGATAGTATCTTCGAGCTGTGAGCAATCGGATCACGCCTCGGCATTTCTGCCTTAGGTGGGGGGTGTGACAACGAGTGTCTGTCCGATTACTTCTTTCTGAGGGACTTTGATCCTGACTATATTGGCTACGAGTATTCGGCGGATTGCTTTTGTTGAAGGGGACAATTCTTGAATGAGTTGATCTGAGTAAGGAATATACGAGTTTTGTCATCTGATTGAAGAATATTGATTGTTCAGGATTGATTAACGAAGGTTGGATCTCTGTATCATATGCCCAAAGCAGTAGTGCATCCAAGCGTATTGGTTGCCAAAGTGCTTCAAAGAGTTATATTTTGGGATAGACGTTATCGAGAGAGTGAATACCAAAGTGAAATATGCGGAATGATTGGGTTGTTCATGAAGATGTGTGACAAGGTAAAACGTAAAGACATTTGCACTTTACCGGTGCGACAGATAGCTAATGACTTGCTGCTGATTGACTCGTTTGATCGAACCATATCATATACCAGTTGGATGATTGGAATGATCACCTGGAGATGCTTATTTGAGGGGGTGATCTGATACGAGTAGCTACAAGTTGTTGGTTTGCTTACAAAGAGTTATATTTTGTCTGTTTGCACAAGCCCGAGAATCATCAGCCAAGGGGGAGGTTGGCTGCACGGTTGATGATATGCAGTTAAAGTATTTGACGCTAAAGTATTGAGGACTAAAGTATTGGATGCTAAAGTATTGGAAAGCATTCGACAGCTACGGACAAGGGGGAGTCTGTAAGTGTACGGATTTGGTGTCCGCAGTTGTTCGAATAGGATAGGGGTAGTTTAGTCTTTACACTTAATGTATAAAGGCTCATTCACTAAGCATGTTTAGCGAATGAAGCCTCATTCGTTAAGACTAGGCTCATCCGTTAAGTTAGGAGCCCATTAGTTACTACAGTCTAACGAATGGTGGCTCATTCGTTAATGTATACCCATTCGCTAAGCCTGTTTAGCGAATGGGCTATGGAAAGACCTCATTCGTTAGTATTGTTAACGAATGAGACGCCTCATTTGTTACTACAGATACAACGAATGTGGTATGCCTATAAATAGGCCTTCCATAGTTAGTTTGCACAGAGATTTGTGCCATATTTATGTATTGTAATGTTATGCTGCCGGATTCTCTCTAGGCTTAATTTATTGATTTCCATTAAAGTATTGAATGAACACGAGTTAACGTATCGATTTGCGACTAGATTCTTGGCTCGTTATAACATTTTTACAGGGTTTAACTGGTGGCCACCATGGTCCGTCTTACACTTCTAGAAAAGTTCTAGATTCCGGTTCTTATTGGCTATCGATTTTCAAAGACGCATACGAGTTTGTCAGATAGTATGATGCATTTCAGCGCACTGGAAACATCTCATCCCGTAATGAGATGCCCCAAAACCCTATTCAGGTATGTGAGGTTTTCGACGTTTGGGGCATTGATTTCATGGGTTCGTTCCCTTCTTCTCGAGGGAACCAGTACATTCTCGTGGCTATCGACTACGTTTCCAAGTGGGTTGAGGCTCAAGCCTTGCCCACTAATGACAATCGAGTTGTAGTAGGATTCTTGAAGAGGTTGTTCTGTCAGTTTGGTACTCCCAAGGCCTTGATCAGTGATAGGGGCACGCATTTTTGCAATGCCTAGATGGAGAAGACATTGGCACGGTTTGGGGTTACTCATCGGTTGTCCACTGCATATCACCCAAAGACGAGCGGGCAAGTGGAGAACGCAAAACGAGGTGTTAAGCGCATTTTGGAGAAAACTTTCGGCAAGAACCGAAAGGACTGGTCCAATAAGTTGGATGACGCGCTTTAGGCTTTCCGCATAGCTTTTAAAACGCCTATTGGGACCACACCATTTAGGATGGTTTATGGGAAAGTATGCAATCTACCGGTTGGGTTAGAGCATAGAGCATATTGGGCGTTGAGATCCGTTAATCTTGACCTGACCCGGGCTGCAAAAAACCGGTATCTCCAAATTCATGAGGCGGAGGAGTTGAGAGATGAGGCGTATGCGAGATCATGTAGTTAAAAAGAGCGTACGAAGGCATTGCACAATCGGAAGTGGAAGAAGGTGAAAGAGTTTAAGTGTGGGAATCGTGTGTTGGTTTATAATTCCCATATGAAGTTATTTCCAGGTAAACTTGGATCGAGATGGGCGGGACCGTATACGGTCAAGGAGGTATTTCCGCATGGTGCTGTTGAACTTCATGATGTTGATTGGAGCTCGTGGAAGGTGAATGGCCATAAGCTAAAACATTATATTGGTGGGCCGATTGACTCGGTTAAGGAGGACGCGTTTCGCCTCAACATCCCTAGGTTGATTGATTGACAGGGATAGGACCTCGGGGGAATACCCGAGAGTAGAGTTTGTATATGTTTTTGTTTGTTTTCTTTTATTTTTATATTTTGAGTCGGTTTTTAGTTTTAGAGTCTATTTGATGTCTGCTTTGGGTGCTTTGAGCTTTGTTTTGCAGGTTTTGGATACTCTCATCCATACTCAATCTCCATTTGGATGGGGGATTTCTGAGCTTATTTGATTGTATAGGGACCCAAAAGCTGCGGTCATGAATGAAATGCTATGCGGTCGCTTTATTGGAAAATTTCTCACGAAGGTCAACGCCATATTATCAGGGGAGTCTGTTCCATTTTCTTTATGCTTTGTTTTATTTTATTTTATTCTTTCTTTATTTTTTGTCTTTTTGCTGTCTCCCATTGAGCACAATGTGAAATTTGTGTGGGGATGAGAAACTGACGTTTTTATGTTTAAAAGAAAAAATCAAATAGAAAAAACAACAAAAAGAAAGTATATAATTTTATAAAAAAATTTAAAAAATAATAAATATATATATGTATATATATAAAATAAAAAAAATAATATATATATATATATATATATATATGTATGTATATATAAAATAAAAAGATAAAAACAAAGTTAAAACAAATAAATAAAATTAATAAATAATAAAAATAAAATAATAATAATAATAATAAAATGTCCCCTGAATTAAAGTTTTGCAATAAAATGGAAAATGATAGAAAAATTGGGGATTGGTTTTTAATACTATTAATATAAATGAGATAAAAAAAAATAGAAAGCACACTTAATTTGGGATGTGTCGGTAGGCCCAAATAGTCTTGAAAGGTTTCCCTTGATTATTATTAATATACCTAATAATCAAAAAACCTTGTGGGTTCTCATATTAAGGGGGGGGGGGGAGCTGAAAATTCAATAAGGCATAGCGAGTATTACCGTAATTTGACTATCTTGAGGTGGGGAGAATTACATGCACTTAAAATTAGCACGCCACTCTATTTTATAAAAGTAAATAACGAGTGGTGGCGCCCCACCATGTCCAACTTTTTACGCTTAGAAAAATAGTTATATATTTAGGATAAATTTATAGTTAAAAAATTAGAAAATCGTAAATAGACTTAAGGGTGTGTACAGGGGAGTTTGGTTTGGTTTTGGGCCTCCATAGAAGCTGAAAGTTTTGGTGATGGGTCTATGTAGACGATCAGTTTCGGGTAATCGTTTTTTGTATGAATTCGGTTCATTTAAGGATCAGTTACCCAAACTAACTTAAACAACTAAACTTTACAAAAATCACTCAAAAATAAAGAACGGGCTTGGGTTTTAGTTTCATAAATTTTATGGTCATTCATTGCTTTTAAGTGATTTTTGCGAAGTTTAAAAATTAAGCTATGCTAGCACCAATCCATAACCAAACTAAATTCATATAAGAACCGATCTAAACAAAAAACTATTGGTTAAATACGCCCATAACTGAAAATTTCTATTTGAGTGGAGGCTCAAATCCGAGTCGTGCCACCCCGTGCGCACCCCTAGTACCAATCTACAAAAGAAGACACAGTACGATTAACAAATTTAAAAAAATGAAATACCGCTTTGTCAATGCTTTTTCTAGATATTCCAAGCCAGTAAGCCCTTTAAGTAACGGTTCCATGAGTTTAATATGTACATTACTAATTTCTTGCTTCAGAGCCTGCACAATAATATTATTAATATTAATGTAATGTTATATCAATGAAAAAGAAAGCAAAGATGAAAAGGTTATATATACCTGTATCTGCTGTAGCAGGACAAAGCGTAAGCCCTTAACCAATGCTATCGCGTGTGAATGATTGGAATTTGTTAGATCATATACGTCTATAGCTATGATCTTGGGTCTTAGTTTTGATTGTATTGGGCTTTAAATGTCATTTGTATGTTAGAGTATATGTTAGTAGCGCATAAGTCAATGGGAACGCATATGTTATGCGGCTGTATAAGATATACGCCCCATGTGTGCTTTCATGTGTTTCCTATAAATAGGGGCCTTATGCGTGATTAACTAGACTTTTGATCATTCATGTTATATGCTAGAGAGAGAGAGAGACTAGAGAGAGAAAGTTTCTGAAGTGTCATATCTTGTAAACATTTGATATTATTAGTGAAGAATGTGCTTAATATTACTTGTGATGTTTATTCTCATTGTTTTCCGCACCTTGAGACATAAGCTGCAACAACATCAGATCCTAATCAGTGTCTACAACACGTTCTTTCAAGTGGTATCAGAGCATTTGGCTCGTTACTAGCTTGAATATCACAAGTTTTCAAAGGTTTTCTCTATATCTTCAGTTTTAACTGTCACAATTCCTTCAAACTCTCACAAGTCATTCTTCATACCTTCGTGACAAACCCTACAAAGTTTCATTCAATTTCATCAAGTTTTGGACACTCAAATTGTCAAATTACCAAAATGAGTCTTCTTGGCATATGTTATATTAGCGTATAAGTCTCTCACGTATAACATATACAGCGGATAACTTTTATGCCATATATGTTATAAGTTGAAACATATACGTTGGGTCTAACATATACGTTGCTCATCATATACGTTGACTTCACATATCCGTTGACCATATGTTGTTCCTATATATCCGTTAACCTACTTCATACATATCCGTTGGCCTTCCTACTTATGCGTTGACCATCATCTTATTCATATCATGGACAGTTTAAATGCTTTCGTGTCTCAACCATCTGCTCTACTTCAGAACATTAACCTTGAGAATGAAATGGGGACGTCAAACAAACCCCTAAGCTTCTTCGTATGGAAGATTATCCATCTTGGGTCGACAAGTTTGAAACCTACGTACAGGCATTAAACTATGAGACGTGGATTGCTGTTGAGGAAGAGTACATCATCCCTAAGAATGAGAATGGGGAAAATTATCGATTGTCACAAATTGCTGATGTTGATAAAGCCTTGTTCTTAAAAGAGAAGAATATGTTGAATCTCTTTCAACAAGCCATCAAAGCCGAGATCTTTCAATTATTGCAGCACAATGGTTCGTGTTATTCTATTTGGCATGCTTTGTTGAACAAAGACAGAGGAAACCCTGATATGAGAAAGAGTAAGATAGCGTTGCTCAAGAAAGAATTTGATATATTTACTCGTGTGACATTCGTCAATTTTGATTTGTATTTGGATTTGGATTTGTATTCGTTAACCCGACCCATTGGGTCGTTTTGATGTACTTCGTTTAATATTCATTAATAAAGTTCAATTCTCGATGATTCAAGTATATTATTCGTTTATTTTCTTTTATTTTCAAGCTGTTAACGATAATCCGACAACTTTTAATCGATTCCCGAACTTCACGGGCTTTTTCGTAAACATCTAAATATAACATTATTATTAACATTTAATTCATTTATATTAACATTTCAAAGTATAAGGTTGAAGTTGTAATTATAACTTTAAATAAGGTTTAGAAACAAATTAAACTACAAGGGCCAATATGTAATATCATTTTAAAATTATAATATAATAATGATAATATAAAAACTCAGCCATACACCCCTTTCACCCCCCCCCCCCCCCCCGTTTTTCCGATCCCAATTCCGACCAACGACGACTGAACTCCGACGACCTTAAAACCCACATAAAACGCTATATTAAAATAAATAATTGGTTATAACGCAATTCTCCACCAACGTATAATCATCAACGGCCGGATTAACGTATAATAACATCGAATTATTGCCTAATTAAAGTACCAACGGCCGGCTATTAAAATAAAAACCATTAAAGTGTATTAATCGTCCAACGGCTCGATTCAGGCTATAAATAGACTTCAAATCGTCCCCTCAACTTGTCTCTAACATCAAAATACACATACAAACACTCTGTAATACGAATCTTTGAGCTTTAAAGTTATTTTCCGGCGAAACTCCGTTCATCACCAAAAAGGAACGAATCCGGGTAATTGTTATACGTTTTTGCATTGTTTCTTCTAGCTAATCAAAACCCCCAACATAATCTGGTCAAACATGGAACAGATTATGAAATTGAAATCTAGGGTTAACTAGGAAGAAGATGAACTGCTTTAACTTATTTATATATTTCAGTTTTCAATCGTATAATGAATGAAGGCTTAGTGCAGTTGGTTAAGTGTGTATATGGGAATGGGGACCCGGGTTCGAAACCTCGGGCCTGTATATATATTTTTTTGGAACTTTTTTTCCTTTTCAGCATTTAATATATATATAAATATATTGTTAATAAATCAATTAAAAATCATAATAAATTAAATAAAATCATTTCAAATTAAATAAAAACTTTTATAAAATAAGTTAAATTAAAACTCACCATTTCCCATATAAAAACCATTTTCTAAACTCGTTAACCGTTATTAAAAATTCATTTCGTTAATATTAATTCGTTACGACAACTATTAAATTTGTTAGATATCGTTAGAAAAATCATAAAAACTTGTAACCTTTAAATCCAAGACTTATAATTTATCATAATTCTCGTAGTTACGTTAAAATATTAAAATAATATTAGAATGGTTACTAAAACATAAAATATTATTAAAATAATCAAAGACTTTGAAAATATTAACAATTGTAATAAAATAATAATTAAATCCCAATAAATTTATACAATAACTAACCTTATTAATTCCATTAAATCGTCGTTAAACACTCGTTCTATTTTACTTATAGTTCGTGAGGCTCAACCGAGTCAATTCACTTTTTCGGCTTTTACTTACTTTTCACTTTATATCAAAGGTAAGTCCCCCCCCCCTTTTAACAGTTTTACATTTTGTGGGTAGCATGTATATCCTATTCAAATGTTTATTACTTATTACAAAAACTACAATTCGTATTATGGACTTGTGTGTTTATTTACTTATGTGCGTTGTGCTATTATCCGAGTACGTTGGTTTTTACCATCGGGAAAGGACCTTGTGTGCGTTGTGCTATTATCCGAGTACGTTGGTTGTTACCATCTGGAAAGGACCTTGCGTGCGTTGTGCGATTACCCGAGTGCATTTGTTGTTACCAATTTGAAAGGACCTTACTTGCGTTGTTACACATATTAATAGAATTGTATGGTTTTTACGTATTATATCAAACTGTGTGACTCTCACCAACTATTAAGTTAGTTGACTTTTATTTTATACACATGTTACAGGTACTATCATTAGAGGCTGAAGTTACGAAGACGCTAGTATTTGGTTAACAACAATAAATAAACCGTTATTATATATTTCTCTCTTTATTTGAATGTATCTCTTTGAATCAACTTGTGTACTTGAGATTTTAAATAAATTAATGATAATATTGTCACATAATAGTGTCACGTATGTTTGAACAATCTGTATGTCACACTCGGGCATTTCCGCTTAAGCCGGGGTGTTACAACTCAAGTCAAGGGAGAGTCGTTTGCTCAGCTGATTGAAAGAAATTGTTATCTGGTAAATGAGATGAAGATGTTGAAGATTGATAAGCCTGATTATGAGTACATTGACAAGCTTGCTGATGCACTATCTGAAGAGTGGAGTACTTTCACAATGATTCAACAATCAAATCCCATTACATATGCTCGTCTTAATCTGGCAAGTTTTATTGAGAAACTTGAAGCTTATGATCTGGAGCTTAGGAAGAAGCAAAAGATGAAATCAACAGCTGTATCACAAGATGTGGGATTGTACGATAAGGGTTTGCAATCAAGTGTTTCTTCAAATCCTAAAATTCCTACAGCATTCTGTGCTAAATAAACTGGTCAAGCCTTTGTAACAAATGTACATTCTACTTCTGCACAATATGGTAGTAGTTACTAGGGCACCATTCCGGTATCTCAAGCTTCCAACACACAAGACCTTGATATTTTACAGTGCAACATTGCTGTGAATTTGAAGAAAAATGAGTGCCTAACCATTGAAATAGTAAAGGAACATATGGCATTTCTAGGCTCAGTTCTGGAATCTTATGAAGGTTTAGTTGCCGGACGAATTGGTAACTACAATGAACAGATTGATCCAGAAGAGAAGAAAATGATTGATATCCGTTGGTGTATGGCAAGTGTGATAAGGAGAGTTCAAAGGTTCAAGGAAATAACAGGAAGGAATGTATTGGATGGGTCCAATTCAAAGCTGGGATTTGATAAATCCAACGTAAGATGTTTTCGATGCAAAAAAAAGGGACACTTCAAGCGGGAGTGTGCAAGAAAGAATGTTGATGATAATGCTGCAAATCCATTTGGGAGGGACTATTACAAACAAGCAATATATCACCGTCCTTCTCAAAATGAGGCTGAATCTTCCAAGGGAAAGAAAACATCAGAAGCATCAACATCACAACAAAAGGCAGCTACTGCACAGGTGGACGAGGGGTTCAAGTGGAACTCAGTGTTTAAGGCAAATATAGTAGAAGTGGTTGAGGACAAAGAAAAGGTTGAGATGATTGATACAAGGGAAGAAGTCAAGCTGGTGGAGAAGATGGTAGAGGATAAAATGGTGAAAATGAGAGTTTGGAACAGGTATTAAAGGTTGATGGCAAAGAGGGTGACAAGGTTGATTAAGATAATTCTGATGATGATCTTCTAAGGACTTATGACAAAATTCACACGGTTCCTTTTGATTATCTTACCTCATTATTTCCCCTGATATAATTGAAAGTTTTGCAGGTTGGTTTAATGGCGAGGAAGTGCCACACGGTAAGATTGATTTCAGAGAGGAAGATAATATGGATGAATCAGAAATTAAGGAGTCAAGTGAGACTGAAGATTCAAATGAGAAGTTGGTTGATAGAATCATTGAAGACACAACTGATGGTGAAAGTTCCAGTGAAGAGTGCTCACCAACTGATCATGCTTTCCTAGCAAATCAGGTAATTCTAAACTCAAACGTATGTGAAAAATGGGAATTGCCTTGCGATGAATGTGATTTTAAAACTCTTTAAATTAAAGAGTTAAAGAGGCATTATGACAAATCATTGTTTGATCTTAAAAATGTTAATGAGGCATATATGAAACTTCAAATATGTGAAAAGAATTTATGGGAAAAGATTTTACAAGATCAAAAAACCATTTCCATGTTAAAACACACGGTTGAGGACAAACAAATAGCCATCAACAGGCATATAGATGAGAATGCAGCACTCAAACTTGAGCTTCAAACACTCAAGATTGAGATTGAAAGAGTCAACTTAAAATTAGTGAGTTATGCTGCATCATCTTATGTTCTTGATCACGTTATGCCTAAAACTTCATCTAAATCTGAGGATGATGTGAATGAAAAGATAAGATCTAAAAAGGATTATCATGTTGTGCCTCCACCTATGTGGAATGCTCATATTCCCATGAAACCAAAAGGTTTCAAAAAGGCACTAAATATGGAAATTAATTCTACACTTCATGATACATCAAAGTCTGTTGATGATGATAGTGTTGCCTCAGAAAAGGTTGAAAATAAAAGTTCTGGATGTGATATGTCAACCGGAATTAAAATGGCAGAGTCGGTTTTAACTGATGAAAAAGTTGAGGATTATGGGTTGGGAAAAGAAAAATGTGCTAAATCGAAAAGATTTGCTAAAACAAGTTTTTATAACAAGCAATCTCATCGATTTAAACCACCTCAAGAGAAAAAGATTGTGTTTGTGCATGGTAAGACATCTGAATCTGAAAAAGAAGTTGTCTTTAGAAATCTATCGAATAAAGAGTTTTATCATTTGAAAGCAGAACGTGATCAGGTTGAAACTACATCTCAAATCAATAAGTTCATTGATCGGAGACGTTGTTTTAATTGTAATGAGGTTGGACACGTATTTTATGGTTGTCCCAATCGATTCAAGCATGATCACATTCCGCCTCAAAAGATTGCTAGCAAGAGACTAGGTCTTGGTTTTGTGAACAAACCAGTTAGTTTTGTTCTCGAACTCGTGAAAATTCTAAAACGTGGTGAATCAGTAAAATGTGAGGTGATTAAAAGTGAGATTTCCAAGACTCCACAAACCAATTTTTACAGCAAGAAACAAGCTGTAGGTCAAAATTGGGTAGCCAGATGTCTACTAAAGCCTCCAATAATTATTGAAGAAAAGAAAGTCGAATCTGAGTCACCAACAAGTGATGATTTATTATCAAGTGAATATGATTTTGAGAATGTTAGCTTGTTATACAATAATTTCAAACAACCCAAGACCAAGAAGGCTTGGGTTTCCTTGTTTCATTAAAACGGTTTTCTATGTGTGTAGGGGCTTCCAAGATCTCACGATTCACGTTGGATTATGGATATTGGAGCCTCATGGCACATGACTGGTACTCTTCACTTGCTTAATGATGTCAAATCTATTCACGGAGGGTATGTGGGATTTGTAGGAACTCAAGGTGGTCAGATTATTTGAGAAGGCACGTTGATGAATGGGAAAGTCGTATTCGACGAAGTCAACTACATTTCAGAGTTGGAGAATAATCTTCTCAGCCTATCACAAATCTGTTATAAGAGTTTCTCTACTCATTTCAAAGACAAAGAATGTCTTATTTTGAAACAGGACTGTGTGTTAATGCGTGCTCCTCGAGAGAATGATCTTTATGTTCTAAACATGAGTACTGCATCAACGTCTTCAGAATCTGCTCAATGTTTTATATCAGGGCATCTGAACGGGAGTCTGTGTTATGGCATCGTAGAATGGGTCATATTAGCGTGAGGAAAATGAACCACTTGGTTCACAATTGACAAGACTCGAGCCCCGATGCGGAAGCGTGAATAATGGTCATTATTAACGGTGGAGCTCGGATCTGAGCTAGGATCGAATTGTATTCACTCTTAAAAGGTGTTTGGACGGATGAGTGGTATTGGTAGAGAGAGCCTGAATCGATTACAATGAACAATAAACACGATGAACAAATATATGTAATCAAAACACAAATATAAAGAAGTGGCAGTATGATTTCATTAGTCACAAGATTGTCATACAGAGCACTCATACATACACACATACATACAAGAAAGATCAGCCACCTCCTGGAGAGCTCATCCCGGAGGCGGCGGCTCTCTCCTAGGGATAAAACCCTAGATCTCACCTAATACACAACACACTCATGTTAGACAAATTAACAAATACATCTATTCATACTAGCCTAGCATGTCTTGGTCTTGAAGCCATCCACCCTTGGTTGAAACCAAAAACATTAATTATTTTTCACCCATAATAATAATAATTCAATGCGTCGGTCTAAAATATAAGTCCCAACAATCCCCCCTTAGACCGATGCCATCGAATTTCTTCCATGATCACCTCAAAAACTCGTTGTCTTTCGTTGAAATTCTCCCTCTCACGTTAAGCTTCTCCCATTGTTAATTTTAGATCATTTCTCCTATATCACATTCGGATACATTTGTGTGGGCATATGAACGAGGCTTTGAACTTCAAAGATCCACTTCAAGTAACAAGGTCATCAGAAAAAGAAATAAACTCAATGTGATCATCAAATAATCTTCCATTCTTCAAATCTGTTTCTTCCCTTGTAAATCATCTTCAAACCATTCCCTGAATCAAGATAGCATTCAAGTCAACCATAACCCATTCTTGATTGTCAAGTGACTGTTTTCATAGGAGGTTAAACTCCGTGTTACTAGTGATGACTCTATCTTCTCAACCGTATTAGGAAATCTGAAGACACACAAACAATGAAACATCTCTAAAGAATATTGGATTATTGATCTTGACAAACTTTTCCTTAACTTGAGTCTTCTCACTTGATTTGAAGCAAGCAATTTGCAATGAAATTCAAGAATTTTTACTCCCCCAATTTCGTTGCAATTGTCTTTGCAAATTGTGTCTTCAAATCAAGTATGGGTGAAACAACCTTGACCATCCTTATCAAGATTTTTGATTCTGTAATAAACAAAGATAAATAAAAGATTATGTTGGTTGACACTCATAAGTGATTAAATCCGTAAGCTTGGTCAACACTTGTTCTTGTAAAGCTCTTTGATAAAGTTGTGAAAAATTGATAAGGCTTTGATTTCCTTTTGCTTGTTGATGATTGGATAAAATTTACCAAAATACCCTTGGTATATATCTTCCATAAAGATTAGCATGGTCAAACGGTCAATGGCACCAAATATTTCAAAAGTTTCTTCAAAACGTGTAATTCATTCACGAGCATGGATTATCGGTTCACAAGCACACATAAGTCCTTTAAATCCCTTCACGAGCATACTCAAATTTTTTTTTACTCGAGCATGCTCGAGGGCTTGCTCGAAAACACTTGTGTTTTTCTGTCTTTCATCGAGCATGCTGGAGAGCTTGCTCGAAACACTTGTGTTTTTCTGTCTTTCATCGAGTATGCTGGAGAGCTTGCTCGAGGGCTTGCTCGAGAGCTTGCTCAAAAACACTTGTGTTTTTCTGTCTTTCATGAGTATGCTCAGGAGCAAAAGTGTGCTCGAAGAAGGTTTGCTTGAGTAAAACAAAGTGTGCTTGAGACCAAAAGATAGATTGTTTTGAGATAAACCAGGATGTGCTCGGGGTTCATGTGCTCGAATCCAAACTTGATGTGCTCGATATAAGATATGCTCGAGATAAGATGTGCTCGAAGCAGCACTTAGTCATTTTTCATACTCGAGACCATTCTTATCATGCTCGAGACATCTCTGCATCATCAATCAATGATTTCCTAATACATAACCTGCTTGAATATTCCCTTTGCGTCTTTCATCTGCTGCTACAAACAATGATTAGATTGCTCCTAGTACCTGTTCATTCTTGACTTTTACATATCAGATTGTACCAGCAGCAATGTTCTTCAATATTCCCTTTACTGTTCAAGCAGCACACTCATATCAGAAACAATTATGAGCCCATAAAATCCTAATTTTCAGATCAAGAACCAAGCTTTTTCATTTGAAATTAATCGTTGTAGCAATATCCTAGTCATCTCGATATCAACCATCTATCTTCAATCTATCAACAGCCGTTATAGATCTGAAAATCATCTTCAATAACAGTTTTACCCCAAAACGAGCTAAAAACACTGTTATATCAGATCTGGACCGATATGACCAAATAAACATGAAATTGATGTTGAATCTCCTAACGAGTCATCAACCCAAACATCAATCCACATAAATTTTACCCAAATCATCAAATAATTTCAAAACCCTAAAAATATTTTCAACAAACTTCATCGGTTTAATGTCCATGGTGGATTCAAGAGCGAGACGAATCAGATTCAGCGGTTAGTCTGAACGATTCGGTAACCCTCTCTGATACCAACTGACAAGACCTGAGCCCTGGTGCGGAAGCGTGAATAATGGTCGTTATTAATGGTGGAGCTCGGATATGAGCTAGGATCGAATCGTATTCACTCATGAAAGGTGTTTGGACAGATGAGTGGTATTGGTAGAGAGAGCCTGAATCTATTACAATGAATAATAAACAGGATGAACAAATATATGTAATCGAAACACAAATATAAAGAAGTGGTAGTATGATTTCATTAGTCACAAGACTGTCATACAGAGCACTCACACATACACACATACATACAAGAAAGATCAGCCACCTCCGGGAGAGCTCATCCCAGAGGCGGCGGCTCTCTCCTAGGGATAAAACCCTATATCTCACCTAATACACAATACACTCATGCTAAAAAATTAAAAAATACATCTATTTATACTAGTCTAGCATGTCTTGGTCTTGAAGCCATCCACCCTTGGTTGAGACCAAAAACATTAATTATTTTTCACCCATAATAATAATAATTCGATGCGTCAGTCTAAAATATAAGTCCCAACAACAATAATTTGGTTGAGGCAGTGAACTTGAGAAGTTTTCAACTAAATGATGAATGCTTGGATTGCAAGAAGGGAAAACAAACGAAGAAACCTCATCCAAGGAAGCTTGTTAATTCCATTAACTTACCTTTTGAGCGTCTACACATGGATATTTTTGGTCCCGTGAATGTCAGAAGTATCACAGGAGAACTCTACTGTCTTGTGGTTACTGATGATTATTCCAGATTTTCATGGGTGATTTTTTTGGAATCCAAGGATGAAACTTATGATTTCCTTATGATCTTATTCAAGAAACTCAAAACGTTATACAACTTACCTATTTGAAGAATAAGAAGTGATAATGGGACGGAGTTCAAGAACAACAAGATGCTGGAGTATTGTAACGACTGGGAAATTCTTCATGAGTTTAGTGCACCATATACTCCACAACAGAATGGGGTGGCTGAACGAAAGAATTGCACATTGATAGAAACAGTTCGAACCATGGTTTCTGATTCAAAGTTACCTGTGAAATTTTGGTCTAAAGCAGTGGTGTCAGCTTGTTATACTCTCAACCAGGTACTTACTGTCAAGAAGTTCGGCAAGACGTGTTTCGAGTTACTTCATCGTCGAAAACCAAATCTCAAGTGGCTGGAACCGTTTAAATCAACATGTACTATTCTTAAATAGAGTGGCAAGTTTGATCCCAAATCAGTTGAAGGTTTCTTTGTGGGGTATGCTAGTCCACTTCGACGTGTATACATTCCTAGCCTCCAGAAGATTGTTCAAGTTCTGAACGTTGATTGTCAACGTTATACTTTTACAGTTCAAAGACCAGGAGATTCTCGGTTGTTTGATTACGAGAGCCTTTGGGAAATTTTCAATCTCCTTATGGAAGTTCTTTCTGATGAGACTGTGACAATGTTATACCAACAACATTTATCAAAAGAGCCCGTATCAACACTAGAAGTTCCTGTTATGGATGTTCCTCAAGTTGATCCTGATACTATTCTACCTGATGAAGTACCAGAGTCTTCAACCGTGTTTGATGACAACGATGAAACATACGAGGAGATAATCGAGGCTATTTCTCCATCCATTGTTGCTGATGAAGAGAATTTCACCAATCTCCAAAATGAAGTGACAATTTCTACTGAAATTGTGCCAAGAACTGTCTCTTACCATCCAGAAGAGAATATTATTGGAGATTTGAATGCTGGGATTCAAATGAGAAGTCAAATCGATCAAACCCTACAATGTTTTTATACAAAGGTATCTCCATTACAGAATCAGCTCTTATTCAAATGTTTTATTTCGCAGGTCGAACCAAAGACATACAAAGAAGCCCTAACTGAGGAGAGCTTGGTAAATGCTATGCAAGAGGAATTATTGCAATTTGAAAAGCTCAGGGTTTGGAAACTGGTTAACTTGCCTGAGAACAAGAAGCAAATAAACACTAAATGGGTGTTTAAGTGCAAATGTGATGAGAATGGAATTATGGTAAGAAATAAAGCGAGACTAGTTGTTTTGGGTTTTAACCAGAGAGAGGGTATTGACTTCAATGAGGTTTATGCACCTGTAGAAAGGCTGAAAGCAATTCGGATCTTCCTAGCTTTTGCTTCATGGAAGGGGTTCAAAGTTTATCAGTTAGATGTCAAGTATGCATTTCTCAACAGGAAATCAGTGAAAAAGTCTACGTGGGACAACCACCGGGGTTTGTCAATCCGATCCATAAGGACAAAGTGTATCTCCTTAATAAAGCCCTTTACGGCCTCCATCAGGCCCCGAGAGCCTGGTATGAGATATTTTCCCAACATCTTTTGGACAATGGGTTTATCAAAGGAACCGTCAATTTTACAATTTTCACTAAATTGGTTGACGGACATCTACTGATCGTGCAAATCTATGTTGATGATATCATATTTGGATCGACAAACGATGATCCGTGCAAGCAGTTCGAGGAAGTGATGAAACTGAAGTTTGAAATGAGTGCAATGGGGGAGATGAAATTTTTTCTTGGACTTCAAGTGAAACAGTTAATAGATGGTATCTTTATCCACTATACAAAGTATGTGAATGACGTGTTGTCGAAGTGCAATATGGCTGACGCAACAGCAATCAGTACTCCTCTACCATTGAATCATGGTATCGGTCCTGATCCCAACGGGGAGAAGGTTGATCAAACATTATACCGATCCATGATTGGCTCATTGATGTATCTCACATCATGTATGCCACATTTTTGTGCGCCTGATATCAATCGAATCCGAAGGTATCACATCTCATGATCGTCAAAAGAATTCTACGTTATCTCAAGGGATGTCCAGGGGTTGGTCTTTGGTATCCAAAAGATGATGAGTTTGTGATGAGGGAATACTCAGATTCAGACTATGGAAGCTGCAAGTTGAATGCCAAATCTACAACGGCAGGGTGTCAGTTCTTTGGCAAGCGTCTTGTCACCTGGCAATACAAGAAACAAACCACGGTTTCGCTATCTACCTGTGAAGCTGAGTATGTAGCTGCCTCCAGTTGCTGTTCTCAGGTTCTTTGGATTCAACAATAGATGTGGGACTACTGTTTAAATTTTCTAACTACCCCTATTTTCGTAGATAATAATGCAACTATTTCGATAACAAAGAATCCAGTAAACCACATACGGTATCACTTCATTCGTGATTGCTACGAAAAGAAGTTGATCACCGTAGACAAAATTTACACCGATGAACAAAAAGCAGATCTTTTCACCAAAGCTTTTGATAAGTCACGATTTCAATACTTATTAAAACTTGATGGTTTAAAAGTTTTGGGCGGTGGTGATAAGAGGGTAACCGATATAATGGGTGTTGTGGATACATTGTGATCCTAAACATCAGATTCACTTTATCTTTTGGTAAATATTTTTATATGGTTTTTGTTTTTGTTTTTTTTTTTGGGGGGGGGGATTTTCTGAAACATCCAAAAACATTATAAAAATTCAAAAATGTCAAAAACATTTAAAAAATGTTGCTCATTAGAAAATAAGTTTTTGAAGCAAAAAGGGAAGATGATAGTACATTGATCATCTGGTCCCAAATCCAGTAAAAAGTAGGCATAAAAAGCTGTGTGCTTAATTGTATTGGTGCATTGGTAGGCCTTTAAAACTAACAAGTAGGGAAAAGTATGTGATATAAACTTAAAAATGCCAAAATGATGGGGTGTTAGTTTCTAGCAAAAGTCTTGATAATGATGGTAGAAATGTAATAGCTGGTCATACTCAAGCCTTTTAATCAAGATGATTGGTTAAATTTGTTAAAACATAGCTATCGGTAAGTGGTTAACGCTTCAACGATATATGGTCTTATGGCCTTAAATCCTGTATTGATGGGATGCTTTAAGATTCCTAGATTCATCGGGTCTTTATGCGGTTTATCATTTGGGTGTTCATTTCGATGAATATTTAAAAAGCTATAAAAAGCAAACCCGCAGTCTAAGCTGCTTTATAAGTTATTAAACTTGATCGCACAAGTACTTATGTACTAAATTCATTACTGACTAGATCAAATCCGCTGTTAGACATACGTTGTCCCCTTGCTCGCGTCTTATTACCATTAACAAACGGACCACAAGGGACACAATGTATGCAAGCCTACAGATGAAATCGTGCATACTCATCCATGGGATAGGACCTTAGGTTATTGCTTGATAACAGGGGTATGTCTTGTAGTGGGGATTATTTGCTGATATGCATAATATGAAAGTCTTTTTATCTTCTGATTCTAAGGTTTAAGTCAAGTTGGGGTGACTGTGTAAAAATCAAATTACGCCTGAATCAAGATTAGAACCGATAAATCTTGATATGTTGTGCCTAATTGAACCAATTAAATATATCACAGAAATTCCTGAATCACTTGGTTAGAAGGTTTAGGTGGACAAAAATACCAACGATTGACTTAACACCAGTCATAATAAACACTGAAAATAAAACTGTGATGGAAGGACAATTTGGTCAATATGATTCCCTGCTTAAACTGACAAAAATATGTGATTTCTGTCTTGTTAAAATTCTAGTTTCATTTGTTATTGTTTCTATTTGAAAAACCCAAAAAGATTTAATTTCTGTTTTAGTTTTTGACTTGATGTGCGGGTGAACTATCTCTCTGGGTTTTTGGCTAAAATAATGAAACTTGTTGTGTTTCTCAATTTCAAACCAAAAGAATTCAAAAAGTTTATCTGTCTTACTCAAGGTCATTAATTTGAACTTTGTAAACAGTAGTTTTTCAAAATGAGCTTAATTAAGTTAATCTTCTAATGTACAAGGACATTAAGTTGTACGGGACATTACTTTGGTGTGAATTAGACAAAATGTCAGATTTATTGAAGGCATACTTAAGCAACGCATAAGTTTTAGAACTTATACGGCACATAATTTATGCTCCACATTATATGCCTCATAAGTTGAAAATTGAGCATATCCGGTGTTCATACATATATGCCATATATGTAAGGATTTTGATCTTATCCGTCGAGTATAAGGACAAATGTGTCATGTTGAGTCAGATATTTGCTAAGGAAGATTGGAATCTTTTCAACCTCCTCTAGAAATCAGCTAAGTATGGACTACGAGAAAGCTTTGATCATCGAGCATGGTTTACTACCTCGAGCATGGTCTTTCAGCATATTCTTCTAAGTGATGAAGGCTTCGAGCAAGCTACACTTCTCCGAGCAAGAGTAATATCCTATCAAGCATGGATTGCCAATCGAGCAAAAAGTTTGATCATTCAAGCTTTAGCTAAGTGATCCAAGCACAGGATGTCCGAGCACAATGGTGAAGAGCATGGATGCAATAAGAAGATGTCATTCTGTGAAGTATAGACTTCGAGCATAGTTCAGTTCCGAGCAAGCTTCACATCCGAGCATGCTGAAGATTGCAAATAAGTCCAAGACAGAATTGAAGACATAAAGAAGAATAGGCTTCCTCAATGGACAAGTTCGAGCAAAGTAAGGATAAGTCAAGAAGAATGAAGCATTCTAGAGGAGAATATTTTCTATGTGAAAATATTCTAAGTAAAGTATGCTCGAAGACACTCATCGAGCATGCAATGCATATTGAGTCTGTTCGAGCAAGATAGAGATCATGCTCGAACACTCTTACACTTGTATTTCTATTTGTCTTTCATTATGTAATGATTAGGGATTATAGAAGGAATGTCAAGGTCTATAAATAGTATCCTAGGTTTCCATTTAGGGTACGACGACAGGCACACTGAATATGAGAAAACATTCCAAACGAATATTCATTTTGTTTTCCTTGTACCGCCGCCGCCATCATGAAACCCTAGACATTCCTTTCACTGTTACATTAAATGATATATTAAATGCAGTGAATCTTTGTCTTTAATTGTGCTATCAACGTCTACCATTTTTGTTTCGTAATCATTTTATCACACCTTCGTTCCCATCCGTTGAGTATTCTGATTCGCCGGAATATTCAATAGGTTTTCGGGTTATTAGATCTGTGTGTTCTTGTAAACCTTCTTAAGGTTTACACCAGATTAACGGTCCTGACAAGTGGTATCAAAGCTGTGGAAGCTCGCTGAAGACCCGGGACTTAAGGTTTGTGATAAAGCTTGAAGCTTTGCAAAGTTTTCGGCTGTAAAAGCTCAGATCTAGGAAAATGGATGATCAAGAGGTATCAGTAAACAAGATTCCAAGATTACTAGGACAAGAAAACTTCACCAAATGGAAGGTCTTATTTGAAGCTGCTGTTAACTACAATGACCCAGAGCTTTGGAACTCAATCCAAGATGGACAGTATAATCCCTCCCTAGCTGCAAACAACAGTGCCACTATTGAAAGCAAGACGAAGAAAAGAGATGACAAGGCACTGTCAATGTTGAAACTAGGACTATCGTGGGAGATATTGACCAGTGTCAACCATCACAAAAACGCTAAGGAAATGTATGATGCTGTGATTGACATGTTTGAGGGTAACACAGAGCTCAGAGATATCAAAAAGGATAGATTGAAATAACAGTTGGATCGATTCAAGTTCAAAGAAGGTGAACAGCTAAAGTCAGTGTTGCAGAGGTTCATGACCATTGTAAATGAAATCAGAACCACTGACTTACTGATTTTAGATTTTGAGCTGAATAAGAAATTGCTGTCATCTTTGTCTAGAGAATGGTACACAGCCAGCAAATTTATTAAAGAAAAGACCAATTTTCCAAATTTCAAGTTGGGTGATGTGATATATTTTCTAAAGGCTACTGAGCATGAGATGATAGAAAACAATATGATAAGAGAAGAGAAGCCCAACTTCCCAATGACAAATGCTCTAGTGGCACCTATGGGAAATCTCAATCTTAAGTCTCATCAATAGCCAATTGTGGAGGAACCAGCTGAAACAAGCTCAGTGTGTGGAGGAAGTCAATCAAGGTTTAACATACAAATGATTGAAGATGACACTACTTCAGCAGTGAATGCACACCCTCCCTACACACAAAACAATTCAAGTCATGGAACAGATTACCAAGCCTTATTTTTGATGTTCACTGATTCATACCATGCCTTTGTGGCTAAGAATCTGATTAACACCAGTATTGTGCAAAAAGATCTTGAGCAGATAGATGTGGATGATCTTGTAGATATAGACATAAAGTGGCAAGCTGCAATGTTGGCATTTAGAAGTAAAAGATTATACAACTGGACTGGGAGATCATCTTTCTCAGGACCCAATGACCGGATTGGAAGTCTAAGGCTATCTGTTACAGCTGCTAGCAACCAGGGTACTTTGTAAGGGAATGTAATCAACCTAAGTAGTTTGGTAATCAGATGAATCAGAATCAGTTCTATCAGAACCAGAATCAGAATTACCAAGGAACTCAGCAGAGAAATCAGTTGGTAAATCACAATCCTTATCAGAATCAAAACAGACCCCTGCAACATCAAGCTTAGCCACAACAAAGAAATAATCAGCCTAACCAGAACAAAGGTAATGGCAATGTTGTGAATCAGGCTAGAGATCAAGGGAATGTTGCAGTAACATTAGTACCACAAGATGGGGAGTTTGACTGGAGCAACCATGCTGCAGAGATGGAGAAAGCAAATGTTGCATTCATGGCCAAAGTATAGGACAGGGAAGAATCTTCAACCTCACAGGTACAATCTGAACCCTCTATTTCTGATCTTCTTATTAAAATTGGCGAACTCAACAAGAAGATTGGAATGTGGAAATCTGAGTGTGGAAGGAAAGAAGCTTTTCTGAATGTCTATGAGACAAGTGAAGCAACATATGCGAATCAGATTAAAATTTTGGAGGAAGATTGTATGCTAGCCTACATGACTCAATCAAGAATGACTGTTGAGATTGAAGGGATGAAGAAGATGTATGCTGATGAGAAGCTGAAAATTTCTGAGCTACTGATACAAATGGAATTATTGAAGAATTTGGTATCTACTGGGAACACAGTTGGTTATATAGATAAAATGTCTCCTGAAGAGAAATACAAAAAGGTACCACCACCTTTTTGTGACAAATATCCATTGAAGGTAGACAAAGAAAGCAGAAATGAATATTTAAAACAGTTCAAAAGTGTATTTGAAGACAAACAAGAATTTGTGAAGCAATATGAAGATGTCACTGTTAACAGTGAAGGAGAGTTTGTCATGAAAGAGACTGCTAAGACTGAAGAGATAGAAGTAAAGCAAAATGAACTAAGCAAGAAGAAATGAAGTGAATACTCTAGTGAAGATAGCAACTGTAGTTGCAGAAGTGACAAATCTTCAGTTGACAGGAAAAGAAACAAGAGGAATGCAAAGAAGAAGAAGAACAGTGAACAGATCCCAAAGCTACCAAAAACAACCCCTAAGCTTCAAAAGCACTATGAAAAAATGAGGAGAGAACACAAGGTGTTTGATATATGTTAAAGACCTCAAACGAAGAACAAGAATGATAAATCAATAAGCTACACATATGATCAACATCCTCCAATTTATCATGTGTTCTCCAATCATGAGCTATTTGATATTGGGATGTGAATTATGTACCAATGAGAAGACATGTATTTGATCAAGCTGCAAGTTCCTCAACTCCGCCTACCAAACTGAAGAAGGTCACCTTTGTCAAGGAAAGGTATCCTCAAATACCAGATATCAGCAAGCCAATCAAGATGGACTTCACCAACTCTCTATGCCCTAAAACCTCTTTAGGTTTTGACTTTCCAAAGCCCAGTGACAAGATCAAGAACAAGCAACTGCTTGAAGACATGGGAAGCTTTGCTAGAGTATGGTGTAAGAAGTGTGATGTCTATGGACATCACACTGACTCATGCTGGGTGCTAGAAGAAACTTTTGAAATTCCTGATATTGTGAGTGGTTTTGACATGAAAGGATACAAGGAAATGTATGAGAAATATTTGAATGGAGAAAGAAGTTCTTCTGGAAGTGAGGACCAAATATTGAACCTGGAAAGAAGATGCAAGTCAGTTTTGAAAATCAATGATCATGCACAGAAATCAGACAAGTCTGCCAAGGGAAGAAGGTCAATTAAGAAAGGAAAATCTAAGTTGAGACCTGGTGTCCTGAATGGTGATGAAAATTTTCTACTGAAATAGGGATTTTAACCAAGGGGATTTAAATGGAAGACCAAACAAGATCTAAACAATTGGAAAGACTTTGTGCTTGACAAGATTGAAGAAAGCATCAAGTCTCTAGTTGAATATGATTCTGAATCATGTGAGACAATTTATGAAGATCCAGTTCCAACTCCTGTTGAAGTTCAAAATGACTCTGACTTAAAAACTGATCCAGTTTATAACTCAGATTGTAACTGATCTTTATTTGTCTGTATATGCAGGAACAATCCATGGGTGGAAATGATATATGGTACACGGACAGTGGATGTTCCAGGCATATGACTTGTGATAGGGAAGCACTTATAAATTATGAAAGAAAATTTGAAGGACCTGTTGCATTTGGGAGTGATGAAAATGGAGGGAAGATAGTTGGAAGAGGCACTCTTACAAATGGCAAAGTATCATTTAAGAATGTGCTGCATGTTGAAGGGCTATAATATAACTTACTCAGCTTCTCTCAAGTGTGTGACAAAGGATACAAGGTTGCCTTCAATGATGAGCATTGCCTAATCCTCAAGCCTGAATTTTTCATTCCACCTGAAATGATCATGATGATGGCTCCAAGGAATGGGAACCGCTATGAGCTGAGAATGAAACATGCACTCTCAATAGGTGGCTCATGTTTTGTTTCTAAAGCTACTGAAAATGAGACCAGACTGTGGCATAGGAAGATGTGCCATGTCAATCTCAAAAACATGAACAAACTTGTAAATGGTGAATTTTGTTTTGGGTTTTCCAACAAAAGAATTCAAATTGGAATAAAAGTGTTCCTCTTGTTTGAAAGGAAAACAACACAAGTCCTCACATAAGAGCAAAATGATAAATTCAATTGATGAGGTCCTGGAATTGCTTCACATGGATTTGTTTGGTCCTGTAAGTGTTCCAAGCATTGGAAAGAAGAGATTTTGTTTGGTTATAACTGATGATTTTTCAAGATTTACATGGGTCTTCTTCATGGGAACCAAGGATGAAACTCCAGAACTAATCAAGACTTATGTATTGAAGATGGAGAATTAACTTGAAAAGAGAGTGAAAGTTATTAGAAATGATAATGGAACAGAGTTCAAGAATGGAGTGATGGAAGAATTCTGTACTTCTAAAGGAATATTTCAATAGTACAATGCACCAAGAACTCCTGAGCAGAATGGTGTTGCAGAAAGAAGAAATAGAACACTAATTGAAGCTGCAAGAACCATGATAGTTGATGCAAATTTACCAGTGACATTCTGGGTAGAGGCTATCAACACTGCATGCTATGTCCAAAACAGGGTTCTGTTGAACAAAACTCATAACAAGACTCCATATGAGATTATCTTTAAAAGAAAACCTTATGTGAAGTTTTTGAAACCTTTTGGTTGTAAATGTTCACTGCTGAACACAAGAGATTATCTAAACAAGTTTCAATCCAAATCTCTGGAATGTTTCTTTATGGGATACGCAACTCAATCAAAAGCTTACAGAGTATTTGTTAAACAGAATATGGTGGTTATTGAGTCCTTAGACATAATCTTCAATGAAGATCATTTTAACAATGCAGATGGACCCAAATGGTTTTTTGACCTAGAAAAGATGATTAAATCATTCAAGATCTACAATGAAGACATGGATGACAACATGTTCAGAACAAGCATAGAAGAGAAAGGAAAGCAGATTGATCTGGACAAGCTGTGGTCATCAATTGCAGCTGAAGAAAAGGGATACACATTTGATAGAAACATCCAAGGATCAAATGATAGGGATATCAATGATCAAGAAGCTGTAATTGAAGTATCATATGATGGACCACGTGACTTGGAGAGTGAACAAGTGCAGAGTTAACAAGTTCAATATGAAGAGACAGACAAATTTGAAGACAGGTTTTAGTCATTGTTTGACTCTCTTCAAATAGGAACCAATGAAGCTTCATCATCTTCACACACTCTAAATCAAGTATCTACTGAATCATGAAGAAGTATCTGAGAATGAAACTGCTGATATTAATATGACAAATCTTGAATCCGTAGTTCTAGCACATAAGATTGTCCAGACTACCTCTATTGAAAGAAACCATCCTGCAGAGAACATCATTTGTGATTTGCATGAAAGAGTGACAAGAAAATCTTCTGAAAGAGCAAACATATGTCTTTATGCCTGTTTTCTATCCCAAGTTGAACCAAAGAACATCAATCAAGCCTTAAAAGACAACAGCTGGGTGGAAGCCATGAAGGAAGAGTTAGCTAAGTTTAAAGACCTACATGTTTGGGACTTCGTTGACAAACCCAAAGGAAAATATGCAATTGGCACCAAATGGGTATTCAGGAACAAGAATGATGAAAGAGGTATTGTCATCAAGAACAAAGCAAGGCTAGTGGCTCTCGGGTGCTTACAAGAAGAAGAGTAGACTTTGAAGAGTATTTGCTCATGTTGCAAGACTAGAGGCCATCAGAATCTTCCTAGCATATGCAGCATCCATGAACATTAAAGTCTATCAATTAGATGTCAAGTCTGCATTTCTAAACGGGAAGATCGATGAAGAAGTGTATGTAACTCAACCACCTAGATTTGAAGATCCAATCCATCCTAACAAGGTGTACAAGCTTAGTAAAGCATTGCATGGACTACATCAAGCTCTTAGAGCTTGGTATGATGAGCTGTCAAACCACCTTTTGGATAATGGCTTCTGCCGTGGAGCTATAGACAAGATTTTGTTTTACAAAAAATGGAAGAAAGATCTACTACTGGTACAAGTGTATGTTGATGACATCATTTATGGTTCAACAAATGAACAGATGTGTAAGGACTTTGAACAAGTGATGAAGTCAAAATACAAGATGAGTTCTATGGGAGAAATGAACTTCTTCCTTGGACTACAAGTACAACAGAAGGTAGATGGAATATTCATAAATCGGTCAAAGTATGTTCAAGAAATACTCAACAAATTCAAGTTCCAGGATTACAAGACATTGTCCACACCAATGGACACACATGAAAAGATGGTACCTGAGGGGGAGCCAGTGGACCAGCGTGAGTATCGGGCCAAGATTGGATCATTGATGTATCTAACAGCATCTAGGCCAGATATTATGTTTGCTGTATGTGTCTATGCAAGATTTCAAGCTAACCCCAAGGTCTCCCACATGTTGGCAGTGAAGAGGATATTCAGATATCTTAAAGGAAAACCGACTTAGGAATTTGGTACCCAATGAACCCTTCTTTTGACTTGATGGCCTATACAGACAGTGACTATGATGGTTGCAATATGAGTAGGAAGTCAACTTCAGGAGGATGCCAGTTTCTTGGAAACAGGCTAGTATCTTGGCAATGTAAGAAGCAGACTACAGTGTCCATCTCAACTGCTGAAGCTGAATACATTGCTGCATCTGCATGCTGTGCACAGGTTCTATGGATCCAAAATCAACTGCTGGATTATGGTCTAAATTTCTTACTCACCCCTATTTTGATTGATAATACTGCTGCTATGTTTATAGTCAAAAATCCTGTTCATCACTCTAAGATTAAGCACATTGAAATTAGGCATCACCTTATTAGGGACTATAGTGAAAAAGTCTTAATAGAAATGAAAAGGGTAGATACATCTGACAATTTGGCTAATATGTTCACTAAACCTTTAGATAAGACCAGATTTCATTTTCTGTTAAAATGCCTAGGTATGATAACTGCTGATGAAATCTGATTGATGATGTGTGCTTATGTGAGATGCTAACTGACTATCTGTATTGCTCACTATGATTGTTTGCATGATTTGTTGAAAGATGCTCAACTGATTATTCTGCTTATACAATCATGCCTGTTAATCTATATGTGTGAAATATGACATTTAATGACTGCTCATGTTTTGAGTGATTGATTGTGTGCTTACTTGATCTAGCTTATTGTTTTTTAAGTGCTCCGAGCCTGAATCTATGCTTGAAATTGCCCTTGTTTCTCTTCGAGCACATGCAAAATGACTTGAACATATTCTAAGTATATCAAGCATAGATGTCATAATTCTGATCTTCGAGCATAGATATATGCCTTGGAACAACTTCATTTAAGTATTTCAAGCATAGATCTGTTGCTCGAGCAAAGATATTTATTTAATCTGTATCCAAGTGTTTCGAGCACATGTGAGTGTTGCTCGAGCACAATTGATGTGTGTCTAATAACCCTATAATAATGACCCTCACAACTAAGCTTTAATATTAAAACGAAAATCCTAAAACCACACACAACCGGCAAGTGTACCGATCGCAAGTAGTATAGACTTAGGAAGTCCGAGTATCGAACACGTGGACACGTTAGAACGCTAAAGATCACTAACCCTAGACAAGACCTACCTTAAAATAATATTATATTGATTTTTGATTTTTTGATTTTTAAATACTTAACTGAACTAACTGGACTAACTAACAAAACTTACCAAAAATAGAAAACTTAACGTAAAACTAACTGTGTTAACTTAGGATGGAGAAAAACGTCTACCTAGGTCTGAATCAAATTGTAGGCCTAACAAGCTAATGGATTGAATGATATATAGACACTGGTTCCTAAAGATGACACGACTAAGGATCGCTCGGGCTCACTGGATTATCTCTCGGTCTCACACAACAAACCCTAACTACTCAAAATCGGCTAAAACAACCAAACCGGGAAACAATTGTTAACGTGTTCTAATGAAGGATCACCTCTCGGTCTCACCAACACTCGACCCTAATGGAAATGAATACTACACAACCAAGGATGGAGGAACAATTCAACTTAAACTAAAATAGATCAACTAGTCGCTCAAACACCTAAACCTGACAAGAAACAAACTCGCTCTCGCGCAATCCTTATTCTAGCATGCAAAGGTAATGAGACAACCCTAACTTCCTATCACCTCTCGGTCTCAAGAAAGGTGTTTAACCGCTGTACTTAATCCAATTAATCATGCAACAAAACCCTACGGTGGTACCTACCGCAAACAAACCCTAAACACAAAGTCTAGAATCAAACAATGCACCGATCAATCAATACAAAACTAATCAACCGACACACGGGGTTTATGCAATGAATCACCAAAATTTCCAGCCCTTAAACACAACCTATTTCATGTCTAAATCAAACTTTACAATAACAATTAAGGTCTATTAATCAAACAATCCATAAAACTCATCAAAACCTAACAATTATCATCATTCCTAGGTAGAACTTACAAGATTAGCCAAGCATATTAATTGGACAGCAGCAAACACTCAATAAAAACACCATAAAACTCATACCAATCATCTTAACAATTGTCCAATAATCAATCCTAATCATAAACAATTCAATCTCTCAAGTAATTGCAAAACAATTCAACAATTAAGCAAGAAACTAAAAGTGTATGAACAATGAAAAAGAGGTAAGGATATGAGGTGTTCCGGGGCTGCTCTCGGCTGTAAAAAACAGTGGTGAATGATCCCGAGGCTTGATTCTTGCTTGTTTTTCCTTCACTAGCCGTCACACGATCAAAACCCTAGCACACAAAAGCTTTTTCTTTCTTTTTTCTTGCTGGAAATTCCGATCAGCAGCTGTTGTGCTGCTGTTGGCTATTGTTGTGCTGCTGTTGTGCTGCTGTTGATGCTGTTGTTGCTGCTAAATCCGATCAGCAGCTATTTTGGCTTATTAGGGTTTTATTTTTTTTATATAATATAATATAATATGGTCTTGGGCCTCCATGATGCATACGGGTCGGGCATTGAGCTTTGTCTTGAACTTATATGCGTAAAAGGCTCGTTAAAAGAACGAAAAGTCCCGGTTTCTTCCTTTCTTTTACCCAAAACCTACAAGGTTATTAAACTTACGTAAAACCTAAATAAATCAAGTAAAAACACATAAAATATAATATATTACGTAGATAAAACATGCAGAAAATACCAGTGTTTTACAACACATCAACAATGAGTAGAACTTTCATAAAGTCCATCGAGCACACTCTTTGAAATGATAAAACTCAAGTTTGCTCGACTGGATACTTGGGTGCTTGAAGTGAAAGTTTACTCAATATTGTGTGAGTGTGCAAATTGTGTGAATGATTAAATGTTGTTTGTAAGTCATATGTCCTTTAATGAGAAATTGTTTTTTTAAATCAAGAATCAAAACGAATTTTCAAAGAAATCTGATTTGTTAAACAGTTCTCATATTTTTTACTTAACAAACAAAGTTTTTGGTGATTTCATAAGAGAAATGATAATAATATTCAGTTCCAAGCTTTGAAGAAGCTTTAAATATTTTTAAATGGAGATAGAATCCAACCTTTTGGGAAATGATAGCACATTTTTTAATCTCCTAACCCATGAATTATAGGCTTAAAGGATCTCTGTTTAGTAACTTGACAATTTGTATGGTATCTTCTCATGAGTGTAATGACACTAGTGATACAAATATAATGATCGTGCTAAGTCTGACGTGGTGACACATTTGAAGACCAAGGTATGTTTCCTTGCACATCTCTCCAAATGACAGGCAGAAAGGTAATTATCCAATCATACACAAGCCCGTTGATGTTTTGGTCTCACAAAACTATTTTACAGAATACTTGAGCAGCCATAAATATATTGCTATGTAACATCATAAAAAAATCATTATTTATTACTAGTAAAATATAAGTAAAAATATATCAAGACTTAAAGGGGCACTAAGGGAACTACAAGGGTGGGGCATACAAATAAGTCCTAAACACCCTGAATATAAGGCATGTAAGTCCGGATGGTAAGTAAGTCCAAAGTTCAACCTTGAAGTTTGATATATATATATATATATGTAAATTTATATAAATAAATAAATTCTGCTCAATTTATCAAAAACAATTTTGACCAAGGCATCAGGGGGTTGAAGTCAAATTGGGGTGATTTGGAGAAAGCTAAATAAGCCTATAGAAGAGATAAGGGATAACCTAAAGTCCAGAATGTTGACCATTCGTCACTTATGCCTGAATTGAACTTTAAGTATATCACAAATGTTACGATAATCATGCTAAGTGGTACTACCTAGTGTCAACCTGACTTAGATCATAAAAAGGCTGATTATGAAATGGTGTGAAATATTTTGAACAATCTAATCCCATGTTGAGATCACTCTAAGATAGTTTGAAAAGAATTTTTAACTGAATTTTGATCTCTTATTCTCCTTAAACTTGTGCTGAAATTACCATAGTGGTTTGAATGAGTTATCTTTTTGAATCAAGCAAGGTTTGAGTGTGGTAGTTGTCTAGTCTGCTGGACAAATGATGGTTTGACATGAAATCTGAATGGATTTAAGTGTTTCGAGCATAGGTATCTCAATTCTTGCTCTTCGAGCACAATGATCTGCTCTATATACTTTCTTAAGTGTTTCGGGCATAGATATCTCATTTGTTGCACCTCGAGCATAATGATATGCTCTGATTACTTTCTAAGTGTTTCGAGCATAGATATCTCAATTGTTGCTCTTCGAGCACATTGACATGCTCTGGAAAACTTATAAAGTGTATCGAGCATAGATACCTCATATGTAGCCTTTCGAGCATGTAAATTCACATGACAATTTCTGTTAAGTGTTTTCGAGCATGAATGTACTTTACGAGTAGATGTTATATCATGAATAGATCTCTAAGTGTTGTCGAGCATGCATATACTCTACGAGCATAGGTATTTACAGGATTATCTGTAGTAAGAGTTGAGTTGTTGTTTTGAATCTGTCTCGAGTATGACTGACTGACTGATTATTTATTCTATAATTCAAGCATAGGTGTGAAGGGTCAGAAACTTTTTAAGTACTTTCGAGTATGAGCATACTGACTTACTTATTTGAGTTGTGACTAAGTACTTAATGATCTCGAGTATGATCATATACTTGGGCATGTGTAACTTCTCTTTGATAAGCTCTTTGATCAGAACCTAAGATCTTTGATCGAGTATACTGATTTTCAAGCATGACATAAATGTATTTTTAACCAAATATTTAGTGTACATCGAGCGTGTACTAAGATAAGTACTCGAGTACAGTGGGAGACAGCTGTTTATTTGGCGGTATGCTCGAGCAAAGGTGGTATAGTTGTTTGAATTAAATGACAGCTGTCGTGCACTAGACGACAAAAGAGTGTCGTACCATCCAAACGTTAGGTATAAAAGGGGGACTTAGTAACTTTTTCAACAATTTGTTTCCCTATTTCATCTTAAACGAAAACACTTTTGCTCGTGTGTCCCCTGCCTACTCTGAATACTTATTTGTGCTCGATTATTACTTGAACATAGCCATTTTCTCTGTTTCGATCTTGGTAAGATACCGATTACTGTCATCGTATCCCCAAGTTGCAAAATTAGGGTTTCTAATTGATAATTTACTGATTGTTTACTTGATTTATGTAGGTACGCATACGATTACGGAACAGTTTACTGAAGAAACTATTCTTCTCTAACTACTCTCTGCTATCATTTATGCATTTATGTATACTAATTATTTTCTTATTTTGCAGAAATAATGGCCATGAGATTCGAGAAGAGGCACCATATGTGTGCCCGGTTGGAAGTAGTTAATTATAATAGGGAGTTGGAGTTCATAATCAACTTCCTTCATAACTCCAACTTAAGGGTGGCACTAACGGAAAACCCAACGATATACAGAAATCACATCACCGATTTCTGGAACTCTACTACCTATGTTGATGATGTCAATGGGAAAAGAATAGAAGCATCTGTTCTGAATCAAGACATTGAAGTAACTGAGGCATCAATTCGAGAGGCACAACATTTGAACGACAATCATGAGGTGCTGCTATTGTACCTTGTCCCAAGATTAATGAGAATCTTTCAAGAAACCATGGGATATCAAGGGGGTGTCAATGAAGGACAATTTCAGAAAGGAAACTTTCCTTTGATCTACAGATTTCTAATACATCATGTCATCCAGTCCCAGTCTCCAAGGAGAGGGACTTGGACTTTATTAAGCAGAGAACTCGCTACTTTGACAGTAGCCATTTTGTATCAACAACCATTCAATGTTTCAAGACTTATCTTTAATGGTTTAGTTTCAAATGCTGAAAAGGAGGTGAATCAAAGATTTCTCATGTACCCAAGATTTCTCCAAATTCTCATCAACAGATCTCTTCAAAATCTGCAACTGACGGGAGAAGTTCTCATATTACAAGACCCTAACATCTGTCAGAGGATGAAGGATGCAAGGAGTAAGTTTACTGATAATGCAGACTGGGATATTCTGCCTTGGTTGCTTATTCGGGGTGTGCAAGTAATTGATGTACCATCACACCTGGACATGATGAAAAGGATGAAGATGAAGGTGACAACAATGATGGCGATGATGATGATAATGATCAGGGTGATAATGATGATGGTGCTGCTGATGAGCCTATTAATGAACCAATCGCCCATGAGGCTAAACATGTTGAGGGTGTGGGTCTTAATGCTGAAATCAATGAACAGGTTATTGATCCAGTTGGGAATGAGTTGACTGCATATGCAGGCACTGGATCGGAAGCTAATTTAGGTACTGCAGAAGGTGATAGTGAACCAACAAATGAGGTTAATGAACCAGTGGTCGGTACAAGTGGAGAAGCAACCGATCAAATGGACGATGATGATTTTATTGCACAAGTGGTCTCAAATGTGACTGAAATCATTCAGAAGATCACTCCACCATATTCACCAGACCCTGCAGAAAACCAAGATGATTCATAATCTCTTAAGTCTGAGCCTGCTCATGATAACATTTCCTCATCTCCTGACACAACTGATCCACTCAATTCAGAGCCTTAACCATTCCTAGAAACACACATTCCTTCACCACCTATATCTCCTATCCAAGAACCAATCATCACATCACAACCTTTGTCATCACCAGCAAAAACTACCCAAGAAACACATATCCCTACATAACCAACCTCTCCTCTGCAAGAAACTATACTCACTGAGACCATTCTAACTTCCCAAACCATACCTAAAGAACCTGAATCCTACAACCTACCCTCACCAAAAACTTCCTCATCAGAACCATTCTCGGAACCAGATTTTAAACCCACTCAAGAAACACCACCATCAAGCCCGAACATTTATGACATTATTTCTGAAAATGCAACTTTGGAATTTGAAAATATCATGTTGAAAGAGAGGAATGCAGTTCTGGAGATAAGAAACAAGGCGTTTGAGACTGCCCTACAACAGGCGTTACTGAAAATTCAAACCCTGGAGCACTCTGAGGTTGAGAAGACCTCAGATACACCAAAATAGGGGGAGAATAATAAAGCGGCAGGTGGCTTGAAATTGATTGAAGATATATATGCCAGCTCAAGTGATGAAATTGCAGAAGCTGGAACATCAAATGCCCTTGAAATGATCAATAAAGAATATGTAGAAGGGGCATGGGAAGAGGGGGAGTCTGAGAATGAGGATGAAGAAACTGAAGAGGATATAATAAAAATAAAATAGAAAGGGAAGGGGATTGCACTTACAGATGAAGATTTACACCCCAAGGCCATACACAAAGTGCAATCTGGCGATGAGATATTACAGAAAGATGATGTGATTGGTCTAGATATTGCTGAAGTAGAATCAGTTCAAGCAGTGATTAAAATGATAAATCAAGAGAGAGAAAATGTAATGGTTGGAGAAGATGAAGAGGATGTTCCTCAAGAAGTGCTGGAGGCACTGATTGAGATGAAGAAGAGAGAAGGGGAAGAAGAAAGGTTGAAAGAAGTAGCTGATGAGGCTATAAGGGCGGCAATAGAGGCTCTAAAAGAAAAACAGTTTGAACAAAAAACTCCAGTTGCACAAACAAATGAAGAGCCCAAGCCTACACAGTCTGAGCCAGAGCCTGAAATAGAAACAGAACTTGGTCTGGGAGTCAGAAAAGAACCCATAAGAGATGATTGACCAAAAATGCCATGGAACGTATATGTGAAATTCATCTCTCAATTGGTCATGCTCAGGACAAACTATTGGATTCTCCTGAACCCTGATGACTATACACCAGAAACTGTGGCAGCTGCTAGGAGGGCTCAGGAAGAACAAAGACAAGAACAATGGAAGGCAAGTCAGCTTCTTCTGAAGATAAACCAGAGCCAATTGTTGATGAGCTTGGTAATGAAGATTCTCATGTCAATGAACCAATTATTAAAGAAACTTTTGATGAAGAGCCAGCAACACAAGCAGATGAACCAATAATCAGTGAGCCTGAACCTGAAGTAAGGGAAACATTGAAAAGAAAACAAACATCTGAAGTTGTGACCCCTAAGCCTAAAAGACAAAAATCTGTGAAGGTTTATAAAAGAAGGGAAGCACAACCCAGGGTTGATGAAGGGTCTCAGATAAGTCAAGATGAAGAACCGATAATTGGAGCCCTTCATAACCTAGATGAGCATATTGAAATTGATGAAGAGGAAGAGAGAACAAAGAAGGATGATGATAAAGAAAATGAAGATAAAGCCTACTTATTAAGTCTTAAATATGATGAGAAATATTTTCAGAGAATGTCGAAAGAGAATATTAGACAAGAAGCTAATGGCTGGAGGAGTAGGGAGATAAAAAGAGAATTCTTGATAAAGGCTGGACATAAGCCTGCATATTTAAACCTACAATCATTTGACACTTTTGAGAAAATATACAAGAATGCTCTATTGGACGATGTTGCCAACTATGTTGAGAAGGTAAGCAAGAAGAAGGAGAAGGTAAAGAAAGTGTTGGTAGAAGCAGAGAGACGTATGAAAAGGACTGAGAAGGAGATAAAAAATGACAAAGAGTATGAGTCAGTAAAAGCCAAGCACAAAGACATCAAATTTTTGCAATTACATGGCTTCGAGTACAACTCTTTAATTAATTTATCCCCTAAAGAATTGAAGAAAAAGGTACAAATGGTCAAGGATTCTCAAAAATATAAAAAAATGCTCTGCTGACTGTGAAAGAGAAAGAAAATTGAGGATGCAGATGTAAAAAGAGAAAGATGAGGCCGAAAAGAGAGAGACAGAAGTGAGAGAGTGGTTTGAAGACCCTCAGAGAGTGCAAATGTTAAAAGAGATCGTGATGAACAAGGGGATGACTGAAGAGAAATTTGATAGCATGCCTCATGATCAACTACTTGACATATATCACAGAGAGCAAAGGCTATATGAAGAAACTCAAAGAAAGATTTTGGAGGATAGGAGGAGAATGGAAGAGGAAGTACGAGCTGAAATGATGAGTGCTCTACATGGAAGAGGTGCCAATATGGGAAGATTAATGTGCAAAATGATGAAACTATCAGGCAATGGTATGAAGAATCAGAGAAAGAGCAAGCACAGAAAAATCCTCCAATTAGCTCAAGCAGAATTTCCATAAGGTCAGAGATTGTAAGGACTAAACCATCAAGGAAGTTAAACTTGCCCACACATCTCTACTTTGACAAAAGATCAAAGACCTTAAGGGTGATTACTAAAGATAATGAAGAGACTCTAATCATCTTTAGGGAGGATTTGAGAAATTTTTCAAAAGAACAATTGAAGAAAATGGCTGAACTGGACCTCTATGATAATCAACACAGAAGTCAACTTTCTGGACAACAAAGGAATGACCTATCAAAATTCTTAAAAGAACAAGCTGAAAAAGGTTTTCCATTCCTTAATCAGAAAATGAGAGAGATTCACAATGAAGCCGAGAAAGAAAGAAGAAGAAAACGGGTTAGTGAAGTGCATATCTCCAAAATGCCACTTTGGAAGTCTAAGAGAAGTAAAACTAATCAAGCTAGCAGCTCGAGCACCAAAAGACAAATGTTGAAGGAATGCTTAGCAATGAGAAGGGAGATGATGGAGCCAAACTCACAAGTGCAGCAAAATGGCAGAATAGTCCATCTCACCTACAACCGAAACAGCGACTCCATATCACTCAGAAATGCATCTGGAGGAACAATTGTTGTGGTTGAATACGATGAGGATCTACAATACATACACATCCAAGACTTACAAGACATCATTAATGCAAAGTTTCCTTTTGATTCTCAAGATGCAGTTGAACTGGATATGTTCAAGCAAAAGGCTGCCTTCGTAAAACTCAAAAAGGAAAAAGCTACTGAAAGGCGCCAGGGCAGAAGATAGCAGGATAGAGCTAATGGATGAAAATTTTCATTTCTGCTTATCTTGGTTTCTGTTCTTTACTTTGTAATTTTGAAAAATGTTTAAATTTGATGTGTAATGCCTAAAAGGCAGAATTCCCTTGTGTAATGAAATGACAGTTATGCTTAAATTGACTATCTTTATAATGCTGATACATGTGTAACTATATGCAGGTATGTTTTGGTGCATCTGAGTTTGTTCCAATATAGGGGGAGATTGTTGAGTCGGATATTTGCTAAAGAAGATTGGAATCTTCTCAACCTCCTCTAGAAATCAGCTAAGTATGGACTACGAGCAAGCTTTGATCATCGAGCATGGTTTACTACCTCGAGCATGGTCTTTCAGCATATTCTTCTAAGTGTTGAAGGCTTTGAGCAAGCTACACTTCTCCGAGCAAGAGTATTCTCCTATCAAGCATGGATTGCCAATCGAGCAAACAGTTTGATCATTCAAGCTTTAGCCAAGTGATCCGAGCACAGGATGTCCGAGCACAATGGTGAAGAGCATGGATGCAATAAGAAGATGTCATGCTGTGAAGTATAAACTTCGAGCATAGTTCAGTTCCGAGAAAGCTTCACATCCGAGCATGCTGAAGATTGCAAATAAGTCCAAGACAGAACTAAAGACATAAAGAAGAATAGGCTTGCTCGATGGACAAGTTCGAGGAAAGCAAGGATAAGTCAAAAAGAATGAAGCATGCTAGAGGAGAATATTTCCTATGTGAAAATATTCTAAGTATGCTTGAAGACACTCATCGAGCATGCAATGCATATTGAGTCTGCTCGAGCAAGATAGAGATCATGCTCGAAGACTCTTACACTTGTATTTCTATTTGCCTTTCATTATGTAATGATTAGTGATTCTAGAAGGAATGCCAGGGTCTATAAATAGTATCCTAGGTTTCCATTTAGGGTACGACGGACAGGCACACTAAATACGAGAAAACATTCCAAAAGAATATTCCTTTTGTTTTCCGCGTACCGCCGCCGCTGTCACAAAACCCTAGACATTCCTTTCACTGTTACATTAAATGATATATTAAATGCAGTGAATCTTTGTCTTTGATTGTGCTATAAACGTCTACCATTTTTGTTTCGTAATCATTTTATCACACCTTCGTTCCCATCCGTTGAGTATTCTGATTCCGCCGGAATATTCAATAGGTCTTCGGGTTATTAGATCTGTGTGTTCTTGTCAACCTTCTTAAGATTTACACCAGATTAACAGTCCTGACATGTCATAAACACTATGACAGTAGCAGACTGATAAAGTTCACAGGTGAAATTGTATTTTACTGTTGAGAGAATTATTACCAATCATAGATATATACCCTTATATGGTAATTAAAATCTTACCGACGATATCATTTCATCACTTTTAAATCTATCTTATACGTACTTGTTGATCTGAGTTACTACATCAGGAAAAGGTACTTGAAATATAATTGTGTATTGTAAGAGTCTTATCTGAAATTGGATCAACTTATCCGTAAAATCTATCATATCCGGTTTCTAAATTCATACTTACACGGGACTATTTTTGTTTTTGTAGATTTAAACATGATGACTGATGAAGAAGATGAGACTGATGAAGATGGGAATATGTTGAAAGAGATGAGAATTCAAAGTCGTTACTTTCATATATCAAGTTCTTATAAGTCGTTACTTTCAAATATCATGTTTTGCTAAGATTCTTTGAAAGCATATAAATAAAGGAAAACATCACGGATCAGATATGTATAATAATCTGATCATATCTTCACTGAAGCTTCAGGTGGCTGGGTGCTGTCAAGACTACACCAGTTGATAAAAAAATTATAGTTTCTAAGAAAATTGTTTGATGTATAATGTTGAAAGACAAATCTAGCTATATCCGAGGGGGGGTCTGTTAGATCATATACGTCTATAGCTATGATCTTGGGTCTTATTTTTGATTGTATAGGGCTTTAAATGTTATTTGTATGTTAGAGTATATGTTAGTAGCGCATTAGTCAATGGGAACGCATATGTTATGCGGCGCATAACATATGCACCGTATAATATATACACCCCATGTGTGCTTTCATGTGTTTCCTATAAATAGGGGACTTATGCGTGATTAACTAGACTTTTGGTCATTCATGTTATATGCTAGAGAGAGAAAGTTCCCAAAGTGTCGTATCTTGTAAACATTTGATATTATCAATGAAGAATGTGCTTAATGTTACTTGTGATGTTCATTCTCATTGTTTTCCGCACCTTGAGACGTAAGCTGTAACAACATCATATCCTAATCAGTGTCTACAACACGTTCTTTTAGAATTATTGGCTCAACACATGTCAGCTAGTTCGGTTAAGACTTTCAGGTGAGCTTCTTTAAGATTACTTTCATTTGCTGGAGCCGAAAGCTTCTGCAGACTCACCAATGAAAACTCCATAATTTTCCTGAGGTACTCCATGTCTAAACTTCCAGAATTCAGCAACTACATATTTTGATAAGACGTCAACAAAGGTTACAGCAATCTAAACAAATGGTAAAGTAGTAAATATTTGAAAAAATAAATAACTGAGAAAGAATATCCACATCAATAACTTCAATAATCTATTGTTTCCAACTTTGAGGAGCTATTTGACAAAGTTTATCCCTCACTTCCTTTATTAGTTCAACAAGACAGTCATAATTGTCTTCTTGTAAAGATTCAGTTATCCCATTCGAAAAATCTTTTTCCATTGTCTCTCATATCTGCATAAGGGGCATTTTAGCTATTTGATCACTAGTCGGTCAAATAACAGAAACACATTAAGAAAGACATTAGACTAACCTTGCACGTTGTTTGGTCTTCAACAGCACCATTCAATCTCTTGCTAGATGAATGTTGCTGACTGTGCACAAATTCATTCACTATCAACTCATTCTTTGTACTGACAATCTCACTAAAAGGACCTGTTATCGCCAAGGTCATGCAACCAAACTATGGTTGCTTGGTGTTTTGCTTTTCGCCTCACGACATACGTCCTCCCGAACTCAATGGTCCTCCTAGCTGTTTTACTACCTGAGAAAAAATGAATTGAAACCTTTCATCAAACACTTGGTGTGCAACAATCTTTTGACCACAAAACATTCAAATATTCTAATTAAATTACAAATATTCTAATGGAAAGTTTCAGTCTAGAATAGTTCTCTCATGCTCAGGACTTAACCTCTCACCACTTGCATATCTACAATAATAATAAACTTCATTTAGGACAAATCAAAATCTGCATAACTCAAATCCCTAAAATTAAGAGGAAGTTGATTCTAAAGTATTCAAAACCTCATATACAACTTCCTAATGGGTTCAATATGTAACATCCAACTTTTGTTAAAATAAATAAAGGACTTTATGTTAATTTAATTGTATGATTAGTGTTTAAGTTATGTTGGGCTTAGATATAAGATTGGGCTTGGGAATGGGTATGGGCCTTTAAGGCCCATAGACTATGAGTATATAAACCCCAAAATCTTCCTTCTACTCATTTCCACCACCCTCATTCCACCCAAACACTCTCAACCTCAAGAACACACACAAACATACACACACACGCAAGCTCTTTTCATCTTAGAATCTTCTACAAATTTAAGAGAGCCAAGAGGGTTCTTGTTTAAGCATCATCGAGCAACAAGAACTTGTTGAGGCCCACGGGATGGTCCAGACCCAAACCAAACCCGAGACCGTAAGGTGAGATTTGTTAAAAAGGTTAAGTCTTTAAGGTCGGTTTTGACATGCAACATGATATAATGGTAGATCGGGCTGTAAGATGTAAGAAAAATATAAACTTTATGAGCCGTGAGCTAACGGGTCCGACATGGGATGAAAAAGTAACGTTCGGGTTTTGTAAAAAACTGGTAGACAAAGTTGGTACGACCCAAAACCCAAAAAAAGGGTAAAATCGGGTCATAAGGAAAGGTCTCGGAGAAGAATGGCTGGAAAATGGTAAAATAAAGGAAAAGAGGATTCTAATCGCACGAAAAGAAATCGCATCGCACGAGCATGCGATGCGATTTGTTTAGAGTCATGAGATGTGATTTTTTTATCATCGATTAGAATTCAGCATGTGATGCTTCTGGATTTGTCCATACGATGCGACTGGTTTTTTCCATGCGATGTGACTGGTTTGTCCATGCGATGCGACTGGTTTGCGTCCATGCGATGCGACTGGTTTGCCTCTATGCGATGCGATTCCTTCTAGCCATGCGATGTGATTGGTTTTACATGCAATCCATATTGTTGTAAAATTTAACCCGACTCGTTTTTCTAATGATTTTTTAATATAGGCTTATTAATGAAAACAATTTTTTTCCAAGCTAACCTGGCAGCTCGACCCCAGCCAGGGCTCTGCCCCTTGGACCCTGCTAGGGGCTGCCACCCCTAGACCCAGCTACTAGGGGCGCTGCTCTCGGACCACCTTTGGTTGAGGGTTTCCTTAACCTAGAAGTATGAAGTAGTTGAAATAGATAATTGATACTCGTAACTTGTTAAATAGTTAGCCGTGCCCAGCTAAGGAGAGGTGTTACCAAAACTCAGAAAGAAAACGACTTCAGGTGAGTTCTAGCCCCTTTCTGTGTTATGTTTTCGGGGCTGTGTGCATACTACGATTGATAGATTAATACACTCACCTTAAATGGTAAGTATATATTAGATATATGTTTGTGAATGATATAGAATGTTTGAATGGCATGCACGTAGCTATGTATATAGTTAATTATACTTGAAGGTAATAAAGGTATGTAATGAACGTATGTATGTTTGTATGGGATGATGAAGGGCACCGGACCCTAATAATATCCGAGGTACGAAGGGCACCGGAACCTAATAATATCCGAGGCAGTGGCGGATCTAGAATATTTTTTCACGGGTAACGTAGCTTTTTTTAACTGCAAAATAAGGAAAAAAATTTACCCACTTCACGAGTATGGGCATCCGGCTTCGCGTTTCACTCGTACCGGGACCAATCATGGTTTTATTGGAAATTGGGCTGCAGGATTTTCTTATAAATACGGGCTGTGCTCTATTTCTTTTTATCTCACAGACAATGACGAAACTTAAATATTTAAACTAGGGAGCAAAAAGTACATTCCTATAAATTTATCTATAAATATAATTTAAAAACATTGACAAAACATATATATTGAATAATATGATGATCAAATAGCTAAATATATAAAATACAATCAGAAGCATTTGTATTTCACAACCAAGCTCACAATGATTCAATAAAGTAAAAACTAACATTATTAAAGAACAAAGAAAACTATAAAAAGGAAAAAAATACTTTGGGATAGAAAATGGCAATCTTCAGAAACTATGGAGTGGCTACAACGGATGTAGATGCGAGATGGACATATGTATATGCATCGTCTACTCCAGTGCTAGAGTTGGGAAGAGAGAGTCAAATAGTAGTTTCTAGAGTAAATAAAATACAACAAAAAATTAGGTTTTAATTTTTAAAGTTGGGCTAGGCGTGTTTTCCAAAAACCTATAACCCAATATATAATATATCAAATAACTAGGATCATCTTCTTCTTTCTTCTCCTCTATATTTTAAATATTAGAACACACCAGAAAGCTTAAAATCTTGCCAGAATGATCTCTAAAGGTATGATTATAAGCCCAAAAACCAAGGGCCACTGCTCAGGGGTAGCCTAATATAATCTTAGGGATAACGCAATGCATAAAACCTAAAAAAATATAAAAAATTTCACATCATCGGAAAAGTTGAGGGGTAGCATCTGCTCTTACCTTACATTCGCCCCTAATCCGAGGTGTGGAGGGCACCGGACCCTAATAATATCCGAGGTATGTAGGGCGAAATGCTCTTTAAAACGAACGAAGTATGGAAATTATAAAGAAGTATGTATTAGTAACTAAAGTACGAAATATGTATCTCCAGATATGTATAAGTAAATATATGAAAGTAATGAATGTAATGTTATTAACTAGAACTCACTAGCAGCTAACTTTTAGTATGCATGCATGTAAATAGATTAAAGGAGCTGGCTTGAGGATGACACATGGCAGGGACTGGAAGGCTGGCATCTTGAGAAAAAAAAATATTATGAAACTTTATGTTATGTTAAGATAAGTTAACTTCTGTTAAGACAAGATTTGTTGTTTTGTAAGATATTGGTTGATGTTTTTAGTTATTCTACGAAAGTTTTAATTCACTCTGATATTTAGAACTGTGTTTATGAGTAAATCCAACGCCAAAGTAGGGCTCCAGGGACCGAGGCCTTACACAATAATAGCACTAATTGATACATAAACACAAACAAAGTTTAACTGAATTGAATTGCTTACTTAGAGGAATGAAGAATCATCCTAACAAAAACCAACCAAGGGCACCGTATCTTCGAATATCCAATCCTCCCAATCAATCCACCCATCCTCATCTCTCATCTTAAATGAAATCCTAATTCCATTTAGGGTTTGTGTCCTCAAACGAAATCTGAACAAATAAGTGTCTAAACAAACTGCTTTAGTGAAAAATACCTTTGATGTATATGATGATAGAGGATAATTAATGACAAAAATGGAATCCGAGAATTAGCGATGCATAATAGTGATTAGCATTTAGAGGATCGAAGAGTTTGATTTGGGAATGGAACTTCGTTATGACAGTGAACATGCTATGAGATTGATATAACGTGAATTTATATGTGAACACAAAGTACAAAAAGAAACAAAAGCAAGAAATGTTTTTCACAAATCAAATCATGAACCAAGCCGTCATTTCTACTACCATATCTTAACATAAATTTAAATAAACATCCATAGTACCATTTTTATGCTAATTGATTACAAGTAAAGCAAGCTACGATCATTCGTTTTCAAAACCATACATAGATTTCTTCATAGGCCATGGTGCACCACTCATAACAACTGCAACATCCTCAATTTTCCTTGGAACTTTCGTCATGTTTAAACAACCATCTGCAGTAACATACTGCCACATCACGAAAGAAAATAAATTCAAAGCAAGAAACCTTTAACAATAAGAAGAACACTTACCTCCATTGCATGGACTGAGAGGCGATGAGGAATGTGAGGGCAAACATCGACCGTACTTATAGCATAGAAGAGAAACCGCCGACCATTTATTTCAACCTTTTGATTGCACAATGATTAATGGGTTTTGATTTGTATTGAACTTGAAGGGAAGGAATGGGAATTGAAGAATCCGAATTGAAGGAGCATTCAATAGGAGCCCTAAATGTTCATGTCTTTGAAGGATTGGATTGAATATGAATGAACGGCAACATTTGATGATGTTTTCAATAATAACAAAATCAACCCTAAACCTTCATCATTTTATATTCCAATTTTGTCCTTAAATCCTTGTATTAGAAACTTGTATCGAACGCTTTAAGAACGAATCAAGGGGTTGGCAAATTACTTTTTCTGCCCAATTGTCAATTGTCTGTTTTGTCCCTATCCTCTAATTGTGAAATTACATTCGTGTCCATCACTCTTCCCTAATAATATAATATAAATTCAATCAACTTACAAGTTTACCCCCTCATCTTTAACTATATTATATTTTTTATTTCAATTTCAACCAACCAACCCCTACAACTTTTAAAAGATTATAACTTTTTCATACGTTAGTGTTTTTGTACAAAAATTGCACCATAAAAACGATATTTTTATGCTCTTTAATTTGAGTATGATATTATTATACTTTTTTCAGTTTTAAACAAAATTGATATGCTACAAAAGGGTGTTCAATGCTAGTTTTGATATTTTTAATTTAAGCATATGAGCTCAACCGTTAGTAATAAGTTTTTTTATTATCGAAAATTAAAACTGAACAATTGAAAATTGAAACTAAACCATCACTAACGGTTTGGTTCTTGTTTGTTTCATAGTTTAAGCTTTAACAGTAAATTTAGTTTAAGATAAATGATAATTTACATATGTATACATTATGTAAATCGAGATTAAATAAAAATATACATATGTTTATTGTTAGGGTTTTTTTTAATGAAACCTGGATGCAAAATAAAAATTTTTGGTTTTTTTACTTTTTTAAATTTTCTTTTCTTTTTTTCGTTTTATAATTTTTATTATAATTTTTAAGGGGGTTTTTTGCAGTACAAAATGGTTCTCAAAGATCTCAATTTCAAAAAGTTCTATTAGGATTCTCACCCTATATGTGTGTGTGTGTGTGTGTGTGTGTGTGTATAACAACACATATCTAATACTAAACAATCAAAAAGATTAAAATGCATTAAACATTTACAGTATGGCCTGATTTCTTATGGACGGTTTTCGTTATAAACTGCAAACTAAACCATTCACTACATTTTCAAAATCTTGGAATTGACCAACCGACTGAAAGTAAATGATAAAAACCAACTGTGAAATCAAAATACGACCACGGTTTCAAGATTTTAAACAAAACCATAAACACCCATAATTGTTACGTGATTACCAAGACATGTTTTCCAATACCCGTCGCATCGCGCGGGCACCCACCTAACGTGTGTGTGTGTGTGTAGGGGTGAGATCTAGAGAGAACTGCTCTTAAAAAGAGAACTAGAGAACTAAAAAAAAATTATTTTAACTTTTTTTTTAAAAATATTTTGTGAATTTTTTTCTTTCGTCATTCTAATAAGATGATATTGTTCCTAAACAAAAGGTCAATGTGGTGTATATGTGCATTAATGTGTATTACACATATACAATAGTGTTTTATTACATGTAATACAACACAATTGCATTATACAATACACGCTATCAAGTATATGCAAATACAACACTAATAATTGTATGCAACACACACTATAGCATATTTGTAATACAACACTAATGCACATATGCACTAAATCGATTTTTTTATTTTTGTATATAATATGACACTATTGCATGTATATAATACAAACAATTACACATATGCTATTCAACACTATTGCACATATCAAAATACACACTAGTGCACATATGCAATAAAAAAAAGTCGATGTATTACATATGTGCACTACGAGTTTTATCATTATTATTATTATTTTTTATTTTTATATTTTTTTCTAGTGAATAATAACAACAGATAAGAAGGCTGAAAGAAAAATTAAAAATATTTCTTTATTAGTTCTCTAGTTTTCTCTCTTGATCATCTCCATATATATATATACACACTAGGTTTTATCCCCCCGTATTACGGGGTTGTTTTAAATTTTTTGTTTTTTAATATTTATTTTTTGGATTTTAATTTTCTTTATTGTAAGAAAGTTATTAATATACTTAGGTTTGATGATGAAAGGGTTTTACAAAAAAAATGATATGTTATAACCCGTTTAAAAGCTATATGATTTGGTGACGCATGACTCGTTTATTTTTTTAGTATAACATTGTTTGTTAATTATAAATAATATCATTTTTTTTAAAAAAAAATCGGATATTAATTTTTAGTATATCCCTATTTTTTAGGATTTTCATATCAAATATTTGGTAAGATTAATTTTTAATTTAACGAGATGTTATAACCCGTTTAATAAATATATGGGTTTGATGAGACCCATGCCCATGAATTTGGGTCAAATGCCTGAGAAGCCTTCATTTACAAATAAGGCAATCTGGTGGCTTTAGAGAATTTAGGGAGCAATCAGAGAGCTTTTAAAGGTTTCGTTTATATATATTATAGATATGGGAAGTATAGAATGAAAACCCGGTAAGACCCATACCCGTGAATTCGGGTCAAAAAGCATGAGAAGCCTCCATTTACAAATAAAGCAATTTGGTGGCTTGAGAGAATTTAGGGAGCAACCAGAGAGCTTTTAAAGGCTTTCGTTTATATATATATTATAGATAGGGGAAGTATAGAACGAAAACTCGTTTGAGTTGTAAAAATCCGTGAAAACCCTATGTAACATCGGTTTTTTTTGTTTTACATATGTGTATATGTTATTACATTTAATACAAAATATTGAAAAATTAAAAAAAATTATTTTGCTATTTTTTTATAATTTTTACTAATTTTTATATATGTTCTTAGGAGAGAGAAAAATTATATTTACTTTTATATTTTTATTAACTTTAATCGTGAATCACAAGATCTAAACTTTAATTAAAAACATATGGTTGAGAATGTGCTTTTAGACTTTTCACTACTCAAGTGAGTTTCTATTTTAACATAACTGTATATATATTAATTATTTATGACGTCATCCTGGATCAAACACTCGTTCGACCTTTGACCCGGTAAGGTGTCCGGGCCGGGCCTAAAAACATCTACACCTACAATATGTGTGTGTGTGTGTGTATATATATATATATATTAAAACAATATAATTTTTCCACTTGTCATTTAATTAGACCCTCCACATAGGCTACAAGTGTACAAGTTTCCATTTTTATAAATTTCCTTCATGAATGATAAAATGAAAAATATGTTGTTGGTGGGAATTAAACTCAATACCTTACTTTTAAAATATTTATGGCTTACCAACTCAACTAGAATTAATTGATGTTGGTCTTCTCTTTTTCTTAATTGGTATAAATTCACAACCTTCTATTTTATTACTTTTAAAATGCAAATACAAATTATTCTTACTAATTTATGTATTCTAGTAAATTATTTATATCTTATGAATTCATAAAATATGTTAGTATGTATATTATTAAATTTAACTTTTTTATTTTAGTTTTTAACAACCCGTATTCACCCGGGCTGTATCATAGTTGGATATCATGTTAAAAATAAAAGGGTTGAAAACTGAAAAGAATGAAGGTTCCTCCCGGGGTCAAGCCTCTTTCAATCTCCATTTGCATTTGCACTAACTTCACTCACCAACCTGCTTGCTTGCTTGCTTGCTCGCTCTTCAATTCCATTCTCCAGCATTCAATTCTCGCTTATCATCTATCATTTGGTTTTTGCCTGTGTTTGGTGTACTTTTATTTATGAGCAACTCGGGTACTGTCTGTCAGTCAGCCAATGTTCATCTTCTTATCATCTATCATTTGTTTTATGACTATCTAGGTGGGTAGTGAGAATGCACATTAGTTAAATTGCCCTTTTTTTTCATTCAATAATGCAGACCACGTGTTGTTTGATGATGATACTACTATTTCTATTTCTATTTCTCAAATTGGCCCTAGGACTACCAACAGAACTGGATTCACTTTTGGATATTAAAAGGGGTATCCAGGAAGACTCTTCCGGGAAGGTTTTCGCTTCATGGAACCCCAGCCCCAAATCTTTAGCTGCTTGCCCCGTTGATTGGTACGGCGTCACCTGCACCAGCGGCCACGTCACAGCTCTCGTGCTTGATGGTTTAGGTCTAGTTGGCCACTTCTCTTTTGCCTCCATTGCTGGCCTTAGCATGCTTCGCAATTTATCCTTATCTAGCAACCGCTTTGACGGGACCATCTCCAAACAGATTGCCTCTGTTGCAGCACCGTTAGTCTATTTAGACGTCTCGTCTAATCTGTTCCATGGGCCGCTTCCTGTTGAGATAACAACCTTAAAAAGGTTGGTGCACTTGAATCTTTCTTTCAACAATCTTCAAGGTATTGTCCCCTCCGGTTTTGGGAATCTGAAACAGTTGATGTATCTGGATTTGAGTTCGAATCGCTTTTCGGGAAATGTTATGGACCACTTGTCACAGTTGGGTGGCGTGGTTCATGTTGATCTTAGCAGAAATGGGTTCGCTGGAACCTTGGATTTGGGCCTCGGTTCGGATGAATTTGTGTCTTCAATTCAGTACTTAAATGTAAGCCACAATGTTCTTGGCGGAGATCTGTTTTCCCATGACGGGATGCCTTTTTTTGATAATTTAGAGGCGTTTGACGCCACTGATAATCAGCTTGTTGGAACCGTTCCTTCTTTTAATTTTATAGTCTCTTTGAAGATTCTGAGGCTTGGTAACAATAACTTATCAGGGTCCATTCCAGAAGCCCTTTTGCAGGAGAGCTCAATGGTGTTGTCAGAATTGGATCTCAGCCTCAATGAGCTTAAAGGTATCTTACTTGAATTGGCTGTTTTTTTTATATAGAATTGATACTGACAATGTGATCATTAACACTCTTAACCTTCACTTTGGCTGTTTCTTTTTTATAAAATCGGAAAATTGGTTGTCAATTATATTAATCCATCTGTCCCTAATGAACAATTGACTCAATCAGAATGTTGTAAATTATTTGAAAAGATATAAATAAAAGTTATGGGCTGATAAAATTACTTTTCAGTTAGAGTGGGATTGATCACATTGTCAGTATGAATTATTATCATAGTTTAGATTATTAAAATTCAATTTTCTTATAATATTCTGGGACAATTTCATATATGTCTGTACAAACTTGCTAAATGTCATATAAACCCAAGTTAAATTCTAGGGGCTTTCATATATACCCTTACAAATATTGAAAATATCATATATACCCACGCAAAACTAAAAATATCATGTATGCCCTTACAAATCATCATCGTCATCATCATCGTATCCCACCAATAGCAAAGCTATGGTAGGGTCTGAGGAGGGTAAGATGTAGACAACCTTACCTCTACACCATAGGAACAGAGAGGCTGCTTCCAGTGAGACCCCCGGCTCGATAGTGGTTTTGCATCAAGCCTTGGACATAAGGCACATAACACTCAACAATCGAGACCCAGGTCGGTTGGTGCATGTACCCTTGTTTTTCGGCAATCCACGCCACCACATGATGCCTGATTACCCTTCCGTCATTTTTAATGCTATTTTCACAAAATTAGTAAAATAACGTAAAAATTAGTGCAATTTTACTTTTGCCCACCCAAGGGCCCATGCATATATGCATTATATGCGCACACCGCAAGCAGGGCATGAGACTAGAGGAGTGGAGAACAACCTTAGAGAGAAAAGGTTTAAGGATCAGTCGCTCTAAAACAGAGTACCTCCACTGTGTTTTCGGTGGAGTAAATGACAATGAGGATATCCAGATCACCCTTGAAGGGCAAGTAGTCCCGCAAGTAACGAAGCTCAGGTATCTAGGATCGTTTGTCCAGAGCGATGGGGAGTTAGACATTGATGTGGCCCATCGAGTTCAGGTAGGATGGTGTAGATGGAGAGCAGCCACAGGTGTATTGTGCGACCGGAGATTCCCAACTAAACTAAAGGGAAAGTTTTATAGGGTCGCAGTTAGACTTGCAATGTTATATGGAACAGATTGTTGGGCCATCAAGAAGGCACACGAGCGTAAAATGGAGGTAGCGGAGATGGGAATTTTGTGCTGGATGTGTGGGCACACAAGGCTAGACCGAATAAGAAACAGTGTGTTTCGGGAGAGATTTGGGGTAGCTAACATATCAGACAAAATAAGAGAATGGAGATTGAGATGGTTTGGACATGTGAAGAGAAGGCAGCCAACGAATCCTGTTAGATCCGTAGAAAACATTAATATAGAGGGGAGGAGGGGTAGAGGCCGGCCAAAATTGACTTGGGATGAGAGGATTAGACATGATTTGCTAGAACTAAACCTCTCTGAGGACATGGTTGAGGATAGGAATTCTTGGAGACGTAGAATTAAGGTTAATGATTTTTAGGGAGAAAGTAATACCTTAGGGGCTTCTCTTTACCTTATTTTTGTTCACGCGCCATTATGTTATTTTCTTTTCATATATTATGTAGTTTCTTTGTTGTATTTTATTTTTATTATTTCAATATATCTATATATTATTATCATTATTATTACTAAATGTTATTATTAACTATATTACTGTGAATTTTGATTGTTTTTATATTCTCCTATACATATGACTTTTAGAGCTGAGGGTCTCTCTGGAAGCCACCTCTCTATTCTATTGAATAGAGGTACGGTGTGCCTACATCCCACCCTCCCCAGCTCTAGTTCGATTAGATGCGATAAAAGGTTTACACTGTAGACCATTCGATATGATAAACCTTAGAAGGGTTTGCTGCTTTGAAGATCTAACAAGAGACGATTTGGTTGTTGTCAAAGATGAGAAATGTAGATCAAAATTAAAATAATAACACATGTATGAACTCATTTTGTAATGGAAAGGGGTAGAATGGCCTATTCGTTAAAAAATGGGCATATATTAAACTTAATTTTTTTTTGAAAATTAATGGTAAAAGTAGTCATTTATTAAATTGTTATTAATGAATGGGGTATATATGATACATTAACTGTTTTATAAGGGCATATATGATACATTAATTATTTTGTAAGGGCATATATGATATTTTAAGTTTTGCCTGGGTATATATGATATTTATGATGTTTATAAGGGTATATATGAAATTAATCCTAAATTCTATGTATCATGTATATCCTTACAAAACTCACAAACATCTTATATATCCAAACTGAATTTTAAATATCATGTATATTCATGTAAAAGAATCAAATTATCATATATAACCATTTTAATATATTTCATAGAGCAACTATAATATGCGTACTTTACCCTTCAATTTCTAAAACTTTCATTCTTACTGTTTTTAACTCATCTTTCTATTGCTGTTTTCCTTTTTTTTTTTATTTTTTTTTTCATTTTACTTTTCTTTTCCCATTTTAGAGCAATTTTTTTATTGCTTTCTCAATTGACTCAATTTTTTTACAACAAACCAGACCGAAATCGGGAATATATATGCTATTTAAATTTGGTTTGGGTATATATGACATTTGGCAAGTTTTGTAAGGATATATAGACATTTGTCAAGTTTTGTAGGGATATATATATGATATATGTTATGTTTTGTATGGACATATATGATATATGCTATCTTTTGTAGGGATATATATGATATGTTTTGTAGAGATATGTATATGACATTTGTCAAGTTTATTAGGAATATATATGATATATGTTATGTTTTGTAGGGAGATATATGTCATTGTTCCTTAAATTTTACCAGTTTTGTATATAAACCATTGTTTATTTGCAGGTCCTGTTGACAGTATCTCCTCCACCACTCTAAGGAGTCTTAACTTGTCATCCAACAAACTCACAGGCGTCTTGCCTCTTATTATTGGTCACTGTGCTGTCATAGATTTAAGTAACAATATGCTATCTGGCAACTTATCCAGAATTCAAGGTTGGGGAAACTATGTTGAGGAGATTAATCTGAGTTCAAATTTGTTAACAGGAAGTTTTCCAATTCTAACTAGTCAGTTTTTGAGGCTTACTTCATTCAAGATATCCAATAACTCAATTGGAGGCGTGTTATCTTCGGTTTTAGCCGCCTACCCTGAAATAAAAACTATTGATATTAGCCACAATAAGTTTACTGGTACAATCCTGTCTAGTCTTTTTAATGCATCAAGATTGACATATTTAAACATGTCTTTCAATAACTTCAGTGGGACCATACCTGTTGTACAAAATGCGACTGTATCAAGCCTCGAGTTTCTTGATTTGTCACATAATTCACTAACCGACCATCTTCCAAAAGAAATTGGAAATTATCAAAATTTGACTTTGCTTGATGTGTCTAATAATTGGTTACAAGGTGACATTCCTGATAATCTTCCTGGCGCACTTAAGGTACTTAACGTGTCATATAACAATCTATCGGGAGTCGTGCCTGAAAACTTGAAGAACTTCCCTAATTCGGCTTTCCATCCTGGAAATGATCTGCTGAGTTTCCCATATTCACCAAAAGATGTTTTAAAGGGTCACGTGTCTCAAAAAAGATCATATGTTAAACTAGTCCTTATTGCTGGATTGATTGGTGGTGTTTCCAGCTTTGTGTTATTAACATTCATTGTGTTGTACAGAACCCAACAATACAAAGAAAGAAACCACTCCAAACAAAGTTCTGAAAATTATGAAACTCAGCAAGAAATATCTTCAGTTCTTGCCACGTCAGCACCTCACTCATCCCCAAAGTTCTCAACTACAAGTGAGCGTAATATAACGGTTTTTGAAGGGCTAAAAGATACAGGAGCAAAAAGAAAAGTTGAAGAAGCGTTTCCACCTTCATCATCAAGTGACCCTCGTGAAGAAACACCAGTTGATGTGTGTTCACCTGATAAACTGATTGGTGAACTTCATCTTTTTCATGGGTCGTTGGTGTTCAGTGCACAAGAACTTTCATCAGCTCCTGCAGAGATGATTGGTAGGAGTTGTCATGGATCATTGTATAAAGCGGTTCTGCAATCAGGTCATGTTTTGGCTGTGAAATGGTTGAAAGAAGGGATTGCGAAAGGGAAGAAAGAGTTTGCAAGAGAAGTAACGAAACTTGGTAATATTAAACACCCAAATTTGGTGTCCTTGCAGGGGTATTATTGGGGACCGAGAGAGTATGAGAAGATGCTTATTTCAAACTACATTGATGCACCTTGTTTGTCACTTTATCATAGTGGTAAGTTTTCTGTAAACATGTGTTGTCTTCAATGTTTATTTCGTTTTGGCATTGTGCACATCACCAGATTTAGAGGTGGCAAAATGGGATGGCTTGTTAACGGTTAAAGTTTCGGCACTGGTAAAAAATGAGTCAGGTTGGGTTGACACGGAACACTTATAGTCCAAATTTTTTTATGAATGATTAGCGCGCCAAATATGATTACAAAACCACTTAATTTTTTATAAGCTAAGTTTTCGAATAAAATGTTTCAGGAGGTTTTATTTTATGTATAGAAATGCACTTTGGGACAACTGTCCACCCATTTGACGGGGAGGAGTTTTGTACCAAAATAATATACTACATTTACATGTCTTCTTTGTGTTCTTTTCTTTTTGATGATGTAATTAATGAACTTGTCTTTTATGCTATCGTTGGAAATTATAATAGGCAGTGGTTTATTGATTTCTTGTCTTCTGTTCTTAAAATATCAATCTTTGACTTCATTTCGTGCAGAAGTGGATGCCAAAAATCTGCCCATATTGAATCTAGAAGATAGATACAGAATCGCTGTAGATATAGCCCGATGCCTAAGCTATCTCCACAACGAGAGAGCCATACCTCACGGTAACCTAAAATCCACCAACATCTTGTTGGAACCACCCAGAATGAAACACCCCCTGTTAACCGATTACAGCCTGCACCGCTTGATGACATCAGCCGGGACTGCCGAGCAGGTTCTCACTGCAGGTGCCCTCGGTTACCGCCCCCCTGAGTTTTGCAGCACAAGCAAACCGTGCCCGTCTCTGAAAAGTGATGTTTATGCATTTGGAGTCATAGTATTAGAGCTCGTGACAGGAAAATGTTCTGCAGAGATGATTCTGGGCAGCAGTGGAGAGGTGGTGGATCTGACAGAATGGGTCAGTTTGCTGTGTGTTGAAAACCGGGTAATCGAATGTGTTAACGAGCAGATTCTGAACGACAGTGAGGGAATGGTTAAAGTGGCGGAAGATATGATCCAGGTGGCGCTTAGGTGCATACTTCCAGCTGATGAACGGCCGGATATGAAATCTGTCTTGGATGATCTTACACTCATAGCTGATGCTGGTGTTTTACGATGACGACGACTGTAACATTTTCAAATTCAATCATTTGTTGTAAACTTTTCTGTAGTGTATATTATGTATCATGTTGTGAAGTTTGCATCTTTTTCCAAAATAAACAAAAAACTATTCATTTACTATGTATGATACTATGATTAATGAAAATAATGTTCTAATGGCCTATTTGGTTCGCAGGAATTCATGGGATTTTAAGGGAATTGGAATTTAAATTCCATTCCTTACGGTGTTTGGTTACCTAAGAGAAGGAATTGGAATTGAATTTGATTTGATTTCTGACCAAATCCTTTCAACAATGGAATTCACAATCCTTCAACTTATCTAAGGAAAGTTTGAAATCCCTTGGAATGTTTATAAAAATACCTAAATAGCCCTAGTTGTTCTTCACTATGCTCATCTCCAACATCACAGACATTTATCTCCGGCCACCGTCACTACATAATTCCGGCCAGATAACCAAATTTTCCGGGTAGATTTGAACCGTGTTTTCCAGCGAGTCTGACTGTGTTTTCTGGCCAAATCTCAACCAAATTCCGGCCAGATCTCAACCAAATTCCGGCCAGATCACAGACGTTTATCTCCGGCCACCGTCACTACATAATTCCGCCCAGATCTCAACCAAATTTTCCGGCGAGATCTGAACCATGCTTTTCCAGCGAGTCCGAACCAACGAATTAAAGCCCGTGTTTTTTCTTCGTATATTTTGATTGCCGGTAGTGGTCGGCAATCGATTTAGGTTTCAACAGACACTGGCTTTGGATTATTGGTGGACGTCGGCGATTGACAGTTGATGCACGCCTCCTTGATGGTCGAACACAGGTGGTGGCCGATGGTGATGGTAGCCGCCGACATTAGAGATGGTGAAAAGTCGTGTATTTTTTTGAAGGGTAATTTTGTCACGTTTTGTATCTTCTCATTCTAATCCAATTCACAGAGTGTATAATCAAACACATTATGGAATTCAAAGGAATCCATGCAATTCCAATTCCAATTCTAATTCCAATTCCAATTCCAATTCCGAAACATTCTGCAAACCAAACGCCCCCTAAGATGTAGCTGTCATAAAAACACATTGACTTTTAATAGAATTTACAGTTATTATATTCTTTTTATCAAATGAACTAATTACATAGATGATCTATGTGGTTTGCTCATTAATAAGAGCCATGTTTTGGTCGAAGTTCATATAACTAAGTCGCTTAGCCATGCCTCGTTCAACAGGTAGGAAGATAGTTCCATGTGTATCAATAATGTTAGTTATTGTTAGTAACTTGAGTTGCTTTGTTATGTTTTTACACTTATTTCTTCGTAATCAAGTCTTACCGAATCATGTTTTTCCTCTTAATTTGTTTTTTGTCTTTTTTTTTGGTAAATTCCCAGGTCGATGAAGCCGCAAACAGGTGGTGACTCGTCTATTCGGGACTTCATGAGAAGCCTAGGAGTGTTTGAGATCAATCCAGAACATCTAATTATTCAGACAGAGAGTTTATAGTTTTTCTTTTCCAAAACCGCAATTGGCATTATTTTTCTTTAAAATTACTTGCCCGTATTCCGTTTTGGATTGAGGCGTGACTAGCTTGTCGGGCATTAGGAGATATTGAGAATCAAGCTTTTAATAAAAGATCAAAGTTTGATACGGTTTATTTGTGACAACCAAAAATCTCCAATGAACGATAGAAGAAAAAGAGAAAACCAAATAATAATTCTTGATTACTAATGAAAGTTCAAACCATATATAAAGGAAATAAACGATACAGATAAACTAAGAACAACCATACTCAAAAGAGAAAGATGAAGTAATTTAAAATAGATGATAATTCTCCAAAGCTTCTATCATTATCCTTATTCTTAAATATAACGAGATGGCTTGTTATTTACTCTTGTGGACCGTTTACGTGTGGGCTGCTCGACTGCCGATGTGCATGGGTGTCATGGCCTTCGGTCGTAACAATACACCCCTCCCCCCCCCCCTCGAAATCGGACTTGTCCTCAAGGCCGGGAAAAGTATAATCGAGCGAGGAAGGTGGTAACGGTGTAAAATTAGCAATCCAATTACCTTTGCAAGGTCGAAGAAGGGATGCATGGAAAACCAAATGTATTCGAGAACCGGCCGGTAACTCGAAACGATATGCTACTTTGCCAATACGAGCAATGACTTTAAAAGGTCCATAGAATCGACGATTCAATGACTTAATTTAGCCGAAGGCCGGCTAGTAACAAAAATCTGTTGGTGCTCCCGGAGTCGTAACAAGACCAAATCAACTATAGAAAACTCCATATAAATGCAGTGTTTATTGGCTTGATCAGTCATCCTTTGACTAGTACGATGTAAAGTTGATTTAAGGATAGTGATAATAGACTGATGCTCTTCAACGGTGTTAGCAAGAGACATAGAACCCGATTCAATCGGCGACAACAGAGCCACTGTAGGTGGAAGGCAGCCATATAAAGCCTGAAATGGAGTCATGTCGATCTAGCTATGGTAGCTCGTATTGTACCAGAACTCAGCAAGATACAAAAAACGGGTCAAACGGTGGGGTTCATCACACGTAAAACACTGAAGTAACTTTCGAGGGTACGGTTGACCACCTCGGTTTAGCTGTCCGTTTAAGGATGGCACGCACTTGAATGCAATAGCGTTGGGTACATATTGAACAATTCTTTCCAAAAGCTAATGAGAAATGGCGGATCACAGTCCGATAAGATTGAATTTGGCAAGCCATGAAGCTTAATTATAATTGTGTTCCATAAAATTAGAAGCTAATTGAGCCACAGTATACTTTGTTGGCAAAGAAGGAAATGAGCAAATTTTGTGAGTCAGTCCACAATGACCCAAATAGTTGTATTCCCGTTTGATGGTGGTAAGTGTGTAATGAAGTCAATTGAAATTTCTTCCTAAACTTGATTTGGAATTGTAAGACGTTGGAGAAGACCATAAGGATTATGATTAGCCTCCTTGGTTTGTTGACAAACAAGACAGTCGGATATGAAGCGGTTCGCTTAGGACCGAAGGTTTGACCCAAAGAATGGGCTTGCAGACGTTTAACCATTGCCGTGAGGCTGGAATGGCCTTCCATAGTGCTCGACTGGAACATTTGCAATAGTATAGATCGTAAAGAGGGTAAAGTCGGAATGAGCAAACAGTTACAATGATAAACGGGTAAAGCCGTCATGTAACCAGTGGTGCAAATATTATTTAGTTTCTCCGAAAGTGCCTGTAAGAGCACCTGACCGTCCTTGTTAACCATATAAAAATCCCGGAGCCCATGTAACCATGGAAAATAAGGGACCGAGAGAGTGAATAGTTCCGGTTCATCAATACGACTCAAGGCGTCTGCAACTTTGTTCTCCTTTTCCGGTTTATAATGTATTTGAAAATCATAACCCAATAATTTGCTTGCCCACTTATGTTGTTCCGGTGTCTGCATTACTTGTGTTAACAAACGAAGGAGGCTGTGGTGATCCGTAAAAACACGGAAACGTCGGCCCAATAGATAATGGCGCCACTTTTTAACAACTTCCATATACGCGGATGCAACTTGCATGCTTTGGCTAAGCTTTTTGCTAAAAACAGCAAGCGGTTTGTCACCTTGGGATAGTACGGCTCCAATACCCGTAATCAGAGGCATCCATAGTGTGGCATAGAGAAATCGGTAAGGATAAAATCGGTAAGGACGTCATAGCTGTTTGAAGAGTTTCAAAAGCCACTTCTGCCTTGTAAATTTCTTTGAACCTTGTAACAAGTCCGTTAAGTGATTGACAATGTGAGATTAATTACGAACGAAGCGGCGATAGTAATTAGTAAGTCCCCAGAACCCAGCCGTTTGCAAGTGAAGGGAAGGCCAATTATGAACCACCTTAATTTTATCCGGGTCGGTATCTACATCTCTAGTTCTCTACCCGTAATAACATGACCCAAATAACGAAAATTTTGAAGATTTGGACCCGTCGCAATACGCGACTGACAGTATTACAAAACCCAAGAATGGATGGTTTCGTGTTACGCGACAAACCCACCCATTCCCTCGTCACGCTACACGAAGTAGTCATCACGGTGGCGTGACACGTGTCCAACCACGTGTCACCATTTGGCATCACGGGTCAGGCCATGGTGACACATTACATGTCTATCTGTCGAATCATCATACCTAGTGGGTGGCGTCACGCTACAGCCAACCCAAGCCTCTGCCGCGATACGCGACGGAAAATAATATTCAGAGGCGGTAAAAACCTCCGTTGCGCTCTGTCACGACCTTGTTTAAGCTCCGTCGCGATACGCGATGGAACACAAAATTCTGGCTATAAAAGGAGGCCAAGAGGTGATCCCCAATTCATCCATCACACCTCAATCACACACGCATTGCCTCGGTTAGCGTTCCATGATCCCGACGTTCCAACGTGTTCGTTTTCTCGAACTACGTGCAAGTAGTTGAGGTCTGTCAATTCAAATCACCTAAATACTCGACAATAAGTAGGAGTGTTGCCCCCTTTAAGCCTAAGTATTTCATCAAAAGTGCTTATCTAAGGTAGGGGGTTCTGCCCGATTATTTTATTATATTTGGCTCAGATCCTAGTTGGGGGTATGGCCCATACTTTGATCAGATATAAGTTAAATAAACTCTTTATAAGCCAAGGGTATAATTAAAATAATGTTTTTTTATATATTAGAAACATAAAATATTATATGTGAAGGGTATAGTCAGATAACGTTTCTTCTTGAAGAAGACACCTCATGTTTCTTCATGAAGAAGAAATGTAGTATATAAATTATAAATAAACAAAGGGGACTAAAGGTCTGAATATGTTAAATAAACAAATGATTTATCGAGGTAATGGTTATACAAAACAGACTAAAGGACTGAAGCTTAATCTTTGGATCTAGATATTTATACAAGGTCATTCTCATACTATAGGTCCAAGGTAACTTCAGAACATAATAAGAGAAAGTGCTGATCAGAACAAAGGTGAATACAACGAACCTACCCATTCTCTCGTTACGCTATGCGACGTAGTCAGCACGGTGGCGTGACATGGTTTAGTGGAAGTTGGGACTATGAACATGGTTGGGTACATAATTATCTAATAGAAACCGTATTTCTACCTTTGGCTATCTATTATCGGTTACCTCTAAACGGATTCGTTTATTTATAACCAGGACTATGATTATAGATATCTAGTAGAAGTCACATGTTCATTTTATATTTACTTTACATGAATGTTTTTGGTTATTTTTTTGGTTCTTTTTCCGCTCAATGTTTCATCAAACCATCTTGTTATTCTTGATCTTAATGTTTCATCAATTGGAGTCCAATGTTTTACTTTGTTACTCTCAATCTTGAAGTTTCAACTATTCACTTTGTTTTTCTTACTCTCAATGTTACCTTTATTCTTGTTGATACTTTATTTTATATGAAATTTTCGCTTGTTTAACATGTCATTATTGACCCAAAGAACTTAATCTATTTTGATATTTTGATAACAAAAGTGTCATTTATGTATTTTATTCTTGAACTCAACGTTGTATCGACTTACTTGGTTATATTTTGTTAGTTCAAATCACCCAGTTATTCTCGACCCCCAATATTCCATTAATTTATTGCGATGTTCATGACTTTGATGTTTTCATTTATTATTTTTATTATTGTTACTCTAGAGTTTTGCTTATTTCATTTTAACTTCAATAGTTTCGTTTATTCTTTTTAAACCTCAATAACGCCGCTTATATGGTTTCCACCTTAATAACATCATTTATTTCATTTTAAACCCCAATAGTGTCGTTTATTTTTTTTAAACTTCAATAGTTTAATTTATTTATTTTAACCTAATATTTTTGTGTAATCCTTGACCTCAAGGGTTTGTGTGTATGTGTATATATATATATATATTTATGTTAGCTTTGATCCTTATAGTTCATTGTTTTTTATTTTCTAGTTTTCATATAAGAATTAATTTATTTATCTTAAAACCCACACAATGGGAGGGAATATGTAGACCATTCGATGATAATAGTAATTACGGGTCGACACATAATTATCAAAGTCCTTGCATGGAAAACATAATAAGTACGGTTGTGTGGAATAACTCGAAACTTGGAATGATTTTGGGAACCGGGACAAATGCAGTATGGTAAGGGCATGGTGGATACGCCGCTGGTATATCCTATATAAGTGCCCTTGTCATACATCTCATTTGTGGCGTTTTTCAGGTCATTCAAAGATCAGTGTTATTAATTTATTTATTTATCGATTTTATTTTTCATATATATTTAAATTTTTTTAAAACTTTTAACAACTCCATGTAGTAGTTGTTTTTTTTAATTTATTTTTAATTTAATTTCGAGACGAAAATTTTAAAAGTTGTGAATCCTTTGACATTCATCATTTTTTTAAAAATCGAAAACCCGACCTATTTTAATATTTTGACACCTTTCGGATCTTTATTATTATTATTAAAATGGTGAATTGTTTTTCTATTTATATTCATAATGTTGTTTATGTTTATAATGTTGTTTTACTATTTGTGATGTTACAAATTTAATCCTAAGTATTATATTATCTTTCTTTAATCATTGAGTCAAAGACATTTAATTGGCCATAATAATTGATTAGTTAATCAAAATTCATGATTTCAAGCATTATGACTGGCCATCAAATTAATTTACTTTGACCTTGTTATTAACGATTTTGAGCCTATATAAAGGTCACTCATTCTCTACAATTTCTTTGCACAACCAATTTACACTCAAAATCATCCAAGCTTGTCAATTTCTCTCAAATCTCAGGTCTGACTTTCAAAAGCCAACTACTCAAGAATTATTATTTTCTTTTTCTTTTATGATTCGATCCCCGAGTAATGTTTATTTCTTATTTTCATGCATAATGGTTGTTTCCATGATGACAACAAAAACGACATTCATGGAGACGCATCATTCTTTGTAATTGGCTCGCTTAGGTTCGGCTTATGAATTTTATGTTTAAAAGTCAACTTATATTTTTACAACCTAATAATCAAGAACAAACATTTTTTATCATACTACTTCATCCTTTTCAAATAATGTTAGGTATAAACTCGACTCAAAAACCTGGTTCGTGCCCGACCAAAAAAACAAACCACTCGTTAAATTAGTTTTCTTAATTAATTGTTCGGTTGGAACAAACCGGACTCACTTTATAGCCCATTTATTTTTCTAAGACTAAAATAAATTAACTTAACAAATCGAATAACCAAAAACCGTTTTAATAAACCCAATATACTTTTTCTTTATAAATTGTTTTGTCATAAGCCGAACGTCCTCGCCAAATTATTTTCTTTACGCTACTTCTTTTGTTTACCTAAGGTGGTTCTCATTTCCCCGACTTCTACGGCTTCGGCTAAATGAACGGAAGGATGGCACTATTTGATTTCATTTACTTTATGTTTGAATATCTATTGCATGACGATCGTCAAATTAAACTTTTATATATATACAAAACTTATGAGAGCTCCCCAATATGTGTTGTTGACAAATGCTATTATTTTAAACATGCTGCAAGTTGATATGATAAAGTGCATGGACAAGAAAACTAGACCGACCTTAGGATTTATTTAAACGAATAATAATTGTTTCATTTCGATGTAAGTTTATTTGTCTTATTATCGAACTATTTGTGTACTTGCAACATTATGGAATAAAATAAATATATTGTCACTATTAATAGTGTTAGGAGCTTATGAGTATCTGTACGCTGTACCCAGGTGAATTCCGCTTAAAGATGGGGTGTTACAGATTGGTATCAGAGCTGTAACTATAAGATAGGTGGTTAGACATAATGACCTAGTGTACTTATAGTTTATTTTAGGACCCAAAATTGCATGCATACTCTATATGCTGTGCCTGCACTTTTATTTAAATTTCATTCATACGCTTAAAAATATATTTATAACATTTTATGACGTCACAAGTACACATACTCACACACAAACTCAAAGGCTTATGCCTAAGTAATTTTGTAATCTTTTATTTTATTTTTGTTTTTCTTTTCAACGAATTTGTGATGTTTAATGTAATAATTCGTGTCTCGATATTTTTATTTTTCGCTCCCCTTAAAGATGGTTTTACGTGACGGGTATGTAGTAACTGGAAGAGGGACACGCTTTTTATCGAACCAAGGTATTAGAGCTAAGGATAAGCAATGAGTAGAAATCCCAATCAGCCGCGAGACCCAATTGCTTACCTAGAGGGTTCGAAAAAGGTGCTGGAACTTATTAGGCCCAATAATACCACACCAAACGTCATATGAACCACTACTTTAAGTTATCAAACATGAACATTTTCCTTTATGAATAGAAAGTAGTTACTCTTTTACTCTTCAAAATTGCATACAAGTCATGGTGGTTCATGCAATGTATGATTCCAAAGACTTAGGTGCTGTTTGTTTTTGCAGACATAAACTGTCTGCAAGCTGATTTCATCTGTTTTCATGTCTGCAACTGAAGATGTGGTCTGAAGATCTGCAAGCTGAAAATATAAGACTGTTTGTTTTTATAAGCTGATACTGTCTGCATAACTGTCAAACTTATCTCACAAGATAGAAGTCATTTATTCAAGTTACATCTAGTTTTTAGTCTTTGCTTGCCATGCCGATTTGGTTTTGGTGGGTGGTGGAAGGTGGTGGTGGTGGATGGTGGTAGTGGCGGCGGACGGTGGGTAGTGGCGGTGGATGGTGGTGGTGGACAATGGGTGGTGGTGATGGATGGTTTTGGTTGGTGGTGGACGGTGGTGGTGATGGATGGTGGTGGTGGTGGGTGATGGATGGTGGTGGTGGCGGTGATGGATGGTGGTGGTGGTGATGGATGGTGGTGGTGATGGATGGTGGGTGGTGGACGGTGGTGGTGATGGATGGTGGTGGTGGTGGCGGACGGTGGTGGTGATGGATGGTGGGTGGTGGACGGTGGTGGTGATGGATGGTGGGTGGTGGACGGTGGTGGTGGCGGTGATGGATGGTGGTGGTGGTGGCGGTGATGGATGGTGGTGGTGGTGGGTGATGGATGGTGGTGGTGGCGGTGATGGATGGTGGTGGTGGTGGCGGACGGTGGTGGTGATGGATGGTGGGTGGTGGACGGTGGTGGTGATGGATGGTGGGTGGTGGACGGTGGTGGTGGTGGTGGCGGTGGATGGTGGTGGACGGTGGCGGCGGGGTACGGGGGTGGTGGTGGCGGCGTACGGTGGTAGGAGCAGTGGATGAGAGGGTGGCTGCAAAGGGAGAAGAGTAGGGTTTTTTTGTGAAGATGTTTTAAGCAAGATTTCCTTGCTTTTCTTTTAAGATGAAAGAAGATAACTTCAGATCTGTTTTAAGAAAAAAAACAAACAGTCTTCAAGGGTAATGTCTGCGCGCCTGCAGACATTAGCTCCTTGAAGATGTTTGAAGAAAAAACAAACACCCCCTTAATTGTTTATATTGTGGTTTTAATTGAAAATTCGAAAAGTCATGGTGATGCATAAATAGCCGAGTTTTCAATTAATTTTTTTAGTTATATATTCATTTATTTATTATGGTTTTAATTGAAAATACGAAAAGTCATTGTGATACATGAGTAATCGAGTTTTTAATTCGTTTTCTTTAGTTATATATTCATTTATATTATGGTTTTAACTGAAAATTAGAAAAGTCATGGTGGCACATTAAGTGTCAAGTTTCAATTCTCTTTCTTTATTTATATATTCTTTTATTATTGTGGTTTTAATTGAAAATTCAAAAGGTTATTGTCAAAAATGAATAGTCAATTTTCTTTAGTTATATATTCATTTATTATTATAGTTTTAATTATAAATTCAAAAGTCATGATGATACATGAATAGTCGAGTTTCAATTCGTTTTATTTATTCATATATTCAATTATTATTTTGGTTTAATTGAAAGTTCAAAAAGTCATGGTGATACATGAACACTCGATTTTCAATTCGATTTCACTGTTTATAATTTGTTTGTATCGGGATACGAAAATCCATGGTGGTTCATATATATATATATATATATATATATATATATATATATTCCAATTTCAAATTTGATATAGTTCTCACTTGACTATTTATGAAATTCTATTGAATGTGAAAACCCATGGTGGGTTATGGACATTTCAATCTCGAATTAAAATTTTGCTTCCGGAGATTTTATTTAAATATTTTTATGATTTATATAGAGTAATTCTGATATCAGGAATGCTTCATATAGTGTTTCTTTTGGTTGGTGATTTGAATTTCATATCTACGTCTCATGTCACACGAATCATTTCTGCTTCGCAGCATGTCTTCTCGTTTTCGTCGACGTCACCCTCGAAACTCAACCCACAAAGTGACAGCCCAGATTTTCAAATAATAGGCCGTCGTGATCCTGACCATGATGACCCAAATGCATCAAAACTCATCAACCCCAACTACAACAACAAGTGCAAACACCAAATCTATTCCCTAACCACTCTAAAACCCAACACAAACCCAAGATACCCAAAGCCAACTCAACCAAAAAGCCTTACACGGGAACACAACCTTTGTATAGTTCATTTATGCGTCACCACACAATCGCCTCAAAATTTCGAAATGCTTCCCATGACCTCCATTACTCAACCATTCACCTATGTTTATCATATGCTCATGTTGCGACCATAGTACCATTGTAGTGACCCAAACACACCAATTATGCTCAGGAAGGCCTAAGTTTTTTCTGCCATGCAATACCCTAAACCGCATTCCTTGATCACTTGAACTCACTCGTAGCCTTGCACCAATACTTAGTCCCTTCATACTCGTCAAACATACCTATTTTAATAAGCTAAGCATGTATCATATCTACGTCCCATGTCACGCGAATCATTTCCTCTTCGTAGCATGTCTTCTCGTTTTCGTCGACGTCACCCTCGAAACTTAACCCGCAAAGTGGCAGCCCGTATTTCAATTAATAGGCTGTTATGATCCCAACCTTGATGACCCAAATGCTTCAAAACTCATCACCAGCAACTAAAACAACAAGCACAAACACCAAATCTATGCCCTAACCACTCTAAAACCCAACACAAGCCCAAGATACCCAAAGCCAACCCAACCAAAAAGCCCTACACAAAAACACAACCTTTGTATAGATCGTTTATGCGTAACCACTCAATCGCCTCACAATATCGAAGGCTTCCCACGACCCATTACTCAACCATTTACCACACATTATTTCTTACCATATACTCATGTTGTGCCCCTAATACCATTGTAGTGACCCAAACACACCAACTATGCTCAGGAAGGCCTAACTTGTTTCTGCTATGCAATACCCTAAACCGCATTCCCTGACCATTTGAAGCTCACTCTAGCCATGCACAAATACTTAGTCCCTTCATACTCGTCAAGCATACCTATTTTTTAAAACCATGCATGCTTCATATCTATGTCCCATGTCACGCGAATCATTTCCACTTCGCATCATGTCTTCTTGTTTTCGTCGACGTCGCCCTCGAAAATCAACTTGGAAAGTGACTGTTGATACACGTTTTGGACGTCTCGGTCTTTATTAGTTTATTATTTTAATGTAAGGGCTATTTTGGTAAATCTGCCCATTCGCTCTATTGTAAAGCGAGCTACATTCGTTAAAGTATGTAAGCCACATTCGTTAACCCTGATTAACGAATGTGACAATGAATGAGGGCATTCGCTATAGTTAAATGTATTAACGAATGAGGTTGTTCATTTGTATGATTTAATGTAATGAATGACACATTCGTTATGGATAAGTTAACGAATGTGTCATCTCCCTATATATACCTGTAAGCTTATCGTTTAATGTAACAGTTCTATTATTATTCTTTCCTGAGTTGTTACGCTACTAAAATTTACTCTCAACGCACAGTACACACACTTAATCGTAATCGACCTAATCATATACCAAATCAACGAAGAACACGATGTTATCCTAGATCTAGATCCATATCAGGCTCTCTCAAGTGGTATCAGAGACATTTGATATGATCTTCGTGTTAATTCATTGTCTAATCGTATTAATTCATCGTACATTGATATGACCGGTATTTCATTAAGTTCCGGTGAAACAGAGTGTCTGATTAACAGTAATTGGACTGATAGAATTGTAATTAGGTGTGTTCTTAAGGAAATTGAACTGATTATGGAGCTTTAAGTTCAGATTTAAGTTATTGGATTGTGAATTGATAGAATTGGATTTGGATGTTAATGGCGGTTAATGAGTGTTCAATGAAATGGGTAATTGAGTGTACAGGTTGATGTTTGTGATTACGGACAAGTACTGTGAGGTTTAGATTCAAATTCCGAGCAGATTGATATAGGTTTTATTGATTTCGGACTAGTCTGGACTAAGATTTGAATGTTTGAAGTTATGATAGCTGATTCGTTAACTGGTTGAAGGCTGATTCGTTAACCCATCATTCGTTACCTTATAAAAGTTCATTCGTTCGTCTCACATTTGTTCTGACTAATTCGTTACTCTCCTACATTCGCTCTTCACATTCGCTCAAGTCACATTCGCTTTCACTTTATTCGTTAACCACATTCGCTAAACTTTCCATTCGCTTTCCATTCGCTATCCATTTTCTCATTCGTTATATACCTTCATTCGTTACAAATATTCACTCATTTGAACAGTAACTCATTCGTTCATATTTCACATTCGTTACACTTTCCCATTCGTTAGATCAATCATTCGTTACTGTTCTCATTCGTGTTTCTTCATTCGTTTGAGCAGTGATATAAGGCCAAATATATATAAATCCCTTGTATATTTTAATTAATATTTTATTAGTTTTTGTTCGGTTTTTATTAGAATTTGTATACTACTAATATATTTGAATAATGTAGCTTCCGGGACTTGTTCATAGTTAAAAAGGGCGAAAAAAGAGCTAAAACAAGCCAAACCGGTTAATCGGAGCATCAAAATTGAACTGGACCGCATCAGAATTGAACCAGACCGTATCAGAAAACGAACCGGACCGGTCAGCCAACCTTAGCCCGCGGCGCTGCGCGACCGGGAAGCAAAACGCCGCCGCGCAGCACTTCGGGGACCCAGATTCTCGAATTTTCTTCGTATTTTATCAGTTTTGGGCCCAGGAAACCTATTTAAACACCCCTAAACTTAATCCTGAGCATACCTTGCGAACCAGAACCGAATTTGGAGTTTCTTGGAGCTTAGGATTGCAATATTTTGTGGGTTTGAAGGCTAGGAATCAACCGGAGAAGTGCTTATCATCCAAGAACGAAGACTCCGGGTTTTATCGCCTTTGATCTTCCATTCTTATTTATTATCGCCATGATTTCCTTTATTATCATTTTGTTTGCTTTTATGATGTTAGGCTAAACTTTATAGACTGCCTAGGCTTATGATGAACCTTTGTTGACGTTTGATTTTAACTTGGGATTTATTTATCGTTATGGTTTTTATGAACTAGTTAAAAGGTTTAATTATATTTAATTGATACATATGTGTGCTTGAGGTTGTTTAATTAAGTTTTATTATTCCATAGTTTCCTTGATTATTGTTTGTCATTATGATAGGTTTCTATTAGGTCATTTCCTTTGTGTTTTTTACTATTTTATGATTGATTTCGCGATAAGATCATAGGAATAATGTTAGTTAATCAAATAAACCTAAGTGTGCTGCTAACCTAAATAGCTATAAGGTGCTAGGTTATTGATAGGTCTTTGTTGATCAGGATTGCTAGATTTAGTTCTTCGTAAGTAGTCCGTCTAGGTTTGATTGATAAACTTTGTCTATCGATTCAGTTGAATATATTAGACTGCCTTTGATTTCTGCGCTGTAAGGTAGGATTTCGTATAAAGGAACCAGTTTGTAATTAATTAGGTGACCGTAAGGAAACTTGATTTTTAATACTGGTGTGTGTTAAAACTTAATAGAAATCCATAGGTGTCTCTTGAGAAGGGTCAGGGGTCATGTTCGGGTTTTCTCTTAAGCGTCTATTTTACGATCCCAGTTCTATAACTAAATAGTCTCCCGGTTAATTGATAACTGAAACTTAGGGGATTCTAGCTTAGGTGGTTTTTCATCATCATCTGAATTAAGTCTAAGTTATAAGTTTAGTCATATTTAGTTTTCTTAATTAGTTTTTAATTATAGTTTTAAATTAGTATTTTAAATAAAAAACCCCCCCAAACAAATATAAACTAACAAGTCGTGTTTGTAGTCGAGTCTAATTAGCTAATAAACGTAATTTAGAGAGTCTCGTGGGCTCCATATCCGGACTTACTTAGCTTTACTAGAGTCGATCGGTTCACTTGCCGGTTAGTAGTTTAGTTAAGTTTTAGAGAGTCTAGAGTATTACTTAGTGTTTATTTTTAGTTAATTTAGTTAATAATTATTAAACTACTTTTAGCACATCAAACAGTAACTAGAACCTTTAAAATTTGACAAGTTTGGTCCCCTGACTTTTCAAACTTGTTATCTCATGGCTTTTCCAAATGCAGCGTATTATGCATTAGCATCCCAGAATGCGTTAATGCAACAGATGCTACCATTGGACAACGAAATTGGCACTCACATCAAATGTTCGAAACTTCTGAAACTGCCGAGTTTGCTAGGTGGGAACCGAGGTTTCGTGCTCATTTGGGTTCGGTACATCCAAGTAGTGTTCGTTTTCTAGATGAAGTCTACAAGGAACCTCTTGTAGGTAGTGATACACTTGGTTGGACTCCGAAGGATCATAAGCATTATGAAGCCCAGGAGATTAAAGATTATGAGAATGAGACCGAAGCTTATTCTACTCTCACGATGGCATTGCCCGAGCAAATCTTTCACTAGTATAACGATATCAAGACTTGTGCGCCTTTGTTTGAAACCCTTAAGACTAGAAGCTTGGGAAATACCCTCGAGAGTAAAAAGACACTAGTAAAATTTCAGTTTTTGAATTTTACTTTGCTGAAAAACGAGACGGTGGAAGAGATGATAAGTCGATTTTGTCATCTGGTTGTGGAGATTAGGGGTGTGCAGAATTAGGGTCGGCCCGAAAAAACCCGAAGAACCGGAACGATTTTTCCCGATTTTGGACCGGCCCTATATTTTATATGTATGCTTCGGTCTCTAGTATCCCTGCAATTCAGTATCCGGTCGGTTTCGGGTTTTAACCCTTGAAGACCAAGTCAAAACCGAAGGACCGATTTGTTTTAAGGAAATGATATTAGAAGTGGGCATTACTCCCTAGACACGGTTGTTTCCTATTTAATTTTTATCCAAAATTACAATTCCAACTCAACCTTTAATGTTTATCCCTATTTAACGATGTTTATATACACAAATACATAGATACATATTTAATTAACTTATCAATTATAATTAATTTTTATAGATGTACCAGGGAAGATTGACCCATACTTTGTTAAGCTTGCAAACGCAATGGTTACAGGGATCAATGCTTGGGATGAACTTAACCAACCCACTAAGGCGACTAGTAGCAAGTGACAAACGATGCACAAATACACAAATGCTTATACAAGTCGTATTGGACGAGAGCGAGAATAATAAAAAGATGGTTTATATTTATTGTTTTTCTTTATGTAACCAGCCCGGACCGTATTGTATCGACCAAGCCCGAATCATGCCCAACTCGTTGATTAGTGTTTGTAATATTATGAAGTTTTTGACTAGTGAAAAAATATGGGATTTCAAAGTTGAAACTAGAACAAGCTTAATAGTGTTTGAAAAACTAACAAACATTCAAAATTTTGTAAATTCTGATATAGAAATTTCATCCATATATAAAAAACAGGCTCTCGATTACAACTTTCTTCACGAAACAGAATTCGGGTCTTCTGTCTTTTGACGCTTAACTTGAGGCTCTTCAGCTTCTTGTTCATTATTGTTAAGCACACTATTCACTGCATCTGCACCCAATAAAGAGGCATGTTTGCTAGTTATGGTCCGAACCAGCCTAAGTTTCGGGCCTATGTCTTTCCGAGTTCAGAAGAAAACGTGCAACCTTCTTGCTCTGAGCTTTGTTAAGTGATGCAACCTCTCATGCAAAATTAGCCTATAAACATAAAAAGATTTTTTTAAAGAAATAAAATAGATGGATTTAAAAAATAATAATAAAAACCAGGTGTGAGATTACCTGTAGAATGGGTTGTTTGGCAAAGATCACGCTTCCAGACTGATCAGTCGATTGCTCTTTCACCGGATGATTTTTAACCTTGAATAAAATAATTTTTATAAAAACAAACAATAAAATGTGTGATAATGATTATTAAACTGTTAAACTAAGTAAACCTTACCCAACAACGCATGATATCCCATATGGCATCCATAGGAGCATCAGATTTTAACCCCGTGAGTTTACATGAGTTCTAGAAATACAATATCCAGCATTGATCACAGCCGGACTGAATATTATTGCTGACCGGGATGCGCACTTGAGGTTCCCACATAGATTATGCAAACACAAAAAAAGAGGAACATTGAGAAGTTCCTGATGAATTTAAAGCTCAAGTAAGTGATTTCGTAACTTCTTTAAAACGACCTGGTTCGACCCGTTACCTAATAAGAAGACCCTACCTCAGAGATGGTCGTTAGAACAGCAGAAATCCTTTTAAAGGCGGGATATCAATTCTTCATAGCTTTAAGTAACATCTGCTAAAATGGATGTGACCCAATTTTTATTCATGAATAAGGTCCGACCATATTATATTTCTTGCCACAATCACTGCAGCCCAAACCCGGGAAGATATCTTACACTAGTGTTCTTCATAAAAAGAAGATAACTAAAAATCAAGTTGATCAATTTAATAACTCAATGTTTTTTAATAGGTACACCTTAGAAACGGTCCTCCCGATTGGTTGAAGATGAAACGAATCACAACCGACACATTGATAAACGTATGAGAGCTTAAGTGGTGTATTCTTCATTGCACTTGCAGAACTGAATTCACCAGCTCCACTTGAGTTAATCAGCACAGCCTCAAATAGCCAACGAATATAATGGTCAAATGAAATGCTTGCATTAACTATTATGAATTTATGATCAATAGGTGACAACAAATAAGCTTGTGTATACCTTGTGGGGTAACCTAAAGATTCAGCTACCATAAGTAAACCACGTACCTCCTACATTCCTATTTCCCACATAAGTGTGTAATTAACATTACAGATAAAATACCTATACTCATAACAGGTAGTGTGATTTACTATAGGTTGGGTTAATTGTATCGGTTGTAAGAGAATTGGTTGTGGTCGAGGTAGTTGTGGATGATGCGATTGTGGTATTTGAGATGGCTGGTTCATAGTGTTTACAATGGTTTTACAATCACGAACATAGTTTTCAACCTTGCCACATCTATAACACCCGTTTACTCAACATTCACCTATATGATGATAACCACATTCTCCACACTTTGGCAAAAGCCCTTTGTACTTTTCTTGTTTCACCTCGGAACTGGCAATGGCGTAAGTTTGTATTGTGGTGCGTGCACGTTTATTCTGTTTTCCTTGTGGCTTGTACATTCGCCTCATACTCGGTTCGTTTTATACCAGACGATTCTCCAAGTATTCCCAGCATACCGCTTCTAACCAAATCAGAAGTCACAATGCCGGTTTGTAACATGGCATTTTCGAAAGTTACGGGGCCAGTTGAGTTAACCAAACTCCTGACTTCGAGAGCTAAACCCCAAATGTATCGTGCAGTACGTTTAGATTATGGGGTAACTAACCATGGGACTAGACGAGCCAGTTCGTTAAAGCGGTGGGTGTACTCCAAATGATCTGCACCTTTCATTTCTAGATTCCAAAGTTCTTGTTCTAATTTCTGAATTTAGTTTATCGGACAAAAGTGTTCTATCATAATATTCTTAAGTTCTGTCCATGACATACGATTGGTTGCCTCTTATCCCCAAATTTTCACAACAGTATTCCACCACATTAGCGCGTGGTCCACAAACGTAGAGGTAGCAAATTTGACGATACAGTCTGGTAGACAATTGGTGATATTAATGACGGATTCAGTCTTTTCGATCCACTAGACCAGTCCATTCGGTCCTTCAGTACCACTAAAATCAATAGGTTTACATAACATGAAGTTCTTAAGTTGATATCCGTGTTGTGGGGGATTTTGGTTGTTACGACTATTGTTCAAATTCGGTGGGGGATTATCATTATTAAGAGTAACATTAGCATTCAACAGAGAAGTATTAATTGCGATAGCGTTAGTATTTATCGGGGAAGTATTTGTGGTTGTATTAGTATTTGCCGGGGATTAGCATTTACGCCCCGCTAGTGTTCGGCACTTGATTTGTATTCATAGTTGTATTAATACCGGCAGCGAATTGTGTTGCTATTGTCGGAAGTATTATCTGTAGTTGCCGAGCAATCATCTAGACTACATCTGCCTCAGATAATTTATTTGTTTTCTTCGGGGCCATTCTATAACAATAACCAATTATACCATAATTAACAACAGTTCGCTACTAAACTCATCACAAAAGGAATCACTTTAACAAGCAATCAGGTATTTCAATTAACGCGTATGTATCACACAGATCTATTCTAGAGTCCGTATACTAAGATAGTATGTAAAGTTAGCCTAACAAAGGCCAAAGTTTGTATACATATTGAAAGTTATCACCTAGTGACAAGTAATTTCAACCGAGTAAGGGTCAGTGTTCGTAATGAAATATATAATTCGTCACCCATATCAACATAGCACACTACCAGATGCTTGCATGGGGTATCGAAGGCTATATACACAATATTGTACCATCCTTACCTATCCAAGTACATATTATACAATCATGAATGATTCACACTTGCACAACAATTATCTCGGTACGAACCCCTCATTGGGTAATTGTTTTTGCCTGGTCTCTCATGTACGTAGGCATCTGGCCGTTATGTGTTTAATCGGTATGTTATAATAGGAATGCACTCATATATTCCACTAGACCCTTAGAGGTTGTTAAATATAATTATAGAATATATCCCCTTGCCAGGTCATTCGGTACACGCAATCCTTCTGGGTTTACTAAAAGTGATCATTTACTAGTGGGGTAAGTATGTCCCATTCCAGTCAAGCACATAATTAATTCGTGAGCATGAGGTTTCTCTTCTATAATAACAAATTGGAATAGCAAAATATATAAGAGGTTAGAGGTTCTCGTACATAAATGGTTTGAAGAGTTTGCTAGTTAGGGAGGTTCATCAGAGTTAGTTGTACTGGTGATATGTAAAGAAAATTATTATTATTAACACTTCTTCTTGAAATATCATTAGTACATTATATGTACTGATAGTCACAGTCTGTTATAGAATTGGGGACTCAATAAAGTAGTTGTTATACTTATAGCTTGATAAATCGGACTCATCACTAGGTACTTTCCTAGGAATAGTGTTTGTTCACGAAAGGCGAAAATGGAAAGACTGACGGAAAATTGTTTAGTTAATTGTTTGAAAACGAGTGTATAGAATAGGATTAGATCTAGGCTGAGAAGTATTATATATTTTCTTTTGAAATTATTGACTATAGGTCACACTTCCCACGGTTCGTTCCCGGGCCTTGTATATTAAGCCCCTTTGTGGTTCCGTCACATCACCAGATTTAGTTTGAAGTTGTTTAAGCATTCTCGTATTCTCGTTTACAGGCAACACCGGTTCTTCATCAATCGTAAAACTACTCGATCTCGACATCTTTCAGTGCAATCGTTAATAAGAAAAGAACGTTTCTTGATAGCTTAGATCAATGTAAAAGGTATCATTAATTAGTACAGAAATTAAATATTTTATTTGTTATAAACAGGTATAATATTAATTATAATAAAATATAATATTAATTTGGTAAGATATAATTTTAATTAGAATAGGAATTAATAGTGATTATAACTTAATACAATATCGTTACGATAAGATTCAATATCATCAGTAGTACCGTACGTACATGTATCCCTATACCTCGTTTCAGATAAGCACGTATGCACATTGCATATATACTCCACATCACCTTTATAATCGTATGTTGCCATTTTTACCTACCTATATGTCCAGTGACTTCTCCCCAAATTCCCTCGTACATGCAAGTCTGTTATTACGTTCCGGACCATAATAGCTCACTTGCCCTACGAGTTCATCCCGGCATCCATCAGTATATATCATTACTTATTATTAATTTTCCCAGATATAATCGAGCCTACGGTTATATTATAGGCATCCTAAGGGATAACCTAATCCTTTATAACCAATGGCTCTGATACCAACTTCTGTCACACCCCGCTAAGCGATTTGCGGAAGCGTAAAACGGAAATGTAACAGATACAACTGGTATCAAATACATTGTTTATAAAGAAACATTACTAACTAATTTACAATATATTACATTGTTCTAACATCTTTTACAAACTACATGATACAATCAAAACCAGCTCTTCAATTACTTTACTTCTAACTCAAATACTCACAGCATTGATCACAATCCAACAAGTAACACATAATCAATCTACTCCACCTTTCTGATTACCTGAAAAGCATGTTTAAAGAAAAGGTCAACTACGAATAGTTGGTGAGTTTCATAAGTTTTAACAAAATCAGTTCTGTGTACCACACAGTCGTAGTTTGCCTGTACACGCGTATATAAAAATTTTATTTATGTTTGTATATATGTACAACTATGTCTCTGGGTGTACATATGTATTCATGTAAGTTTGCATTACATTTGTATATATAATTTTGAAATTACGATAAAATCGAGATTGCTTGTTGGTATTATGTGTTTCCAATTTCCGTATTTAATCAACCACTGTGGACCCACTTCCTCCCACAACAGTTCCACATAAAATCAACCACTGTGGCCCCCCTTCTGCCCACAACGGTTCCGCGTAACATCAACCACTGTGCCCCCCCTTCCGCCCACAACGGTTCCATGTGAGATCCAATATTACATAATGTATACACAAATAATTAGTATTTCCTATACCACATTATTTCCTACGCCTATTCACATAGTATGTATATGGACACACACACACACACATATATATATATATAATTATTCATATATATAGTATTTATCACGTATCACAAATACTGTGCCCCCCTTCCGCCCACAATATCCTTGTGGCCTCCACTGCCCACGTTATCCCCATGGCCGTTACAGACCACGTTATCCCCAAGGCCGTTACAGACCACGTTATCCCCATGGCAGTTGCAGACCACGTTATTCCCCATGGCCGTTACAGACCACGTTATTCACCAATGGCCGTTACAGACCACGTTATTCTCCCAGTTTGTTATGTTTAACAGTACACGGCATAATTGTATAAATGTGTTGTCACGTGTAATTGCATTATGTTTTGGTATTCGTACCATGTCTACTTAATTTATCATTCAACAATACTATTCACCATTCATTCGCACGTAATCAATCGTTATGTTTGTAGGGACTTTTTGTATGCAAACGTTTAGGTAATTTATAGCCTGAACCATTTCCAGATAGATAACGTATGTACTATGCTTTTCACCCCAGAAAGTTCATAAACAGTTTGAAAATAGGGGTCATGAAACTCACAGTTTTGTAGGCACTCAGTGCGAGGTCAGCTCGGGGTTCGTTTCCCTTGCTATCTCTTAGTCTCTTTAGTCAATATTACAATAATATTAATATTTTAATATTATTATAATCTTCATACTAGACTGGGTTGTATATCAAGTCTGGGTATAGCTGTAACGCCTAGAAAGCGTCAATAGGCTTAGATTGAGATGTTGTTTAATGTCTAATGTTTAAAATCGAACCTGTCTCAGTTTCCCAGTTTCACCAGCTGGGCCAAGTTGCTAGTTTATGCGTTTGGAAAACATTTATGGGGATGTAAGCTTGGGTAAACATGTTGGTTGATAAAATGATTAAGTTATAAAGAAAGATCACAATTTAGGGGTCTGGATTTGCTACGGGGCTCGTTTCTGTTTATTCGGTTTGAGTTGGAGAAAACGCACACAATCTACCCAAATTGTCCGGATTTTTCACAAAAAGTTTGTTTTTACATAATTACTCCGAAAATATGCTTCTTTATCATTTTTGATGTTATGATATTCCAACAGGTTCATTAATCACGAACTTGACGGTCTTCGTTAGAATTGAATTTATTTTTTCAAATTAGCATAATTAATTATCCATTAATCATTAGATCATGAAAATTTAGACACTTATCAAATAAAATATTTAAATTTTTATAAAAATATTTCTTTAATTATTTACTGATTTATAAATTTATAAAAATTCATTTTATATGCTATATTTAGCCTCAAAATCATCATACCAAATGATCTCCGAAAAATCTGCCAAAATTCCTGGGTAACCAAAACACTTCCCAAAATAACCTGTAGCAATTCTAGAAGCTAACAATCTTGCCATATATCATTTTCGAGCCAAAAACGACTATGAAAATCCGATAAACGCAAATGAACCAAAAATATCTAGGGTTTTCCAAATGACCCCAAATTTCATATGTGATAATAATATATCAAATATGAGTTACCCACAAATTTTTCAAGCATTTTAACTATATTTCCCAAATAAACGCCCTAATTCGGTAATAAATTCGACTTATATTCTCGGATGGTCAAAAAATTGCCAAATTTGAACAGGGTCTCAAGTATATTGCCCCTGATGTCCTTGAAAACATTTACGACCAAAAAATATGTACATCACAACCTTAACCTAAACAGCCTGTAATCGAGCGTTTCGGTATTACCTTTGCGGTTTTCGCCCTTTTTCACTCTCTTAATCCAATTTCTGGGTTCTTGTGCTTCTATATAAGCTAAGTACAGGTCTCGTATCACAAACCAAGAATGTATCATCAAGAGATCAGCCATGAAAGTTAGGGTATCGGTTAGGGTTCTAAACCGAACTTTTGAACCGTAAAAACTTCGTTTAAACCCTCTAATCCGTGCTTATGGCCAAAAAAGAGTATGATTCTAATTTCTAAACATGTGTAGGATCAAAACATATTTTTGGACCATTTTTAGGATTTTTGAATGGTTAGAAATGATTTTTGGTAATCATACTAGGTTTTTATGAATATAAACATGTTTAATCCATTAATTAATGATCAAAATGTGTTAATTTACCTTATATTTCATGATGGGAGGATGAAGAACACAATTTGCTTCCAGAATTTGTGAAAGTGGTGAACAAAAAATATCTAGTTTATAATAAACTAAAGAAAGAAAACCTTATTGCGGAGAGGGGGAGGGTTACCCCCTTACGGCCGTAAACAACCAAAAGGGGTCCCATTGGGCCCCAATTTGATTCAAATGCCTTGTTTTGCGTTCTGTGCGTGAAATTTGGAGCCAAATTTATTTCGGGTCCAGTTTTTGGCGAGAAAAATATAATGGGTACGACAAGCAGTGCGAAAACGACTCTTTTTCAGCCATTTTTGTGTAAATTTAGAAAAATATAGTATTTATTTGAAAAAATCGAAAATATTTTCACGGATCACTTAAATCATTCCTAAAGAGTGTTTGGTAAGTCTTTTTCGGCTTAACGAATGATACAATGCTTGTTTCGGAACTATCTTTCGCGTTTAAGATCATAGCGGATGGTTAAACAAGCATGTTTTTGTTTAACTGATTTGCTATCATTCTAAGGCTTTAATATCAGTATACTGACTTATATTAAACCCATATCACTTATAGATACACCCCCCGGGATATCCGAATCATAATCAGACCCGTTTGGTTATTCGTCTTTTCGTTACGCAATAAGCGGTTAAACGCTTATTCGAGTTTATAAGTACCAAGGTGTATCCGGTTTTGTCACGAATGTCACATTCTCCCCTAGTTAAGAAATTTCTTCCCCGTAATTCATTATGCTAATTACGCCCATTTAGGGGAAAAGTTTATTATTATTTGTTTCAGAATTCATTCTTCTGTTTCCGAACACGTTCATTCCCCATTGTGGATTCCGCCGAACTTTAATCAATGAAATTTTGTTATGTCGTAACTGTTTGATTTTCCCTGTTCAACATTTTCATGGTTTCCTTTATAGTGTATAGTTGTATACAAATTTTCGGGTGGAACTGCATCCGTCCTGTTAGTAAGGTACTCATTATGACTCGATATACATAAAATATCGGGAATGGGATAATTTTGCTTAATACATTACGGGGTTAACCTTTGAGGCAATTTTGTACACTTCCATGTATTTTCAAGTTAACTCGTCGGTTTCATTAACTCAAAAATCAACTTTCAAAAATCGATAACTTCTCACATATATTGGCATAGTTCTTTTGTTAGCCTCAGGCGGCTTTCAGTGAGTTTTTAATATTACGAGCTTTATTTATGATTTCTGATATCGATTCGGATTTTGTATTTTGGGGGTCGCTAATTTTTAATTGAATAAGGTGGCGAGTTACATTCTTACTCGTATAATATAATATATAACCGTTTGCATATTATTACGATGACTATTAATGTACAAGGATTGAAATTACCGGTCTCACTTTCCTCTAATGTTTGAATACTGGTTGTTTGTTAGAGGACTACAGACCGTGTTCAAGTCGATTAGGGATCTAAAGTTTCATGCACCACTCACCAAGGATAAGATTTTGTTAAGGCGAGTTTTTTTTTTCAGTTGGGTAGTTGTTCAAAAGAAGGTATTCTGAGTGGATTAGTCAAGGAACTACTATCATTCAGTTTGCTTTGCTTCCTCGGGATGTTCCAGGAACATGTGTCAAGAGGTCTATTGTAGTTTGTTCCCCCTTTCAATGGGGTATTTCAAACTGTTGTAACGTCCCCGAGGATCTTTGGTATTCCATCTTAACTTATTATAGTGCAAAACTTTACAACACATGTGCCTATGATCTTTCTCATACTAGTTCCTCCATAAATTCCCTTACATCTTAACACTAGTATTCAGTCTAACAAAACATCTGACCTGACTTTTCTTCATTCATCTCCCAGTTATTGAGGCTACAAAAGCTTGAAGTTCAAGTTTCGGTTCTTGTAGGAAGGGATTTATTTGATTTTCACAGTTATGATTGTTTAACGATTCCACCCAATCTTCATTTCCTCTTACTTAGCTTGTTTTGATTACTTATAACTCGTAAGTTTTTGCGGTTTATGTAACTCGTACCGTTGGTAGTATACAAATAATGCCCCCAGATCTTGGGTATAAAAGCAATCGTTCCATATTTCCGGTCACGAATAGTATAGTTCTTTTCATTTGTGTTTAGTCATTAAGGTTATATGCTATTATTCGTTTCATTTTCCTTTCATAATCTCGGTCCTGTTTGAATTAGGAGGACAAGATTTAAGTAACACTGCAAATTTTTGTTATTTATTTTTTTTTCGCTGGGGTTTACATGAACTCATTGGTGTAACTGTTTTAATATCTAGTTTAAGATGGGATGTGAAAGGAGTTTTCGGTTCTGGGGCCTCCTTCTTGTACTTCGACCTTTTCGTCCCTTGAAAGAGGTATTCTGACAATCTTGCCTTTACATACGATTTCCATTGCTGATCTCAATAATTAATCCATGTTTATTACACCAGAACTTCTTAACCTTACTGGAGTGGGTTAATAAGAAATGGTTGGTTGTTTAGGATGCAAGAATAATTTCGGTTTATTTGGTTAACCGGGTTATAGGTTTACCGTTAGAGAGTTCTATTTCATAAAGGTTTATTAATTTACTAATCAATATATCTATTTTCCAAATGACCCCAAATTTCATATGTGATCAAAATATATCAAATATGAGTTACCCACAAAATTTCATAATTTTTCAAGCATTTTAACTATATTTCCCAAATAAACGCCCTAATTTTGTAATAAATTCGCCTTATATTCTCGGATGGTCAAAAAATTACCAAATTTGAACAGGGTCTCAATTATATTGCCCCTGATGTCCCTGAAAACATTTACGACCAAAAAATATGCACATCACAACCTTAACCTAAACAGCCTGTAATCGTGCGTTTTGGTATTACCTTTGCGGTTTTCGCCCGTTTTCGCTCTCTTAATCCAATTTCCGGATTCTTGTGCTTCTATATAAGCTAATTACAGGTCCTATATCACAGACCAAGCATGTATTATCAAGAGATCAACCATGAAAGTTAGGGTATCGGTTAGGGTTCTAAACCGAACTTTTGAACCGTAAAAACTTCGTTTAAACCCTCTAATTAGAGTTTATGGCCAAAAAAGAGTATGATTCTAATTTCTAAACATGTGTAGGATCAATACATATTTTTGGACCATTTTTAGGATTTTTGAATGGTTAGAAATGATTTTTGGTAATCATACTAGGTTTTTATGAATATAAACATGTTTAATCCATTAATTAATGATCAAAATGTGTTAATTTACCTTATATTTCGTGATGGGCAGATGAAGAACACAATTTTCTTCCAGAAGTTGTGAAAGTGGTGAACATAAAATATCTAGTATAGAATATACTAAAGAAAGAAAACCTTATGGGGGTTTACCCCCTTGCGGCCGCAAACAACCAAAAGGGGTCCCCTTGGGCCCCAATTTGATTCAATTTCCTTATTTTGCATTCTGTGCATGAAATTTCAAGCCAAGTTTATTTCAGGTCCGGTTTTTGGTGCGAAAAATATAACGGGTACGACAAACAGTGCGAAAACGACTCTTTTTCAGCCATTTTTGTGTAAATTTAGAAAAATATAGTATCTGTTTGAAAAAATCGGAAATATTTTCAAGGATCACTTAAAACATTCCTAAAGAGTGTTTAGTAAGTCTTTTTCAGCTTAACGGATGATACAATGCTTGTTTCGGAACTGTCTTTCACGTTTAAAATCATAGCAGGTGGTTAAACGAGCATGTTTTCGTTTAACTGATTTGCTATCATTCTAAGGCTTTAATATCACTATACTGACTTATATTAAACCCATATCACTTATAGATGCCCCCCCGGGATATCCGGATCATAACCAGATCCGTTTGGTTTTTCGTTTGTTCGTTACGCAATAAGCGATTAAACGCTTATTCGAGTTTGTAAGTACTAAGGTGTATCCGGTTTTGTCATGAATGTCACATAATGGTCCATCTAATGTATGTTTTATGGCATCTGGTGCCAATTCTGGTTCAAGTACAAGTTCATTGCCTAAAGTAAATCTTTAAGAAGCAGAACAACAATTTGCTTTTGTTTGTGCGTTCATGACTTCGTACGAAGAACTGGTTAGGAGTAAGATCGCTACCAGTGAATTGACTGATGAATATTATGATCAAATTGATCCCGATGATCTTGAGTTGATGGATCTTAAGTAGAATATGGCAATGATTGTTAGAAAAGTAAAATATTCATGCAACGGACGGGAAAAGACCTTCCCACTCTAAACAAGAGAGTCGGGTTTGACAAACTGAAGGTCAAGTGTTATAATTGTGGAGATTTCAGTCATTTTGCAAAAGAGTGTGATAAACCGAGGAAGGAATATTCGGGTCCACGCAATTCTGAGAGAACTTCGGGAAAGAATCCATCTGGAAATGATCAAAATAAGAAGAGTTCATCAGACGGTGACCAGAATAAGCCGACCAACACTCAAGGTCTTGTTGCTAATGATGGTGTGGACTGGTCTCAACGACTTTTGGGACATCAAGCCAATCTTGCTTTGGTTGAACCAGTTGAAAAGTTTGAAGATGCAAGTAGCGATAATGTATCAGAAGAAAGTGACACCTCTGATTCAGAAACTGATTCAGATCTTTCTGCACCTGAACAAGCCGAATCCTATGCATGTATGGCTAAAATTGAAGAGGTATGTCCTAAACCTTCAAGTAATGTATCTGAATCAAACGAGACAATAACTTCACCAGTTGTGACTGATGTGCTGAATGTGTTGAACTCAAAGTCAAACTTGAGTCAGCCTTGCAACAGAACACTTCTCTCACAAAAGAGCATTTCATGATCAATGAATGTTATAGACAAAAATCCAAATTATTGGAACAATCGACTTTGAAAATTAGAAATTTTTCTGTTAGCAATCACGGTCTCAAACCTGAAGTTAATTGTAAGATTGTAGTTGTTGAACAACATTTCAAGAAGATTCTTAGACTCCGAACCTGCATTTCCAACTTAGAAAATGAAGTTTTGGAACTAAAAAATAAACTTAGAAAATTTCGAGATTCCTCGTTTCTTTTAAATGAGATTATTGAAGTCAATAATACTCACAAGAAAAATGGGAAAGCGGGTTTATGATATGTTGAGATTCCTCCTCCTTTCAAAGAAGATTACAGTAGCATTCCTGTGGTTGAACAATACATAAATCCAGAAATGCCTACTGTTGAATCTAAGAATGTTGAAGCAACTGAAACAACTCAAGAACTGATTCATATTAAGAGTAAATCAGTTTTTACTGAAAATGAGTTGGACAGTTCGATTGAGGAAGTGATAGAACCTGATGTGATTGTCAAAAATGATAACATACCTTCTGACAATCATATCTTGTGTGAGTCCAAGGAGTTTGAACAAGCAGTATATGGTTCAAAGCCCTCGAGTGATTCATTGAAAAGTTCAAAGGTAAAGAAATCAGACAAGCCTTCAGTGTCTGATAAGGATTTGATGAAGTTTATTAGTCCTCAACCTAAATCTTTCAATGGAAAAGTCTGTAAGTTAAAAGGATTGTCTAAAGTGTTTTCGAATAAGGAAGTTCCTTTGATTCTTCTGAATCCTAAAATGATTGAAAGTGCCTTTCAAGACGACACTTCAAAAGTTACTGAACTTGAATGAAAATTTAACAAATCAAAAGTAAAGAATGTTCAAGTAAATCCTAATGTCAAAAAGTTTAACCCTATAAAATTTGTGAAGTCATCAGGAATGGAGGATTCATCGAATTCCACCAATCTTGAATTCTATAAAAATAAAAAGGGATTAAAACATGAAGTTTCAAAGATAGTAACTTTTGAAAAACCCAAGGTTGATATTCCTCAACCTTTGCATAAAAACAAGACAAGTCCGTCACCACAAAAATCCTTAGACACTTGTTTGTGTTTTAAATGTGGTGAATCTGGTCATGTCTCGAAGAAGTGCAAAGCAAAGGTTGACGATATCAAGACATCATCTAAGCAACCGGCGCATATGGTTGAAATGAATCATAAATTGAAAGAAACTCAAGTCGATGAGTGTTTCATAATGTATTCAAATGTCAATTCGAAGAAAGTAGTATGGGTTGAAATTCCTAATGTATTAAATAAATTTGTTGACCATGCTCAACCGATTTGTAAAAAACTGATACGGGAATAATACATGATGGCTACCAAAAGAAGAAAACCAAGAAACCCGTCACCTATTCTCAAGTACCGAATGTAAGTGTTAAGTTAAATTTATCTCCGAAAATCTCAAAAGGAGAGCCCAAGACTGAGTCTTGGGCTTCCTTTTTGAACTAATCATTTTAACTGTTTATGCAGAGTTCATCCAGGTTTGTGTCAAGCCACAAGTGGATATTGAACAGTGGATGTTCTCGACGTATTACCCAAAACATGGATCTTCATAATAACATCAAAGATATTCAGGGTAGTTATATGGAATTTGCTGGTAATAGCGGTGGGATGATTACTAAAGAGGGAGATGTTTCAAACGGGAAAGTTACATTTGAAAAGGTTAATTATTGTGAAAAAGTGGATCATAATCTGTTGAGTGTCTCACAGATTTGTGATAAGAAATATACCATAGTTTTCACGGACAAGGAATGTGTTATCCTACAACCGGGATACACAATTCCTAAACAAATGGTTGTCATGCGATCACCTCGATCAAATGATATTTATATACTTGACATGAGTGTTAATGTAAACGTTTCGCCCTCGACAACGTGTTTTGTCTCCAAAGCCATGGAGAAAGACTCAACTCTTTGGTATCGACACATGGGGCACATCCACGTTCACAAAATGAATCATTTAGTCACTAATGATTTGGTGGATGGTGTAACCGTCAAGAACTTCAAGTTGAATGATCATTGTGTCGCTTGCAAGAAGGGGAAATAGAAGAAGTCACACCCGTGCAAATCGATTAACTCGATTCTCATGCCACTGGAACGACTTCATATGGATTTATTTGGTCCGGTGAATCGTGCCAGTATCGCGGGAGATTTGTACTGCTTAGTTGTAACTGACGACTTCTCAGGATACTCATGGGTTTTATTTATGGGGTCGAAAGATCAGACGCCTGTGTTAATTCAGAACCTTATCACGAAGATCAAATTGCTTTACAAACGGAAAGTGAGATGAATTCGTAGTGATAATGGAACTGAGTTTAAGAATAATGTATTGGATTTATTCTGAATTCAAAAGGGAATTCATCGAGAATTCAGTGCCGCCATATGTTCCTCAACAAAAAGGCGTGTCTGAACGGAAGAATCCTACGTTGATAGAGGCTGCGAGAAAAATGCTTGCTGATTCCAAGCTTCCCGTTTATTTCTGAAACGAAGCTGTGAATACGGCTTGTTACACACTGAATCACGTACTAACTGTAAAGAGGTTCAAGAAGACAAGTTATGAACTTCTGAATAATCGTAAGCCGAACTTAAAGTATTTGGAGCCATTTGGGTATCCATGTACGGCATTGAAGAGAGATGCCGGGAAGTTTGACGAAAAGGCATTCGAAGGTCACTTTTTAGGGTATAATTCTCTAAGAATATCTCTTCGGGTTGTGTAGAAGAATGGTATCATGTAGATTGTCAAAGCTACACTACACCTCCTGCCGGTACAGGTCAGGATTGGATGTTGGATTATGATGGGTTATTTATTTCGTTTACGCCAGCGGTTGAAGAAATACCTGAAGATTTTATCCGATCGTATTTGGAAGAACGTTGTCTCCCTATTCCAAGGTCTTTGTCTATTGATGTGAATGAAACTTCTAACGTATCCGAGACATCTCATGATGTTTCTGACACTTCCGATGATGCTGATTTTGGTGATTCATCTTCAATTCAATTGGATGAAGCTCCAGAAACAAATGAGCCAATTCTTGTTGAAGATTTGTCATCAACGGTCTCTTTAGACACAACGGAGGAAAACATCACCAATCTTGGTGATACCGTATCTGTGCCTGCGAAACCTTCTTTAAGGATTCACGCAAACCATCCGCAGGAATAGATATTCGGGGATGTGTCTGAAGTTGTTCGTACGAGACATCAATTAGCTAATGTATGCGACGACGTAGTTGACTGTAATTTATCTCCTTCAGAAGATTCGATTGTATGAGCTTATGCAGATTTGCACTCATCGGGGATTCTTAATATTGCACTATACACCTGCTTTTTATCCCAGATAGAACCGACAAGTGTCACGATGGCACTCAAGGAACCGTCATGGGTTGAAGCTATGTAGGAGGAGCTGCAGCAGTTCATGAGACTGGGTGTATGGGATCTAAGTGAAAAACTCAACCGTGTTAAGAAGGTTATACCGACTAACTGGGTATTTAAGTGCAAAAAGGACAACCGTGGGGTAATCGTGAGAAACAAAGCACGATTGGTCGTATTGGGTTACAATCAACAAAAAGGCATTGATTACACCGAAGTATATGCTCCTGTGGCACGACTGGAAGCTATACGTATGTTTCTTGCCTATGCAGCCTACAAGAACTTTAAGGTTTATCAGATTGATGTTAAACCGGCGTTCTTAAACGGGGAAATTCACGAAGAAGTGTATTTGAAGCAGCCTCCCGGTTTCGAGGATCCAGACTGTCCAGAGCGTGTTTATCGGTTAAACAAGGCTCTTTATGGTTTACACCAGGCCCCGAGAGCCTGGTACAGCACGTTGGCTGACCATTTGATAGATATCGGATTCAAGAGGGGAACTGTGGACTGTACATTATTTTACAAGAACGTTGGTGATGATCTGTTCCTCATTCAGATTTATGTGGACGATATTATTTTCGGTTCGACGAACAACAGCTTGTGCAAAGATTTCGAGACGACGATGCAAACCAAATTTGAGATGAGTTCGATAGGGGAGATGAGCTTTTTCTTGGGATTGCAAGTTCACCAGTCTGATTCTGGGATCTCCATCCATCAGACCAAATATGTGAACGATGTCTTGAGCCGATTCAAGATATCTGACGGCAAAATCTCTTCGACACCTCTTCCCGTGGGTCACAATTTATCACTGGATGAATTGGAGGATACCGTAGATCCAACCCTGTATCGAGCGATGATCGGATCTCTTATGTATTTGACTGCATCTCGTCCTGATATAATGTATGCGTGCCAGGTACCAATCGAGTCCCCGAGTGACTCATCTAGCGGCAGTTAAGCGCATATTACATTATCTGAGGGGAAATCCCTACATCGGGTTGTGGTACCCCAAGGACGTTAAGTTTAAATTCAAGTCTACACCAGCGGGTTGTCAATTCTTAGGAAACCGGCTTGTTTCCTGGCAGTGTAAGAAGCAGACGACGGTCTCAAATTCAACAGATGAAGCGGAGTATGTGGCGGCTTCGAGTTGCTGCTCACAGGTTCTCTAGATCCAGCAACATTTGCGGGATTATGGTTTGAAATTTCTTACTACTCCTATTTACATTGACAATTCGGCCGCTATTTTTATCACCAAAAATCCGGTTCAACATTCTAAAACAAAACACATTGAAATCCGTTATCACTTTATACGTGATTTCTTTGAAAAGAAACTAATCAATATTGAAAAAATACACACGGATTTTAAAAAGGATGACCTTTATACCAAGGCATTTGATAAAACACGTTTTCAATATTTGTTGGGTATAAATGGTTTAAAAAGATTGAAAGATATTCAATAGCTCGGTTGAATCATTTTGTTTTCATTTTTTTTCTTTTTCTTTCTTTTCTTATTTTTGTTTTATTTGTTGTTTTTAGGGGAAGAAAAATATAAAATCCAAAAATATTGTGATTTTTAGTTTGTACAGAAAAATTAAAAACTCCGAAAATATTCAAATATCAAAAAATGCAAAAGCATTAAAAAATTAATCCTCAAAATGAGTCTTGAAGCAAAAAGAGAAAATGATAGTACACTAGTCATTTGCTCCTAAGTCCAGTAAAAAGTAAGTAATAAAAGATTGTGTGCTTAATTGCATTGATGTATTGGTAGGTCTTTTAACAAATAAGTACGGACTAGTAAGTGATATAAACATAAATTGCTAAATAAACAGGGAGATTGGTTCTATAAAAGGTCTTGATAATGATGGTAGAAATGTAATAATCCGATCATACTCAAGCCCTCTAATCAATTTGAAAACAATTTTAAGGAAAAAGAGTCTAGTTGGTGGTTGACGCCTCAAAGATGTATGGTCTTTTGGCCTTAAATCCTGTATTGATGGGACGCTTTAGGGTTCCGGATTCCATTGGGTCTTTATGCGGTTTTACATCTGGTATTCATTTCGATGAATATTATAAATGCTTGTAAAAGCGAACCCGCAGTGTAACTGCTTAAGTCTCTAAACTTGATTGCAAAAAGTACTTCGTGTACAAAATGAATTACAGACTTGATCAAACCACGCTGTGAGTCATACATTTTCCCCTTGCTTGTGTCTTATTACCATTAAGAAACGGACCACACGGGACACAATGTCTGTAAACCGACAGATGAAATCATGCATACTCATCCATGGGAACGGACCTTAGGGTATTGCTTGATAATGGGGGTATGTCTTGTAGTGGGGATTACGGACTATGATTGCTTAAAACTAATAATCATTTTTCATCAAATTGATTCTAAATTTTAATTCAAGTTGGTGTGATTTGGAGAAAATCAAATTAAGCTTGAATCAAGATTTGAGCAAATCATTTCTGATATTTGTGCTTAATCAAACTAATTAAAAATATCACTGAAAGTTCTGAAAAATTTGTTTGAAGATTTAAGTGGATACACAATACCAATAATCGACTTAACACCAGTAGTAATAAAAACTGAAAATAAAACTATGATGGACGGAAATTTTGGTCAATATGATTCCCTGCTCGACTCACAAAAATATGTACAGCTTTGATAGTTTAATTGTTTACGACTTTAGATTGTTTGTTAATTGAAAATTTTTAAAAATCCAAAAAGATTTATTTTTCTTTTTCGTTTCTGCTTTATTTTCAATTTACTGAGCTGGCGAATAATTCAAACAAAAAGAAAAGTTTGACACCCCAAAAGATTTAAGTTAATCGTGCTTAACTTTATTTTCAACTGGCATCAGTTGATTTTTAATGTAAAATCCATTTAATTTAAACATTACCGATCTTTGGTTGATCGGGTATTTTTATGTATGGAATTGAGAACCTAAATTGGTTTTAATTGATTATTTAATCATTTGAAACCCTAATTAGTTTTAATGATTATTTAAATCCTTAATGAGATTTTGTCTTATTCGCTAAGGATATTTGGTGATTCGTTAACATTGGTTTAACGAATGTGAACCCTTTCGTTATTTAAACATAACGAATGAGTACCTCATTCGTTATTGTGATATTCGCTTCCGTTGTGCATAACGAGGAAGACATTCGTTTAAACTGTTAACGAATGGAATGATTCGATAATGTATCATTCGTTAAGATTTTGACGAACGACAAGGTGATTCGTTATAAAGTTGACGAATAATTCGTTGACTTGTTAACGAATGTGAGTATTATTCGTTTAAAAGCTTGAACGAATCTGGTTTTTAATTTAACGAAGAGGATGAGATTTGTTATCAAGATAACGAATGAGGTTCCTTTAAGTTAACGAATGAGACCATTCGTTAGTTCAAATTTGAACGAATGACCTCGATGGGCGTGAAATTATTGTGGTTTATAATGCCAATGTCAGATGAATGACCCTTCATTCGCCATTTCCTATTTCATTGCCTCCCTAAAACGAACTCTTACAAAATTATTCCAAAATCATTTGCCTGCTTCTTAGCTCAATTGATTAACATCTTCATGTTCTATAGGTAAAGGCGATCTCAACAATATGGATTTTAGGGAATCTCATCGGGTTTTTATGTGTTAACTGAATGATTTTAAAACTGGTCATAAACAGAACAGTTAACCACTTTTGAAACTCATATGTTGATAAAAATTAGGAACGATGATTATTGACTAATTCTTTAAACCGATTTCCGATCATTGTCATTGAGATTAATTGTGAAAATTGTTGGGTAACAAATGGATAAAACGATGATATTCATCGTCTTTTACTGTAACTAGTCAAAATTAATTTGATTTTTTGACTTCTGATAGTCAAATGGATATTTAAACCTGATTCGTTATTCATATAACGAATGACAGAGCAGATTTGTTATTTGTCTAACGAATGATCATATCAGATTCGTTGATAGTTAACAAATGACTATCTGATTCGCTAAGGTAGCGAATAGTTGGTCAAACTGATAACGAATAAGTGTAACGAATCAGAGTTGATTCGTTAAAGTAATAAAATTTGATTCGCTATTTTAACGAATGTTTTAAAATATAAGTTTGATTCGTTATTTGTAACGAATGTAAAACATTAAGTGTATAACGAATGTCTCATTCGTATAATCTATTATAACGAATGAGATGCTCATTCGTTAATCATTATAATGTTTGTAAACAATTTACTGATTTTTACTTACTGTTTAAACATAAATGGCTAACGAGATCATACAAAACCCTGTTCTCGAGCCAAATCCAGAGGCTAATCCTGAACAACAGCCTCAAGCTCAAGATCAAGCTGAACCTGAGCAAGCTCCAGTTCTTTTGTCGTGGAACAAAAGCCATAACATTGTGCCTTTCTAGAGACGAACTTTGAAGATTCACCTATTTTTGGAGGAATGATCAACTTCTTGATACGTTCCATGATCTACAGGGCTATCTCGACCCAGACTTTGGTTTACCAAAGCATTATACGAGCTTTTTGGGATACTGCTAGTTTTAACGAGGCTGAGAACCAGATCGAAGCAGCTATTCAGGAGAAACGTGTAGTGATTGATATTGGGGTTATTCGAGATGTTTTGGGTTTTGTTGATACAGTAGACGATTGATGTGAGTTTGACAAGAGTTTTATTCGCGGGTTGTTTGGACGGGTTAGATACAATGGAGATTTGGGAAATTTGATGTACAACAAAGCAAACTTGTGCGAGCAATACAAGTATTTGCTTCATGTGTTGATACATTGTCTCGATGGATGTAAAGGAGGTTTTGATGAGTGCCGAGTGATGCTACAGTCTGCCTTTGTTGCCTTAGTGTTAAACAAACCATTCAATTTCTCTGAATTGGTTTTTTATCACTTAAAGGAGAATCTCACTAGCCGTCAAAAGTTTCTTGTGTATCCGAGATTTCTGCAGCTTATGATTAATGATCTCCAACCGGCTTTGGTTAAAGATCCAGATGATATATTGAAGTTGGACCAAATGGGTACTGAGACTATGAGACATTTACGATCTTACCGAGGTCAAAGTCTTCAAGATCAGCCAAGGTATAAACGTCTGATTGGCCATCTTGCCAATATTTACTATCAAGAGCCACCTAATGATCGTTGGGCTCATGATGATTCCGATTCTGAGCGTGAAGGTGGTGATGGTGGAAATGGTGGTGATGGTGGTCCAGGACCACGAGCTGAGTTAACGTATGAGCAGAAACGTAAACTTAAGGGCAAAGAACCTATGGTGGATAAGGGGGAGAAACCGAAGAAGCAAAGGGTGAGACGAGGTTCAGGTATCGAGATACCGAATCACCCATTTGAACGACCGTTTCCACCTGTATCTATTTCAGCTCCTATGCCTACTTATCCAATGCCTCAGAGTATTCCGAGATCTCCTGATCCTATTGTGACTCGATCTCCTACTCCAGTTCATATAAATATTTCTCCAGTGCCTCCGACGATGACTTTGATGACTACTTCTATGTCGGATCCGTACTTTGGAGATGTGTTGAAGACTGTATTGGCACGTATACCTAGTCCACAGCCTACTACTCTTGCTACACCAGTTACTCCTACAACGTTGCCAAAACTTTAGTATTCATTTATGGCGTTTAACCGTCCTCAGGGTCCTATGCAACCGGTGCATCCTAATTTTTATGGTATGTCTCCTCAGGCTCAATGGTTTCATATGATGAATCTGTTGCATCTACAACAGACTCAGATGCAAGCAAACAGAGTTGCTCATGAGTTAGCACAGAGGAATATGTATAGGCATATTCAGTTCGTTCAACGAGAAAACAGGGAACTTAGAGCCCTTGTTGCTGCTCAGGGGAGAGACTTGATAAGCAAGACGAGATCATCCTTCAGCTCACGTGCAAAGATGACGAGTTGAAGAAATTGAGGAATGATGAAGATGATCATGATGGAGAAGGTGGTGTTGATCAGCAATCGGGCGGTGGTTCTGCACCGTCGGCAGGTAATCAAGCTGGTGGAACAAGTGCGGGTTCATCCTTCAGCTCACGTGCAAAGATGACGAGTTGAAGAAATTGAGGAATGATGAAGATGATCAGGATGGAGAAGGTGGTGTTGATCAACAACCGGGCGGTGGTTCTGCACCGTCGGCAGGTAATCAAGCTGGTGGAACAAGTGCAGGTGGTGGTAGTGAAGGAAGTAATCTGCAGATTGTGCCATACAAGGATTATGCGAGAGCCAAACCGATTGATGTTATTCCGGCTAACATGCTTTTGTTTGTGGGTATGGACGGGATTGTGTACAGTATGGTTAATGCTGATGAGATCGAAGAGGGTGAGCTTGTTGATCACTCGTTGACTAAAGAACAAATTGCCCTACTTCTAGATCTAAATGAGGACGAGGTTGAGGAACTTGGGAAGACAGTTGAGGTTGATATTGATTTTGAAGAAAGTACGAATCCAGGCATTCTGCGTGGGAATGTGCCTGAGTATGAAGAAGTTGAGGTTGAGGACACTTTGATTCTGCTGAGGAGTATCCTGAGTTCTATACTGACAACAACAACGATTTAGGTATTCCATTCTTTACTACAGAACACTTTGATTCAGCAGAACAACGTTTACGAGAAGAGAGAGATAGATGGAACAGAGAAGCCAAGACAAGTCACCTATCTGCTGAAGAAAAGAATCGCAAACGAGCTTTAGATGGTATGTTTGAGCATGATGTTAAAAAGGATGAACAAGATGATCGAGGCCTTTCGGTATCATGAACAAGAGGAAGTCAGATTAGCCAAGGCTCGAGCGTCTGCATACCAGATGAAGAAGTACAAGACTGTCAAAGATATGAAGGGTGATTTGATCGCTTGGAAGTATGATTCAGAGCTTAAGGTATATATCGTGAAGTGGGAACATGGTATTTGTTATTTCAAGCGCCAACACGATATCTTATCTATGCCGAGGTGGGATGTTAGAACACTAGCCAACAGACCGTTCGTGAATCGAGGAAAAGATGTCTAGGCTGAGTGGTTCTATGCTCATTTACTACATGAAACCCGTTATGGTTTCAAGTTCTTCTAGCCGCAAGTGCCGACACACAAGTATATTGACGAGATTGATCCACGCACTGGCTGGAGAAAGATGATCTTACAGGTAAAGCCGCCAAAGACTATGAAGAGGGCACCAACAAATATATTCCCTCAGATTCTGTTCACCATGTTCAACAGATGGTATTAAGACAACCATACTGGTGAAGCGGTTATTGTATTTGGCTCCGGATCTAACAAGAGGATTATACGTGTAATAGATCTGATGTGGCTTGTTAATTTATCTGAGTCTGACAACGACGCGTTATTTCATAGTCAGATTAGATTTGCTAAAGTAAGCGACTACGATCTTGCAATGCAGTTTTAGAGAGTTGTACGAGTCTGTTATGCATTCAAGATACATAGCTGCAACGACTGGAAGACGAAGATGTTCTAGAAATAACGTATAAAGAGCTCGAGACGAGGGGGAGTTTGTTGATACACATTTTGGACGTCTCGGTCTTTATTAGTTTATTATTTAATGTAAGGGCTATTTTGGTAAATCCGCCCATTCGCTCTATTGTAAAGCTATTCGTTACTCTGTAACAAATCAGCTACATTCATTAAAGTGTGTAAGCCACATTTGTTAACGAATGTGACAACGAATGAGGGCATTCGCTATAGTTAAATGTATTAACGAATGAGGTTGTTCATTTGTATGATTTAATGTAACGAATGACACATTCGTTATGGATAAGTTAACAAATGTGTCATCTCCTTATATATACCTGTAAGCTTATCGTTTAATGTAACAGTTCTATTATTATTCTCTTTTGAGTCGTTACGCTGCCAAAATTTACTCTCAAACACACACAGTACACACACTTAATCGTAATCGACCTAATCGTATACCAAATCAACGAAGAACACGATGTTATCCTAGATCTAGATCCGTATCAGGCTCTCTCAATGAAAATCCAGATTTTAAAACAATAGGCTGATGTACTAAAAGTAGTTATTAATTTATTAACTAAATAAATGCTAATCGAGACACTAAGTAATAATTCTAGACCCTTAAATTAACTAAACTACTAACCGGCAAGTGAACCGGTTGACTCTAGTACAGCTAAGTAAATCTGGATATCGAACCAATGAGACTCTTTTAATTACGTAAACTAGCTAAATTAGACTCAACTACATAGACGACTATTTATTTATATTATTGGGGGTTTTACTAAAAACTAATATTAAATTAATCACTAAGACTTAAAGACGACTTAAAACCTAGACTTAATTCAAATGATGACAAACAACCACCTAGGCTAGAATCCCTAATGTATCAATTATCAAATAGTTGGAAAATGCTAAGTTATGGAGCTGGGATCTTAAATTATTCACTTAAAGAAAACCCAAACAGGACCTCTGACCCTTCTCAAGAAGACACCTATGGATTTCTATTAAGTTCTGAAAAACACCAGTTTAATTAGATTCGCTTACGGTCACTAATTTATTTTATGATTAGTACCTCTATAAGAAATCCAACCTTAAAACGCGGAAATCAAAGGTAGTTTAAAGTATTCACTCGACTAGATAAGCAAGGCTAAAAAATCAAACCTAGACGGACTCCTTACGAAGAACTAAATCTAGCAATCTTAATTAACCAAGACTTATCATATAATCTATCACCTCTCAGCTATTTAGATTAGCAGCACACTTAGGTCTATTTAATTTAATAATATTGTTCCTATGGCTTTATTGCAAATCAACCATAAACTAGTAAAAAACACACATTAGACGACCTAACAGAATCCTATCATATGAAACAATCACCAAGGAAACTATGAAACAACAAAACTCATCAAGCAATCCTAAGCACACATATGCATCGAATAAATAACAAGAAACCTCTTACTTAATCATAAACCATAACAAAAACAAAGTCCTAACTAAAATCCAATATCAACAAAAGTTCATCATAAACCTAGGTGGTCTAGGGGTTTAGCCAACAACCATACTTAAGAACCAAACAAATAAATAAGGTTCAAATAATAAATTCATGGCGAAAACAATAAATTCAAACCAAATAATAATGATGTTTGGATGAGTAGTTGTTGAACCCGGACGCTCTCTGCTCAAACCAAAGGCTTTTTCTCTTTTTTTTATGGCTGCCCTTCTTTTTATTTTCGTCCGATCAGGGCACACTGCTCCAAACTTGCGTCCCAAGCTCCCCCTCTTTCATTCATTCTTCGTTCCTGCTTTCCTTTTATTTAGTTAGCACCTGCTTTCCTTTTATTTAGTTAGCACCTGTTTGACTTTTTGGCCACCAAAGCCCATTTACTCTTGTTATTAACCGACCATTCAAAAAGAAAATAATTAAAAATTTGCCACAAATTTATGCATTCATCATCTCAAACGTGCTCATTATTATTATTATTATTATTATTATTATTATTATTATTATCTAGTAATATATAAAATACGTTCGACTTTTCACTCGATGATCACAAGTTTAGTAAAGATACTCCAATTTAGCTCAAAGTCTCTTAAAACCTTAAAAACTCACATTTGAACCAACTAAGAATAATATTTATTAATAATCAAGCTAAAAAAGTATTTAAAAGTGTAGGAAATATTGATATAATAATATATATATTTTAGACAACATCAAATATCCCCACGCTTAAACCATTTTCGTCCTCGAAAAATATATTTGCAATGGGATCATAATCGGAAAATGTTGTCTTAAAAACATATAGGTTATTTTAAAGCTCAGATAAACACAAAAACCGCGATTACCGATATTGTTGTCCACTTAAACCCAGCCACCAGCCTATCAAGCCCCCAAGCACATTTAGCAATTATGTTCATGTGATATAAAAAACCTATGGGTCCCACACCTTTAGAGTTAGGTTTTAACTACCCCATCTCAAGCATAGTAAAGACAATTCAAAATAATCAAGTTGAAGCAAACTGGTTCAACATATACTACAAGATAAGAACCCCTTAATGGTAAGAAGAAAATACCCTTAGATGGATTTTATTGATGATAGGTCAAGTGAGGTCGTACGAGCATGCCCTAAATATTATTGGACTTTGTCTTATATATTCCCTAATAAAATATTTATTGACTAAAAACTTTCGAGTCCCAATAGTGCATCCTCAGAGTCGTCATCCCCTTGGTAACATGTAAACTCTCAGTCACGTCTAGTATGTACACTTTGGCATCTTTTTCTATTTTTGAGAATGCTTCTTTGGCATTTTTCATTACATAATTTTTCTCTTTTTCATTTTCTTTTGGACCAATTCTTAGAATACTTTGCAACTTTTTTAACATTTTTTTCTTTTACTTTTTTTATTATTATTATTTTTTAATTATGCACTTAGGCATCTTGAACCTATAAATATATAATTAAAGACTAAAGCTCGTAAAAATTTGGACAAGGCGGGGGGTACCACTCTTTATTTATTTTCATAAAACGGAGTGGCATACTAATTTTTAAAGTGCATTCAATTCTCACCACCTTAGGATAGTCAGCTTATGGTAATACTCTCTATACCTTATTGAATTTCAGTTTCACTATCCCCCTTAGGATGAGAACCCACAAAATATAAGATTAATTATGTTTATTAAGAATATGCAGAGGGAAACCTTTCAAGACTAGTTGGGCCTACCGACACATCCCAAGCTTACTATGCTTTCTTTTATATTATCTCAAATTATTAGTAGTTTCAAAAACCAATTTCCAATTATACGGTCATTTTCCATTTATAGTGCAAAAAACCATATTAAAGGGACATTTTTTTTTCAATTTTTTTAAGCTTTTTATTTATATTTTTATTTTTGCCGAAAAACATCAATTTCCCATCCCCACACTTAAATTTCACATTGTCCTCAATATGAGAAAAGGAAATTACCAATAAAATTATGCAAAAAATAAAAATTAATTAATAAATTGGAACAGACTCACCTGGTAAATTGACGATATGCCTCGTGAGTCATATTCCATGCCCTCCAATTCGAACGCGATCAACAAACTATCTTCAAATAACATCATCTTTCACAAACAAAAACATCAATCCTGAAGAAAGTGGCATCCCCACACTTGTTTAAAACAATATCTCACTAACCATCTCATAAACAACCCTGGAACAACCTGAATGTAAGAGAAGAAACACCCAGCAGAGCAAAGAAATAAAACCAAATAAATATAAAAATAAAATGAAAACATAGTACCGGGTTGCCTCCCGAGAAGCGCTAAGTTTATAAAAGAGTCTTTAGCCGGACTCGTTCCCGAAACCTCAATCAGAAGGTTTCTCCTTTATCCTCTTCCCATCAGTGCTCTTCAACACTCTCCGTTTACAACTAGTTGAGAAGAAACTAGTTCCAAAACTCATGTGGCCACAAAAATAAGCATTCAGCTTGATCCACCAATTTGGCACACTTTGATTTCTGACTCCAGATATCCTCCTTCTTGGGGCTCTTGATTTACGTGGCGATCCACGAACTAGCATTTCTAAAAACCTGCCAGCTTTACCGCACGCACATGGATGATGTTTCACAATGAGATGCAGTTCTTTATTCTTCAACTCTTCAGATATCTCATGTGATTCCTCTTTGACAATTAGCTTCTCAACCGGCTCCCAAATAACAATACTTCAAGCTATTTAATATCTCTTTCGGGGTTAAAATCTCTCTCATCCATGATAGTTAAATCCACTAACTCTTCACCAAATTCATCTCAAAACTAATCCTCCCAAGAGGGAATACATTCCTCTATCTGATTCTGCAAACCAACATCCTCAATTTCGATCACCGGCACACTAAATTGTATTCAACTTTTTAAACTTGACTCAAACTCATCCGCAATGTTCCAAAGCGGTGTAGTTGGATTAATGCTATGGACGACACGCATGAACTCCATTAATATCTCTTCTAGATTTGGTATGTAATCATCATTGCACCAGATAAGTCCTTACAACAAACCACATTCCCCATCCTATCATATATCGGGCAAAATTTGGGCTCATAGTAACACTCCATGAAAATCACTGCAAAGATAAACTTAAACAGAAAAGGATCATGCGCACCAGATAATAGTAATCAACAATATATTAAAGAGATTTAAACTAATTGAACAGACAAGGAATGTGTTATCCTTCAACCGGGATACACAATTCCTTAAGAAATGGTTGTCATGCGATCACCTCGATCAAATGATATTTATATACTTGACATGAGTGTTAATGTAAACATTTCGCCCTCTGCAACGTGTTTTGTCTCCAAGGCCACGGAGAAAGACTCGATTCTTGGGTATCGACGCATGGGGCACATCCACGTTCGCAAGATGAATCATTTAATCTCAAATGATTTGGTGAATAGTGTAACCCTCAAGAACTTCAAGTTAAATGATCATTGCGTTGCATGCAAGAAGGGGAAACAGAAGAAGAAGTCACACCCGTGTAAATCGATTAACTCGATTATCACGCCACTGGAACGACTTCATATGGATTTATTTAGTCTAGTGAATCCTGCCAGTATTGCGGGTGATTTGTATTGCTTGGTTGTAACTGATGACTTCTCAAGATACTCATGGGCTTTATTTATGGGTTCAAAAGATCAGACACCTGTTTTAATTCAGAACCTTGTCACAAAGATCGAATCACTTTCAAACTGAAAGTGAGACGAATTTGTAGTGATAATGGAACTGAGTTTAAAAACAATGTATTGGATTTCTTTTGTATTCAAAAGAGAATACATCGGGAATTCAGTGCGCCGTATGTTGCTCATCAAAACGTTGTGTCTGAACGGAAGAATCGTACGTTGATAGAAGCTGCGAGAACAATGCTTACTGATTCTAAGCTTCCCGTTCAATTTTGGAATGAAGCTGTGAATATGGCTTGTTAAACGCTGAATCGCGTTCTAACGATAAAGAGGTTCAAGAAAACGAGTTACGAACTTCTGAATAATCATAAGCCGAATCTAAAGTTTTTGGAACCATTCGGGTGTCCATGTACGGTGTTGAAGAGAGATGTCGGGAAGTTTGACGAAAAGGCATTCGAGGGTTACTTTATAGGCTAATTCTCCTAAGAAACGTATCTTCAATATCTCTTCAGGATGTGTAGAAGAATGGTATCATGTAGATTTTCAAAGCTACACTACACCTCCAGCCGGTATAGGTCCTGATTGGATGTTCGACAATGATGGGTTATTTAATTCGTTTACGCCAGCGGTTGAGGAAATGCCTGAAGATTTTATCCGATCATATTTGTAAGAACGATGTCTTCCTATTCCAAGTTCTTCGTCTGCTGATGTAATTGAAACTCTTAACGTATAAGAGACATCTAATGATGCTTCTGACTCTTCCGATAATGCTGATTTTGTTGATTCGTCCTCAATTCCATTGGATAAAGCTCAAGAAACAAGCGAGCCAATTCTTGTGGAAGATGTACCTTCAAATGTCCCGTTAGACATAGCAGAGGAAAATATCACCAATCTTGGTGAAAATGTATCTGTGCCTGCGAATCCTTCCTTAAGGATTCACACTAATCATCGGCAGGAACAGATAATTGGGGATGTGAACGACGGTGTTCGAACTAGACACTAGTTAGCTAATATATGCGACGACGTGGTTGAATGTAACTTATCTCCTACAGATGATCCGATTGTGCGTGCTTAAGCGGATTTGCACTCAACGGGGATTCTGAACATTGCACGATACACTTGCTTTTTATCTCAGATAGAACCGACAAGTGTCATGATGGCACTCAAGGAACCGTCTTAGGTTGAAGCTATGCAGGATGAGCTGCAACAGTTCGTGAGACTGGGTGTATGGGATCTTATTGAAAAACCCGACCGAGTGAAGAGGGCTATATTGACGAAATGGGTTTTTAAGTGAAAACGGACGATCGTGGGGTAATCGTGAGAAACAAGGCACGATTGGTAGTATTGGGTTACAATTAACAAGAGGGCATTGACTACACCGAAGTATATGCTCCTGTGGCAGGACTGGAAGCTATCTTTCTTGCCTATGCAGCCTACAAGAACTTTAAAGTTTATCAAATGGATGTTAAATCGGCGTTCTTAAATGGAGAAATTCACGAAGAAGTGTATGTGAAGCAGCCTCCCGACTTCGAGGATCCAGACAACAAGGCTCTTTATGGTTTGCACCAAGCCCCGAGAGCCTGGTATAGCACGTTGGCTGACCATTTGATAGATAGCGGATTCAATAGGGGAACTGTGGACTGTACCTTATTTTATAAGAACATTGGTGACGACTGCTCATCATCCAAATATATGGGGACGATATCATTTTTGGTTCGACGAACGACAGCTTGTGCAAAGATTTCGAGACGACGATGCAAACCAAATTCTAGATGAGTTCGATGGGGGAGATGAGCTTCTTCTTGGGATTGCAAGTTCATCAGTCTGATTCTGGGATCTTCTTCCATCAGACCAAATATGTGAACGATGTCTTGAGCCGATTCAAGATATCTGACGGCAAAATCCCTTCGACACCTCTTCCCGTGGGTCACAATTTATCACCGGATGAATTTGAGGATACCGTTGATCCGACCCTATATCAAGAAATGATCGAATCTCTTATGTATTTGACTGCATCACATCCTGATATAATGTTTGTTGTGTGTTTATGTGCTAGGTACCAATCGAGTCCTCGAGTGACTCATCTAGCGGCAGTTAAGCGCATCTTACATTATCTTAGGGGAAATCCCGACATCGAGCTGTGGTACCCCAAGGACGATAAGTTTGATCTCACCGATTATACTGATTCGGACTACGAAGGATGCAAGATCAACTTCAAGTCTACGACAACGGGTTGTCAATTTTTAGGAAACCGACTTGTTTCCTGGCAGTGTAAGAAGGAGACAACAGTCTCAACTTCTACAGCCGAAGCGGAGTATATGGCGGCCTCGAGTTGTTGTTCACAGGTTCTCTGGATCCGGCAGCATCTGCGGGATTACTGTTTGAAGTTTCTTACTACTCCCATCTACATTGACAATTCGGCCGCTATATCAATAACCAAAAATCCGGTTCAACATTCCAAAACTAAACATATTGAAATCCGTTATCACTTTATACGTGATTGCTTTGAAAAGAAACTAATTGATATCGAAAAAATACATGCGGATTTTCAAAAGGCTGACCTTTATACCAAGGCATTTGATAAAACACGTTTTCAATACTTGCTGGGTATAAATGGTTTGAAAAGATTAACTAGCATTCAATAGCTCGGTTGAATCATTTTGTTTTCATTTTTTTTTTCTTATTTTTGTTCTATTTGTCGTTTTTAGGGGGACAAAAAAATCTAAAAATCCAAAAATATTGTGGTTTTAAGTTTGTACAGAAAAATTAAAAACTCCAAAAACATTCAAATATCGAAAAATGCAAAAACATTGAAAAATGCACCTCAAAATGAGTCTTGAAACAAAAAGGGAAAATGATAGTACATTGGTTATTTGCTCCTAAGTCCAGTAAAGAGTAAGTAATAAAAGACTGTGTGCTTAATTGCATTGATGTATTGGTAGGTATTTTGACAAACAAGTACGGACTAGTAAGTGCTATAAACATAAATTGCTGAATAAACAGGGAGATTGGTTCTATAAAAGGTCTTGATAATGATGGCAGAAATGTAATAATCCGGTCATACTCAAGCCTTCCAATCAATTTAAAAAAAAATTTACGAAAAAGAGTCTAGTTGGTGGTTAACGCTTCAACGATGTATGGTCTTATGGCCTTAAATCCTGTATTGATGGGATGCTTTAGGGTTCCTGACTCTATTGGGTCTTTATGCGGTTTTACATTTGCTATTCATTTCGATGAATATTAAAAATGCTTGTAAAAGCAAACCCGCAGTGTAACTGCTTAAGTCTCTAAACTTGATCGCAAAAAGTACTTTGTGTACAAAATGAATTACAGACTTGATCAAACCACGCTGTGAGTCATACATTGTCCCCTTGCTCGCGTCTTATTACCATTAAGAAACGGATCACAGGGACACAATGTCTGTAAACCGATAGATGAAATCGTGCATACTCATCCATGGGAACGGGCCTTAGGGTATTGCTTGATAACGATGGTATTCTTGTCGTGGGGATTATGGACTATGATTGCTTAAAAATAATCATTTTACATCAAATTGGTTCTAAGGTTTAAGTCAAGTTGGGGTGATTTGGAGAAAATCAAATTAAGCTTGAATCAAGATTTAAGCTAATCATTTCTGATATTTGTGCTTAATCGGACCAATTAAGAAATATCACTTAAAGTTCTGAAAAATTTGTTCAAAGATTTAAGTGGACAAACAATACCAATAATCGACTTAACACCAGTCATAATAAAAGCTGAAATTAAAACTGTGATGGACAGAAATTTTGATCAATATGATTCCCTGCTCGACTCACAAAAATATGTACTTTATTGATAGTTTAATTGTTTACTGCTTTATATTGTTTGTTGATTGAAAAAAAAAATCAAAATTCAAAAAGATTTTATTTTCTTTTTCTTTTCTGCTTTATTTTCGATTTACCGAGCTGACGAATAATTCAAAACGAAATGAAAAGAGTTTGTTACCCCAAATTTTAAGTTAATTCGTGCTTAACGAATTTACAACTAGTATCAGTTGATTTTAATGTAAAAATCCGTTTAATTTAAACTTTACCGATCTTTGATGGATCGGGTATCTTAAAGTATGCAATTTAAAACCTAATTGGTTTTTAATAGATTATTTAATTTATGGTTTAAAACCCTAATTGGTTTTAAAAGATTATTTAAATCATTAATGAGAATTAATCTCATTCGTTAATGGTATTTGGTGATTCGTTAACATGGGTTTAATGAATGTAAAGCCTTTTGTTATTTATACATAACGAATGAGTATCTCATTCGTTATAAATGTCATTTGCTTCCGTTGTGCATAACGAATGGAAGGCATTCGGGTAAACGGTTAACGAATGTAATGTTAAAGTATCATTCGTTAATTTGTTAACGAATGTAGATCTAATTCGTTTAAATCTTGAACGAATAAGATTTAACGAATAAGTTTTAATTTAACGAAGAGAACCAGATTCGTTACATGGATAACGAATAAGGTTCTTTTAATTTAACGAATAAGGCCATTCGTTAGTTCAAATTTGAACGAATGACCTAGATATGCGTGAAATAATTGAGGGTTTATAATCCCAATGCAGACAAATGAATTGTCATTCGCCTGTATCCTATTTCATTTCCTTCCTAAACAAAACTTTTGCAAATTTTCCTTAGAATTTTATATTTGCCTTTCAGATCGATTGATTGACATATTTGTATTCTATAGGTAATGGCGAGATCAATGATATCAGAATGATGATATTTCATCGAGTTTTTAGGGGTTAATTGATTGATTTAATAATCGGTTATAAACCAAATAGTTAACAACTTAAAGACTCATATTTTGATGAAAGTTATGACCGATAATCAACGATTAAATGTATTAAACAAGTTTCCGATTAGATTCATAGAGTTTGATTGTGAAATTGGTATGGATTCAATGGGTGTATTGACGATGTTCTTCGTCATTGACTGAACTGAGTCAAAATTAATTGTATGTTTGACTTATGATAGTCAAATGTTTAAGTTTAAAAAACTAATTCGTTATTCATGTAACGAATGATCAATCAGATTCTTTAAGAGTTAACGAATGATTATCTTATTCGCTAAGGTAGCGAATGGGTTATCTTATTCATAACGAATAATGAATAAGCTGATTCGTGATCACTAACGAATATGCCCGATTCGGTATACATAAATTTTAGACAAATGTGACATTTGTATAGTTTGCTATAACGAATGAGTTCAGTATGATATTCATGAATTTTTTACTAATTCTTTATTCTTGTTAAACAAAATGGCTGACGAGATCATTCAAAATCCAGCTCCCGAGCAACATTCAGAGGTTAATCCAGAACAACAACCTGAGGCTCAAGCTCAAGAACCAGTTGTTGAACCCGAGCAAGCTCCCATTCTGTTATCGTGGAATAAAAGTCACAATATCTGTGTCTTTTTAAACGATAATTTTGAAGATTCACCTATTTTCGGAGGGATGATAAATTTCTTGATACGTTCCAGGATCTATAAGGCTATATCAACACAGAATGTGGTTTATCAAAGCATTATACGGGATTTTTAGGATACTGCTAGATTCAATGAAGCCGAGAACCAGATAGAAGTTGTCATTCAAGATAAACGTGTGGTGATTGATGTGGGGGTAATTAGAGACGTTTTGGGTTTTGTTGATACTGTGGATGACCGATGTGAGTTTGATAAGAGTTTGATACGCGGGTTGTTCGGAAGGGTGAGATATAATGGAGATTTGGGCAAGTCGATGTATAACAAAGAAAATTTGTGTGATCAGTACAATTATTTGCTTCATGTACTGATACATTGTCTGGTGGACGAAAAGGAGGATTTGATGAATGCCGAGTTATGCTGCAGTCCGCTTTTGTTGCTTTAGTGTTAAACAAACCGTTCAATTTCTCTGAATTGGTTTTTATCACTTAAAGGAGAATCTCACAAGCCGTCACAAGTTTTTAATGTATCCAAGATTCTTGCAGCTAATGATTGATGATCTCCAGCCTACTTTATTTAAAGATCCAGATGACATATTGAAGCTAGACCATATTGTCACACCCCAACCTAAGGCAGAAATGCCGAGGCGTGATCCGATTGCTCACAGCTCGAAGATACTATCATGAATATAAGTGACAATATCTAATTAATTATTTTATTCAAAGTATACACACATTATTCAATTACAACATACAATTTAAATACAATGAATATAAACTCAAATAATGATTATCTTGATTATATCCTAAGGTCTTGTCTACGTGTCCAAACTTTAATCTTCAATACAAGCAACCTGCATATGCGTAGAAAATAGAAAGTTGAGTGAGAATATCACTAGTTTTGACACAACAATATAAATAAGCATAACATGACAAGTGCGGTAAGTATAATCAAACTATAAACAAGTATGTAGACCGTTGCCAAGCGAATTGGGCGTTGGTCACCAGCAGGAACACCCGCTATATGATTGATTGAATAGTAATCCCAATATACGATTGATTGAATGGAAACACAGTAAGCAAGTAGCACGTATGTTTGATTAAATCACTCACAATAACACGTATGCATTTGTTTAAATATATATATGGTATGAAATACGGATACGTACGCATATGTCCCTAGAATGTTTAGAAAATTGAGTAAAATAGGGGAATGATAAACTCACCTTAGATTAATGAATAACAAATATAAATATGAATAAGCGAGCTAACGAATAAGCGAGTCATCCACTACATGTCAAGCGATATAAACAATTCAGAATATGAGATTTTAGGATATGATAATATAAATAAAAACGAACTCGTTGCCGCTGGAATCAATCCAAACAGACATTTAGAACTCAAGTGATGTTAAATTTAAGATTTAAGCGAGTTGGTACTGACCAGAATCCGAACAATGAGTTGGAATTCGGGTTTTGGTCAGTAGCCTCACGTTACAAGAATAAAAGTCTTCTGGACCGAACGTTTAATCCGACCAGAAGTATGAGAAAATGGATAGTCAAACTTGTTGACTATTTTGCCTTTTAACGAGTTTTAAACGATTTGACCAGTCAGCACCCTTCAACCACCGAAATTGATTGAAGGTTATTGACTAGGGAAGGTATATGAATGATTTTATAGTTTACAACTTACCAGGAAAGTGAAAGAATCAAGAGATATGATGAGTAAAAGATCCATACGCATGCAAAGTCAAACGAACAATCATTGTATCTTCAACGAATAAGCAAAAACCGAAGGGTTCGGTGATGGTCAGAGGTAGGTGACGGCTAGGAGGTCTCTCTAGGGTTAGCATATAGGTTTGTGACAGAGAATTATGATGTGTTTATATAGAGATTAAAAAAACGAACTATATTTGGAAGATTTACTCGTTTAAGTAACAAAATACGATTTTAATGAGAATATCGATGTAATAAATCAAAGATTTCATGATTTATCAGTAATTTAAGAATATGGACTAGTATTTTAGTTATATTCCTTTTCTTTGACCTTAATTTACCTGATTTATGCCAAAAATAAGCGATTTGGATGCTAAAAACAAATTAGGAAACAAAATAAACTATTTAATGAGAAAATCTAGTACAATAACTAACAAAATTTGTCTTGGATACCAAGAAACAAAATTTGACCAGCTATAACATTTCTTGGAGTTTAAGTTTCGTTAATTTAATCGAAAATAGAAAAGAATTGGCAAAACTAGTCCCTGTAGTTCCCGAAAATACGATTCTTAGCCGTTTTAAGCGATTTTAAAGGTTTCTAAGGGGGCTATTTGGCATAATTGAAAGTTATGAAATTATAAAATAAGTTAAACAAAGTTAAATACCAATAAATACAAGTTTTAAATAGTTCGGAAGATCCAAATTACGTTCCCGAGTCGATTTAAACTTAAACGAATACAAATACGAAAAATTCGAGATATTACACATATGAATGCTGAAACCATGAGACGATTACGATCTTACCGTGGTCAAAGTATTCAAGATTGGCCAAGGTATAAGCGTTTGATTGGCCATCTTGCCAATATTGACTATCAAGAGCCATCCAATGATCGTTGGGCTCATGATAATTCGGATTCTGAGCATGAGGGTGGTGATGGTGGTAATGGTGGTGATGATGGTGGTGATAGTGGTCAAGGGCCGAGTGCAGAGTTAACGTATGCTCAAAAAACGCAAACGTAAAGGGAAATAATCGATGGTGGAAAAGGGGGAGAAACCAAAGAAGCAACATGTGAGACGAGGTTCGGGTATTGAGATACCAAACCAACCGTTTGAAAGACCAACTCCACCTATATCTATTTCAGCTCCTATTCCTACTTCTCCTATTCCTCAGAGTATTCCGAGATCTCGTGCTCCTGTTGTTACTGGATCTCCGACTCTAGTTAATATGCCAGTTTCTCTTGTATCTCTGACTATGACGTTAATGACTACAACTAGATCGGATTCGTACTTTGGTGATGTGGTGCAGACTGTTTTGGCACGTATGCCTAGTCCTCAACCGACTACTCCTGTTACTCCAGCCACACCGACTTCATTGTAACGACCTGAGCATTCATTTATGGCGTTTAATCGTCCTCAGGGTCTTATGCAACCAGTCCATCCGAACTTTTATGGAATGTCTCCTCAAGCTCAATGGTTTCACATGATGAATTTGTTGCATCTTCAACAAACACAGTTGCAAGCAGATAGAGCTGCTCATGAGCTAGCGTAGCGGAATATGTTTAGGCATATTCAGTTCATTTAGAGAGAGAATATGGAATTAAAGGCCCTAGTTGCTGCTCAGGGGGAGAGATTAGATAAACAAGATGAGATCATCCTCCAATTTACTTGCAAAGAAGATGAATGGAAGAAGTTGAGGAATGATGAAGATGATCCGGATGAAGGGGGTGTTGGTGATCAGCAACCGGGCGGTAGTAATGCACCGTCGACAGGTAATAAGGCTGGAACAAGTACTGGTGGTGGGTTTAAGGTTAGTAATTTACAGATTGTGCCATACAAGGACTATACTCGAGCTAAGCCGATTGACGTTGTACCGGCAAATATGATTTTGTTTGTGGGTATGAACGACATTGTTTATAGTATGGTAAATGCTGAGGAGATCGAAGAGGGTGAGTTTGTAGATCACTCGCTGACCAAAGAACAAATTGCCCTGCTTCTGGATCTAAATGATGACGAGGTTGAGGAATTGGGTAAGACAGCTGAGGTTGAGATTGATTTTGAAGAAAGTATAAATCCAGGCATTCCACGTGGGAATGTGCCTGAGTATGAAGAAGTGAAAGTAGAAGACGTGACTGCTGAGGAGTATCTTGAGTTTTATACTGATCACAACAATGATTCAGGTATTCCATTCTTTACTGCTGAACATTTTGAATCAGCAGAACAACTTCTACGTGAAGAAAGAGAGAGATGGAATAAAGAAGCCGAAACTAGTCACTTATCTGCGAAAGAGAAGAAACTTAAACGTGCTTTGGAAGGTATGTTTGGGCAGGATGTGAAACGTATGAATAAGATGATCGAGACCTTCAGATATCACAAACAGGAGGAAGTCAGATTAGCGAAGGTCCGGGCAACTGCATACCAGATGAAGAAGTACAAAAGTGCTAAAGATGTGAGAGGTGACTTGGTAGCATGGCAGTATGATGCAGAACTTAAGGTATATATCGTTAAGTGGGAACATGGTATTTATTATTTCAAACGTCCACACGATATTTTATCTACGCCGAGATGGGATGTGAGAACACTAGCCAACCGACCGTTTGTGAATCAGGGAAAAGATCAATGGGTTAAGTGGTTATATGCTCATCTGCTACATGAGACCAGATTTGGTTTCAAATTCTTCAAGCCGTAAGTGCCGACACACAAATATATCGATGAGATCGATCCTCGCACTGGCTAGAGAAAAATGATTTTACAGGTTAAGCCGCCGAAGACTATGAAGAGGGCATCGATGAAGATATTTCCTCAGAGTCTGTTCACCACGTTCAACAGATGGTATTATGTGATAGGACGGGTGAAGCGGTAATTGTATTGGGTAGCGGATCAAACACAAGTGTTATTCGTGTGATCGATCCGATGTGGCTTGTTAACTTATCTGAGTCTGAAAACGACGCGTTATTTCATAGTCCGATCAGATTTGCTAACGTAAGCGACTACGATCTTGCAATGCGGTTTCAGCGGGTTGTTCGTGTCTGTTATGCATTCAAGATACACAGTTGTAATGACTGGAAGATGAAGATGTTCCAGAAGTAATGTATAAAGAGCTCGAGATGAGGGGGAGTTTGTTGATACACGACTTTGGCGTCTCGGTATTTATAATAGTATTATTATATTAATGATAATGTAAGGGGTATTTTGGTAAATATATCCTCATTCGCTCTAATGTAAAGCTATTCGTTACCCCGTAACGAATCAGCTACATTCGTTAAGTTTGTAAGCCACATTCGTTAACCCAGATTAACGGATGTGACAACGAATGAAGGGCAATCGTTAGGCTTTAATGTAAGACGAATGAGGATGTTCATTCGTTAGTATTAATATAACGAATGACACATTCGCTAAGGGTTAAGTTAACGAATGTGTCTTGGTCTATATATACTGTAAACATTAACATTAATGCAACAAGTTCTTATTTTATCACCTAAAGCCTTGTTACGCTGCCCAAATTCTCTCTCAATACACACAGTTCACACACTAACAGTATTCCATCATAATTGTATCAATCAATCAATAAATAGCACGATGTCATCATAGATCGAGATCCTAGTGCTCTCTCATAAAACATGCATACCGATATTGTTATATTAAATATTGTGTGTATAAAAATGATATTTTTAACAAAATGTTGTCACATATTTAAAAACTAAATTTATAAAGACTAAGGTTTTATTGTAAAAGAAAATAAATAAAAATATATTATATTTTAAAATAAAGAGAGAAACGATGAACAATCTTAAATGGTTGTGTTAAAGAGATATGAGAAGACAATGTCATATTGTGAATTATGAAAATGTTAACAATGAAATATAATTTTGGTTTTATACTTGATGGGAAATCACATTTATATATGTTAAGTCAAGAAATCAAACACAATTACCATTTTAGTGGAGTTGGTAAGCACATTTGGTTTGAAACATGAGGTCTTGGGTTCGAAACCCGTATCACACAATAATAAATTTTTTAAAATTTTATAAAGCCTTACGGGTCATGGATTATAATAGGAAAACGTGTCATGGGTCATAATATAATAGGAATAGGTGACATAACATCTACTTGGCATCCTATGTAAGAACTCTGATGGAGTGCTTAGTTAAATGCCATGTGGACAACTTGTGTTTCTTTAATAGTATAGTTAGATTAGATTTTTCACATATTCCTTACATACTTATTGCTTAAATTTATTTATATATGGATCATTTCTTCGTGTATTACAACGGGTTTTAAAACTAGTTGTTTAATATAAAAAAAGTCTAGCTTTTGAACCCATGTATTACACGAGATTTGTCAAATGATAAAAATTAATAGAATCCATTATTTGAAATAAGACACAAAAGTAAAGATAAAAAAATTGAAATATAGAGTAAAAACAATAAGAAATCTGGAATCCAAAATTTACAAAGTTGAGAAATCACTTTATATTTTATACACAACATTTGTAATTTTATCATAAGCAGGTACTATAAACACAAACAACATTTTTTATTTTATGTTTTTATTTTGTATTTGTTTTTTTCTTTCAAATAATTCATCTTATCTATGATATATATAAATGAAACACTTAAAATCCCGCGTGTCACGATGTGGTCGCTCCCCTCCCCCCTTTTTATGGAAGTCACCAGATTGCTTAATTTTTAAATGGAGGCCTCTCATTGATTTAACCCAAATTTATGGGCATGGTTCTTACCAAAACCAGATAGCATTTAAACGGGTTATAACATCTTATTATATACTAAAATTTAATATACAATTTAAAAAGAAAAATATATTATTTATAATTAATAAATAATTTTATAGTAAAAAACATAAGCGGGTCATGGGTCACCAAAATTAAGATAGCTTTTAAACGGGTTATAACATATCATTTATTTATGAAGCCCTTTCATCATCAAACCCTAAGTATATTATTAACTTTTTTACAATAAAGAAAATTAAAATCCCAAAAATAAATATTAAAAAACGAAAAATGTAAAACAACCATTCTCTCAAGCCATCAGATTGTTTTATTTGTAAATGAAGGCTTCTCACGCATTTGACCCGAATTTACGGGTAAAGGTCTCACCAAACTCAGATAGCTCTTAAATGGGTTATAACATCTCATTATATTAAAAATTAATCCCATCAAATATTTGATATGAAAATCCTATAAAATAGGGATATACTAAAATTTAATATTTTATTTTATTTAATAAAAGATATTATTTATAATTAAGAAACAATTTTATAATAAAGAAAATAAACGGGTAATGAGTATTACCAAACCCAAATAGCTTTTGAACCGGATTATAACATATCATTTATTTGTGAAACTATTTTATCATCAAACCTCAAGCATATTAATTACTAGTTTAAGGCCCGTGTATTACACGAGTAATTAATGAAAATTTTAAACTCTAGAAATTAAGTGAAATTCAGTCAACAAAATAACCATATATTGTTAATACAATTATAATTTACATTAAAATTGTAAAATTACATAACTAAGGTTACACAAATATGTTACAAATAAGTAAAAAACTTTCTTATACACTAATTTGTTGTTGTATTGGTCGGTATACATTATTTATCAAAAATCAAAATCTTTAGTCCATGTCTGCTTGTAACTCTTAATAAGGTAACACATAGGTTTACTTGTAACTCTTGATGTAGCCACGTATAGTTGTCCATGCGACAAATAAGGTTCTTCCAAGTACATACCAACCCTAAATAATGATAAATATATCAATGAAACTAACAAAAAATATATATATATAATCATGCACATAAAATATCATACATTTTAAACAATTAATATGATGTCATTTGAGATCATATGTTCATGTTTATCCAAAAAGCATGATCATCCCAAAAACCAGATTACCTAAACTTTGATGATATAATCAACCTTAGAATCTGAAATTGATTGATCATGATAAATTTGCTGTCATTAATATTCTATGTATGACAAATTTTTAATTGATTCTATATTTAACAATTAAAAGTTGTATAATCAAGCAACATATAAAATAAAAAACTAAGATATAACAAAACGATTTGTCTCATTTCATATGAATGTAACTCATAGGAAAATGACAAAGACATACTAACCTTAAAGCAATTGTTCCAATAACAGTGATTATTCGGAGTTAGGAGAATATTAGAAGATTTAAGTTGCATAAAGTGAAGGTTGTGATTCTTATTTATAATTTTTCAAAGTATTGGATAAAAAATGCTTAAATTTTGAATACTAATCCCATGTTATTAGTTAATATTATGAAAAGTTATTGAAGTACTTAATTGATCAATATAATATATTTTAACAACTTATAAAGAAAAAAAAGAAGAAGAAGAAACAAAGATTTCGGATTTTATGAAAGCATGGTAAATGACTTTCAACCTAAATTATTTTTTTACAATTAACATGAACATGGAATATCCTTGAAATGTAATGAGAACCATGATTAAGTTACAAATAATAAGAGAAATAAAAATAATAAATATTTCTGTTAAGTTACATTATAAGTAAGGTATAAATTTTAATGAATATTTTTATTAAGTTACATTATTAAGTTATAAAAAAATGAAAAGGGTTATAAAATTGATAAGTGGCAAAATTAAGGGTTCTTTTATTAGAATAGATAGATTAACTTTCTTACAATAAATAAAACTAAAATCCAAATATATCTATATATATATATATATAATATTAAAAACGAATAATGTAAAACAATCCCCGTAATACGGGGGGTAAAATCTAGTTAATTTATATATTAACAAATCTCATGTATGCATGGTTCTAGAGCTAGATAAAATAACAAATATGATAAAATGAATTTATTTAAATTTACACTCTTAGCCTAATTGTTCTCTTCATTTTCTAAGTTTAACCCTTTTATCAAAATGGTTTTATTTCATGACCAATGAACAACTAGGATAAATGAGAGAAAAGATTAGAGAATTAGGAAAGAAATTTAAGCACGACACCAAAACATCATTATTTTTGTTTATTAGAATAGTAAGATAAGACAGACAAAATAAACGTCCGTACTTGTTGAAAATAAAAAAGAAAAATATATTTAATAATGAATGAATTAAAAAGGAAACGTTGCGACCCGATTGCATCTGCGTCTTCAAGGAGGAGGACCCATTTGTGTCTGCAACTACGTCCGTCCGTCATTCTCTCTTTGAGAAGAAATTTGAATTGAATTGAATGAATCTCTAAATCTTAATCTTAATCTTCCGCCATTCTTGAATCTAAAAATGGAAGTTTCCGATACTTGCACAAAACAACAATGCTCCGACCGTCTATACTTGGTTCCTTTCGGGTAACAATAATAATAATAATAATAATACCCATTCCTACAAAATTGATTGATTTAATTTGTGTAGGTGGTGGAAGGAAGCTGAAGATCCAGATGACAAGAAGCGAGAAGAAGGGGTTTTATACGATGCGTTGCCGGCTTACGCTGGCCCTATGAAGATTCTCAACATTTTTAAATCAGATCTCGCTTTTAACCTTATCAAGAAACCACAAGAGCAACAAGATGATAATAATAAAAACTATGCATTGGTTTCTGCAGATATGTGGCTTCACGCCCTTAAATGGTAAGCATGTAGATGATGTGAACCAACAATTTATTTATTTATATTTATCTTGTTGTTTCTGTTTGCTTGTATGAGATAGGCATAGTGATGCTGCCAAGACTTCAACCGAAGATGATATGACTGATGTATATCCTTTACAACTCAAGCTTTCTGTTTTACAAGATTCCAACGCACCCGCAGGACTCGGAGTAAGAATCAGCAAGAAGGTACTACCCCACCCCTTTTATTCAACAATGACCACCCACCCTATACAAATAAATAAGGCATAGGTTATTCAAACACCAGGTGACTCTATACGAGTCGTATAGGGGTTATACGAGCCGTATAGGGCTGAATTATGTCATAATGTGTCAGAGTATGTCTCAGTCTATGCGGGTTGTATAGACCCTATACGACTCGTATAGACTGAAAAAGCTGTCATAAAGTATCTTTGTCATTTATGCAGGGGCTATACGACTCGTATAGCCCCTATACGAGCCGTATACACTTGTTAACACACTAGGAGGGTGGTGTTTGAATATAACAACCCATAAATAATACGATTTAAACCAAGACTAGTTTTTGGGATGTTGGTATAAACAGCAATCTTGTTTAGCAGTTAATCAACCTGTCAACACCTTACTAGTTATTATTGTACCGGAATAAGAATTTGTGTATTTAGCTTTCATCAATATCCTTTTTACAAGGAAAGTCAATAATTAAATGTCCTGACTCCCGAGCAGAAGCATCCTATTTACAGTCATGAGAGGATCCATCTGTAGAACAAATTATTACACAGCAATAACATAATAAAATTTCTCCTTTGTCTAGTTCTTGAATTTATATCTGTAACCACAATGACTAGTTTTTGAATTTATATCTGTAACCAAACCTAGTAACACACGTGTTTGTACCAGTAGTAATTTGTAAAGAAGACGAATAAGATTTTTAACATATCATGAATCCATACATAAGTATCGATCTTTGTCTATTTGTTGAAAAAAACCTCAAAATGAGTTCTTGAATTTTTATTTCTCAGGACAATGCTGTTGAGTGCTTCCGAAGAGCCTGCAAGATTTTTAGCGTAGAGTCAGAACTTGTAAGTGCATATTTTGTTCACTCTTTTCATCATATTCCTTATAGGAAACTTTGTGCAGTTACACATCTTGGATTTTTCTGGACAAACAACCCAATTTCTTCTGAATAAGAATATAAAAGACTCTCCTAGACTGTCAGATCAAGATGTAAGTCTGTGCCTCGTTATGAATTCTACGTAACTGTGCATGACATTTCTTTGAATAGTATTTAATTTAATAACATAAACTCAGATTCTGTTGGAGTTGCAAGTTTATGGGTTATCAGATTTGAATAAAAACAAAGACATAACAAAAAAAGACGAGACTTGTTCAAAGATGAATGGTGCAGTCACAAATGGAATCTATTGTGAGAAGGGTTCATTGGGCCTAACGGGCTTACAAAACTTGGGAAACACTTGCTTTATGAATAGTTCTCTCCAATGTCTTGCACATACACCGAAGCTTGTTGATTACTTTCTTGGAGATCACAGGAAAGAAATAAACCATGATAATCCATTAGGCATGCATGTATATTTCTTTCTTTCTTACTTACTTACTCTCTTCCTTTTATTTTATTCTTCACTAGGTTATGTACTTAGTAATAATGACCTAGGAATTATAAAACGATATTTTGAGTTAACATATGATTAAATTTACATATAAGTACGCTAATTAACATTAATAATTAATATAAAGTAATAATATATAAAAATGAAAAGAGACGTTCATGATTCATAAATCTCTAAATAAGAATCACAACGGTTTTTTATAGAAGTTTCGATCACCAATCTCAATCTGAATTATTTGTCATTTAATGAAACAAAACGATAGAAATATATGTCATTTTAACTGGAAAAAAGGGTAGGGAAAAGAGTCGGATTTTTTTTTTGTTTAGTGTGATAGAAAGGTGCCACGTGGCATCCAAGATACTCTTTTATTAGAGTAGATAGATTCTTCTTGAAATGATTGTTTGTTACACGTTGGGCAGGGTGAGATTGCAATGGCATTTGGAGATCTTTTAAAGACATTGTGGGCTCCTGGAGCAACGTCAGTGTCACCAAGATCATTTAAGTCAAAGCTCGCTCATTTTGCTCCTCAATTCAGTGGCTTCAATCAACATGATTCTCAAGTTTGTAGCCCTCTGATGCACTGGCTTCATTTTGTTTGTTTGATGATGCCACAATGACTAGTTTGTATGCTAATGCAGGAACTTCTTGCTTTTCTATTAGATGGACTTCATGAAGATCTGAATCGTGTTAAATGCAAACCGTATGTTGAAGCCAAAGATGGAGACGGTAGACCAGATGAAGATATATCTGATGAGTACTGGCAAAATCACCTTGCTCGTAATGACTCGATTATTGTTGATGTATGCCAAGTAAGTAAACTATAGCAAACCTTTTGCTTTCTTTTGTTTTTCGCAATGCTTATCACTACCTCTTGTTGACTTGAATTTTGTAATTGTAACTAGTGAGTTACGCCGGGCGCGTGTTGCGGCTGCTCGGTGTTAAATAAAATTTTTATTGAAACATACGTGTTGTTCGAACGGTATCAGTTCACTTCGGTTCGGTACAAAGTACTTTTTTTTTTATAAATCCGTTTTCATTTAGAGTATATATGAGAATGTTTAAAAATTAAACGTAACTGTTTACTTAGTTTTTTTAAAAGAAACTAACGAATGCAAGTTATGAGAGAAAAGTTAAATTTTGTGATAAACGAAATGCTATTGAAATTGGAAACCAAACCATATTAAATGAATATGGGTACCTTAACCGATGTTGTTTGGTCGGTATCGGTTTAGTTAGGTACGGTGCATAAACATGAAATGCAAAAATTGTCATCATCCTTGAGTAGTCGAAGTGCATAATTCGCCAAAGTTATTGATCCAAGCATGTGCGAAAGCTGCTTATAATACCATAAAATAATAATTTTTGAATACAACTCCAATTCCAATAAATTTATATTGGAATGCTGAGAAAAAAAATGTAACACTATATCTAGGATTTTAGGAAAAGTTACCCAACTAAGAAAAATCAAATTAAATGATAAATTAGATGTTATAAAAAAGGAAAATTGGATTGTAATTAATCCAAACTATTAACCATTGGCCATTAATAATCCCTACTTACAATGTGACTGGTGACAACCCCAACTTTCAGTTTTGTTACCCATAACAATCTCAGTCTAACAAATCATTAGGTTTAAAAAAAATACAAAAGAACTATTACAATATTAAAATAATTAATAAATTACATGTATAGTGTCTCTATCCATCGTCTTCCCAAACCAACCAGCCACCACCAAAAGACATCACCCGAGCTCTAACGTAGCCGGAAAATCCACCATTAACTGGCGTTCTTCCAGCCGCCACCAAAGACTCGTCTGTCTGCCGCCGTGCCGGATCTCTGCCGATTCGCATCCGCTTTATCAGCTGCTGAGTTAATCGTCGTCGGGGGTTCGCACCGCCGCTTCCGTTCTACGCCGGTGAAGGCGATTGTAAAGGACTCGTTGTAAAACGTCTTATTCTGCTGGCAAACACCGGCGCCGGGAAGAACGTTCATGAACAACGATGGCAACAACGTTAGATGACGTGGCCCCGCTATGTTCGCAAGAAGTCGAAACTAAAACCCTAGGATTCGAATGGGCGTCTCCTTTACTACTATTAGATCTAATCAAGCTCAAAATTGACGGAAACCTAATTGGAGCCGGATTCTTCCGGCTTGATGAACTACCACCGATACAACCTCCGGTAGAAATCGGCATCTCTGTTGTGACTGTGGTTTATTTTTCTCAGTAACACAGGGAAGATAAATGTTGATGGCAAGAATAAAAATTCCAAATATGCATCTATTGACTTGCAGTTCGATTTGGTGTGTTTGTTGGAAATGGTTGTCTTTGGTGGTGGCCGGAAGAGTTGTCTACTATGGTGGTCACCGCCCACCGGTGGGGAAAGACGACGAGACCATTTTTATTAATAAAATACATTTAGTTTTATTAATTATTTTAGTATATGATGTGGGTCCAACTAATTGGTTTGTATTTCTTTTTTATTTAACAAAGGGTATTTGGTAATTTCATAGTAACTTAAAGAACAAAACTAATGGAGTTAATGATTTGTTAGACTGAGATTGCTATGGGTAACAAACTGAAAGCTGGGATTGCCACTAGTCACATTGTAAGTTGGGATTATTAATGGGCAATGGTTAATAGTTTGGATTATTACAATCCAATTCTCCTATAATAAAAATAGTTACTGGTCATGGTTAGTTGCTAATTGTATTCTATATTAATAATACTGGCAGGGTCAATATAGGTCAACGCTAGTATGTCCAATTTGCAGGAAGGTCTCCGTGACATTTGACCCGTTCATGTATCTGTCATTACCTTTACCATCAACATCAATGAGGACAATGACTTTGACAGTCGTGCCTTCTGACGGAAGTGCTCAACCGACTTCAGTTACAGTTACTGTTCCCAAACAAGGAAAGTTTGAAGATCTTGTGCGTGCTTTGGGAATCGCATGTTCTTTAGGGGATCATGAAATATTAATGGTGGCTGAGGTAACTAACTTCAAGCACATTTTAGTTCTTAATTGTTCATCTTTTAAGTTAATTAATATATTCAACAGGTATACAACAATCATATCATACGGTTTCTAGGGGAGCCTACTGATTCATTATCGTTAATTAGGGATGACGATCGCCTTGTTGCTTATAAGTTAGAAAGCAAATTTGAGAAATTATCTCGGGTTGTTTTTGTCCAACAGCAGATGGAAAAGTAAGTTCTATGCTTCGTCTATTTTATATATTGAACTTATATAAAACCGATATTCATGGCATTGCATTGGGATATTATCTAGGAATATATAAAAAATTACAACTTACTCATTTTAACTAAGGACAAATACTAAAAAAAGACCAACATACTTTCTCTATTTTCTCATAAAAGACCCTTCACAAATTTTTGCACATAAAAACGAACTTACTTTCTTTTCTTTTTCTTTTTTTTTTTCCTTTTTCTTCATAAAAGTTCTTTAACATATTTTACACATTGAAGTACTTCCACATGTTAAATTTTAACAAATTTGTGATTTTTTTAAGTTGTTAAGACTACGTGCGGGAAGAATTGAGATGAATTAATGTTTTAAGTTGGACACTCAGAAAGGAAAATTTCGTACAATGGCCGTCTTTTTTTTATCTTCCGTTTTTTAATTCAAAAACAATACATGATTGTGGATGTCGTAACTCAATAATAAAAAGATAAAACATATAAAATGGTTTGTATAAGTTTTAAAGTGTTAAATAGTTATAAACAAATGATTTTTATCGCTATTATAATGTATTTTTCAAATAATGTTTTCATGATTGCACCAATCATATTTAAGTGATTTTTTTTAATTTAATTTACTTTTATTTTAATTTTTAAATTTAACATGTTAAGGAGGACTCTATGATAAAAAAAAACTAAAAGTATGTTGGTTTCTCGTGTTATAAATATTGTTAAGGGACCTTCACAAGATAAAAAAACAGTAAGAATTGTTAATGGACTTTTACGGGAAAAAACAGAAAATATGCTATTTTTTATGGTATTTGACCTTTAACTAATTAAAGTTTTTGCTTCGATTTCCTTTCTTCTTGGTTCGTCTTATGACAAAATGACATATTGCTGTGCGTGATAACAAAGTTGTATTTTCAGGAATTCAACACCCGAAACTCACAAATTAAGTTGCAAGGCATTTGGGCTTCCTCTTGTAGGATGTGGTGAACTTGTAAAAGGACAAGATATTCACGATTTATATTTCAAAGTATTAAAACCTTTCACAACAAAAGCTAAAGAAAGTCATAACACTGTAACCGAGGGCGAAGAAAGTAACACCCCTAAAGACACCTCAGCTTGTGATGTGAAGTTCTATTTTACTGATGATAATGGAAACATCAAAGGTTCTGAGATTATTATGGATGATTCGTTAGAGTTGACTTGTCAACTGAATGTTGTTGTATGTTGGTCTGATAACATGCTTAAACATTACAATCAGCACCTTCTTAGCTCACCAGTTGAAGTTTACAAACCTGCTCTATTTAGCAAACGGCCTCAAGAGTCAGTTTCCTTGTATAAATGCCTGGAAGCTTTCCTTAAGGAAGAACCACTTGGACCAGAAGACATGTGGTAAGCTTATGCCTATATTCAGCTACATTTATGAAGTGTTCATTGCAAATTTATATGTGCTAATATTGTAGGTACTGTCCTGGCTGTAAAAAGCACAGGCAAGCGAGTAAAAAGTTAGACCTATGGAGACTGCCGGAGATTCTAGTAATTCATTTGAAGAGATTTTCATACAGCAGATTTTTGAAGAATAAATTGGAAACATATGTTGACTTTCCTATTCATGATCTTGATTTGTCAACATGTGTTGCATACAGTAATGGGCGATCAAGTCATCGTTACATGCTTTATGCAATTAGTAATCATTATGGAAGCATGGGAGGGGGCCATTATACCGCCTTCATCCGTGTAAGCAAGCATCCACTCTTATTGTGTTAATAACAATAAGCAACGCTTTTTTCTAAAATATAAAACCTCTTTACTCACAACACCCAAAATCACTCTCTAAATTATAAAAAACACCCCTCACATAAAATGAGGGGTTAAGTTATTTTATTTTTAAAGCTTTTCTGAATGACCCCTTATACTATAAAAAATATACGTTTTTAACCCTTTATTAATTAATTTGATCTTTTTCAAATAACTTGTGTTTGTTAAGTTTCTTAGAAAAACTGAATAAACAGTTGTGTTTACATATTTTTCTTTCGGCATTTTAGTATAAATTTTGTTTAAAATGGATCGATAATATGGTACTGGCACTCGTATATACAACTCGAAAGAAAAAGAAGCAAACACAAATGGCAGTACCGGTATTCGTTTTTAGGTTTTCACCGTTGTGTTTAATTTTTTTTCCTCGACATTTAGCATAAATTTTGTTTAAAACGGAGTTGTATTCAAAATAGAGTATTCTTTTTTTTTTTAATATCATATGCTATATGAGTGCCGGTGTCTGACAAACTGAATTGATTTTGACCAAACGTCAGTACCAGTATCGGTATTCATTTTAAGGTTTTTAACCGATGTCAACCCATGCCGATATCCTTTGGTGCATATCACAACTTTATTTTCTAGATTTTGTTTTTCGGTTGTTATAGAGAGTACAAGTACCAAAACAAACCGAACTGATACCGATGGAATTCCCAATGGAGAATCCCATTAGTTAATATTAAGTTGTAACTTTATGTTATTGAAGTTGTCCAATTGGTACCATACATACTCATGTTTTATGTTTGGTGTCATGTAGCATGATGGTGATAGATGGTTCGACTTTGATGACAACTATGTTTCTCCAATTGACGAGGGTAGGATCAAGACTTCTGCTGCGTATGTTCTTTTTTACCGAAGATTGGAAGATGTCTGACATTAATCCCCAACTCTGGATCAAATTTCTTCATTCTTTTTCACATTCATGAGTTACTTCTAACACCTATATCACGTTTTGACAGTTCAAAGTCATTTTTTGGAATATTATTATACATTCTACATTTATTATAGGATGCATCTGATCTTTGTAACCTTCTGTAGATTACAACAATTTGTCATATCTGGATGTTGTTGCATGCAACATTACATATTCATGGTACCATTTATCTTACGTTATAGTCATAACAATGATATGATCTACCAGATGAATTCATCCACTTGTGACAGCTTCCATTGATGTGGTTTATCAGCATCTTGGTTTTAGGACAGCTTATTTTTCATGGTTTTAGTATTTGTGGTTTCGTTTATTGCCATTTGAATCTATAACACACTTTGGGTTTCCTGTTAAATGGAAGGGTGTTTTGCACAAAAGTAACTATATATTCCTATAACTTTTCAAGCTAATAAGAATTAAACAAAGGTGAATGCATTCATTAGTCTAGCCATTGAAATCATATTCATAATTCATGTATGTCAAATTCATCGACTAGAGCCCCCGCAAAGGAAATTTGCGTGGCTCTGAAACCAATTTCAGAGGTACCAGCAGAAAAATACAAACGATTTAAGATAATCAATTCAAGTAAGCAATTATTCATAAAATTTAAGATTATATCTAAATTTAAGAAACTTATTAATTTTATAAACCAAATATTATAACAATTTAATTTAAGCAAACAATACACAAATTAAACACATAGGGATTATTTTCATATAATATTAAGTATAATTTAAGATGATAAAACAAGTATATTTTAAGTTTTTGATTAAAACTGATTAAGATAAATACCTTATAACACCTAACCTAAGAGTATCAAATAACTAGAAATATTTCAAAATTAAAAAGAACAAAGGTCCAACATGTTTCCGTATCTTTTTGCCTTTTTGACCAAGATACTGCCCGGTTACACACCAAGAGTCTTTTTACAAGGTTATTCCATACCAAACCTATATAGCTTTAGGTAACTCCTCTCTGGCTTCTTCAACAATATTTAACGCAACCAGGTGTATAGTAAATGGAAGCAGTTTGTAGTTTGAGGACTAAATAGAAGGAAAACTCAAAGGTATTATAAGGAAATGGAAAGTTTTATTTCATGGTAAGTATATTACAATGGAGATGTAAAAGAAAAGTACATAAAAAAAATACAATACACTTTATTCTTAACACATGAGACTCTAAACACACCTTTTAAAATTTTGTTGAAGACCCGATGCCCTCTTCCTCTATCTTCTTTCTTTTATAACCCTTTCTTCTTTTGGATCTTTTTTTGTCATTTTGTTCTTCTTTTCTGTATGGATTCCATTTTGAAAGTTGCTCTTGTCATAAAGTTATACATCTTCATTAATGCTTCACATCAAAACTTGAAACTTTGGCTTTACTTTAATTTTTGTCTTTTTTTGCAATCATATTTTCAAGATAGCAGGAATTGGAACTCTAACCTTTGGACTATTATGAGTTTTAATAACTCATATCTCTTTTATAATATAAAATTATAAAATCATATTTAGCATATAATATTTATAAAAATCTCAATCTTTATAAATATAAATCTTCAAGAGTTTCACTCTGTTTTGGAGAATCGGTAGTCATTTTATCGTTTTGTTTAGAACAAGTTGGGCAGACATTCATTTGATGTTTTCTTTCAAAGCAAAATCTATGTTGAGCCTGAGGCTTGATGCAATAATACCTATATCCAAGAATCTGATTTTGTCTTCTATGTATTTTTTAGCTGCCATGGGAGTTTTTCTTGCAGGAGCTATTATAACAGAAGAATGCATTTTTGCCCCACCATAAATTCTAAATTCTCTTTTGAAAATATTTTCTAAGGTAGAAAAAACCATATTTATACCAAGTGCTCTTCTGTAATTAATACCGTTTTCATTAAAACTTTGAAATTTGATCTTTTTGTTTCTATATTGTAAGTAAGAAATACGTTAACTTTTTCTATTATGATTAAATGATATGCAGGGTAATTATTATTTTTATAAAATCAGGCCCTATAGAAAATAGCTTTAAAACCATAATATCATTTGGAGTAATAGTAGAGTTATGTAAATAACTATCTCTTACTCCATCTCTAACCCAAATAGGTAAAAAAGATATTTCTGGAAAATTTGGTAATGTAAGATATATCATATTTATTGCTCCAAATCGTACCAGTATCTTATCATTTCAGGAGAGTTACCTTGTAGGTAATTGATTCTAGAGTAACCCCCAATACAATCTAAATATCTTATGTATTTCCTAGATTATATAATTCTTTCATTTTAAACCATTGTTGCTCAACTGGATTTTGTAGAGACGGTATTTTTTGAAAAATATTTTCAATATGAGAAGTTTTTCCTGAATGTGGTTTAAAGCTGAAATATTTTTCCTCTGGCTCGTCTTGATCGGAAGTAAGATCTATCGTTTGCACTCCTTTTGAAGATGAAGGGATATCTCTCTTTTTTTTCCCTTTTCACATCCTTGTAAATAGGATATAAATCTATTTTTCCTTTTATTTGAATTTTCACAAGGGATTTTAGCCTTATACAGTCAAATTCATAGAAGACTATCTTTGAATCTATAAGTAGACAATTCCTTGTGATTAAATCTTTAAGGTCTGAGACCTCTTCAGGAAGAGTATTAAAGTAACACAACATTTCTTTCATGTCTTTTATATTTTCTTTCTATCGACATCACCTGCCTATTCATGCCTTCAAGATACTAATCCATCTTTTGAGCTGTTTCACTTTCTTCCATCACTGGTTAAAAAATCTGCTAAGACATTTTTCTCATATTTAATTATTTCTATGCCAAAATTGTACTCAGATAGTTTGGCGCCAACTAATTAATCTTTTATACTCAGTTTTAGAAGGTAAGTTGTTTTTTATAGAAGCTTTTACCTGTGTACTATTAGTTCTTAATAAAAATCTGGTAATAGAAAGTAATAGAGCTTTTGACAGCTTTTTACAACCGCTAAAAGCTCTTTTTCGTTAATATGGTATCTTGTTTCAGTGTCACTAAAAGTACCTGAACAGTATCTACAAATACTTTCACCAATTTTTTTTCTTTTCAGAGTCATAATCTATCCTTATATGTATCCCACTCCAATAATATTCTGAAGCATCAGTTTCGATTAAATCATCATTTTCTTTTGTTAACTGTAATTTTGGTAAATTTTTACAATATTCTTTTATATTTTTTACTTTGCTTCTAGGCTTTCATCAAAACTGAATATTTTATCTTTCTTTGGCAAGTTTTGAAAGGGTTTTCTTAATTCCGCAAGATTTTTAATAAAATCTGAAGCATAATTTAATATGTCAAGAAAGCTTTTTACTTGTTTTTATCTATTAATTTATTAGGAAGAATACGGCTTTGGAGTTCTATTCCTTTACCATCTATTTTCATTCCTAAAAAATTAATGTTATCTTGTAGTAAACTAGTTTTTCTTTCAGATAGAGCTAATCTATGTTTTATACATAAATCTATAAATATCTCATGATGTTTTAGATGTACTTTAATATCAGTAGATAATATTAAAATATCATCAATATAGACAAAAATAAAATCATAATTCTTCAATATAGTATCCATTTTTCTTTGAAATATCTGTGGAGCATTTTTTAATCCAAAAGGCATTACAAGCCATTCGTATTGTCCTTAAGGAGTAGAAAATGTAGTGTAAAGAATACTATCAGGGTGCATTTTTATATGCCAAAGTTCACTTTTGCAATAACACTTAGAAAATATCTTTTTATTTCTAGTCTAATTTACTAAACTTTCTTTATGAGGTAAAAAATATCCATCAAAACAGTATTATCATTTAATTATCTATAATTTATTACCATCATAGGCTTACCTTTTGTGATTTCTGCATGTTTTCTTACCAGGAATGCAGGAGAACTATATGGGCTATGGCTAGCTCTGATTAATCTTCAGTCTAAAAGTTCTTTTAACTGAGTGCTGAATTCTTTTTGGTATTCTGGATTAGGGGTGTGCAAACTACAAAACCCGACCCGACCTGAGGACCGATATACCTGAAATTAAGAGACCGAAGACTGAACCGATGTGGATGATCGGTTATCAGTCTTATACCTTGTCGGTCTCTCGGTACTTTGCACATATGACCGAATCGATTCAATTATTCAATCTATTATAGTATGACCGAAGAAAATGATCTGATTCAATTGCAAATTTCAATCAATTAACAGATGATTGATTACAATCGGGTTCCATCAGGGTCTTCACCTAACAAATTTCAATCAATTACACATACGACTGGGTCTTTAGCAGGTAAATTGTTTAAAATTCTGAAGTATTTGTTCAAATTGGCCCTTAATTCTTTCTATTTAATTGATTAATACGATATGATTTTTTAGTTTTGGTACTTTATTAACCAATATAGGCTTAATTTATTGTTTGATGCGGTGTGCCCTCCAAGTGTTTGATGAAATGCTTCAATGAATATGTGTTGGTAGCCACCCCTAATTATTGTTGTTTCCTAGTGAGCTTCAAGGAATGATAGCTGAATCAAACTAATATGTGTATAGGTATTTTATCTGTAATGTTAATTACACACTTTTGTAGGAAATAGGATTGTAGGAGGTATGTGGTTTACTTATGGTAGCTGAATCTTTAGGTTACCCCACAAGGTATGCACAAGCTTATTTGTTGTCACCTATTGATCATAAATTCATAATAGTTAATGCAAGCATTTCATTTGACCATTATATTCGTTGGCTATTTGAGGCTGTGCTGAGTAACTCAAGCGGAGCTGGTGAATTCATTTCTGCAAGTGCAATGAAGAATACACCACTTAAGCTCTCATATGTTTATCAATGTGTCGGTTGTGATTCGTTTCATCTTCAACCAATCGGGAGGACCGTTTCTAAGGTGTACCTATTAAAAAACATTGAGTTATTAAATTGATCAACTTGATTTTTAGTTATCTTCTTTTTATGAAGAACACTAGTGTAAGATATCTTCCCGGGTTCGGGCTGCAGTGATTGTGGCAAGAAATATAATATGGTCGGACCTTATTCATGAATAAAAATTGGGTCACATCCATTTTAGCAGATGTTACTTAAAGCTATGAAAAATTGATATCCTACCTTTAAAAGGATTTCTGCTGTTCTAACGACCATCTCTGAGGTAGGGTCTTCTTATTAGGTAAATGGTCGAACCAGGTCGTTTTAAAGAAGTTACGAAATCACTTACTTGAGCTTTAAATTCATCAGGAACTTCTCAATGTTCCTCTTTTTTAGTGTTTGCATAATCTATGTGGAAACCTCAAGTGCGCATCCCGGTCAGCAATAATATTCAGACCAGCTGTGATCAATGTTGGATATTGTATTTCTAGAACTCATGTAAACTCACGGGGTTAAAATCTGATGCTCCTATGGATGCCATTTGGGATATCATGCGTTGTTGGGTAAGCTTTACTTATTTTAACAGTTTAATAATCATTATCACACATTTTATTGTTTGTTTTTATAAAAATTATTTTATTCAAGGTTAAAAATCATCTGGTGAAAGAGCAATCGGCTGATCAGTCTGGAAGCGTGATCCTTGCCAAACAACCCATTCTACAGGTAATCTCACACCTGGTTTTTATTATTATTTTTTAAATCCATTTATTTTATTTCTTTAAAAAAATTATTTTTATGTTTATAGGCTAATTTTGCATGAGCGGTTGCATCACATAGCAAAGCTCAGAGCAAGAAGGTTGCACATTTTCTTCCGAACTCGGAAAGACACGGGGCCCGAAACTTAGGCTGGTTAGGACCATAACTAGCAAACATGCCTCTTTATTGGGTGCAGATGCAGTGAATGGTGTGCTTAACAATAATGAACAAGAAGCTGAAGAGCCTCAAGTTAAGCGTCAAAAGACAGAAGACCCGAATTCCTTTTCGTGAAGAAAGTTGTAATCGAGAGCCCGTTTTTTATATATGGATGAAATTTCTATATCAAAATTTATAAATTTTGAATGTTTGTTTTTCAAACACGATTAAGCTTTGTTCTAGTTTCAACTTTGAAATCCCATGTTTTTTCACTAGTCAAAAACTTCATAATATTACAAACACTAATCAACGAGTTGGGTATGATTCGGGCTTGGTCGATACAATACGGTCCGGGCTGGTTACGATAAATATAAACCATCTTTTTATTATTCTTGCTCTCGTCCAATACGACTTGTATAAGCGTTTGTGTATTTATGCATCATTTGTCACTTGCTACTAGTCGCCTAGCCGGTTGGTTAAGTTCATCCCAAGCATCGATCCATGCAACCATTGCGTCCGCCAGCTTAACAAAGTATGGGTCAATCTTCCCTAGTACATCTATAAAAATTAATTATAATTGATAAGTTAATTAAATATGTATCTATGTATTTGTGTATATAAACATCATTAAATAGGGATAAACATTAAAGGTTGAGTTGGAATTGTAATTTTGGATAAACATTAAATAGGAAACAACCGTATCTAGGGAGTAATGCCCACTTCTAATATCATTTCCATAAAACAAATCGGTCTTTCGGTTTTGACTCGGTCTTCAAGGGTTAAAACCCGAAACCGTCCCGAGACCGAATTGCATGGATACTAGAGACCGAAGCATACATATAAAATATAGGGTCGGTCCAAATTCGGGTAAAATCGTTCCGGTTCTTCGGGTTTTTTCGGGCCAACCCTAATTCTGCACACCCCTATTCTGGATTATATCTCATGCGCTTTATTCTTATTTTTTTATCTTTATCTTACATTTATAATTTTGCTGTTAAATGTTTTTTCTCTCAAAATTGTAATGGTTCTCTGTATAACATTGCTTTAATTTATGTTTTATATTTTCAATATGGATATTTAAATTTCTTAGATTTACTTGATTGTCCAACGGTTTTTCTAGGTTATATTATAAAATTGGTATTCCTTTCTCAAGTTTTGGGTTTGGTTTGTAACCTATATCACCACGCTGGCGTACGCGTTTTGTAAAATTGAATGGAAATTTTCTTCCATATGCGTTTTTTATTCTTTTAACCACTATTAAGTAGGGATGAGCAAAATCGGTAGGTACCGATTGATATCGGTACCAAACCGGTACCGGTACCGATTTGGTACCGTCGGTACCGATTCGGTACCAAGGTTTTGAGTTTTCGGGACCGGTACAGTATCGGTATTTCCCGAATTATACCTTAAATGCCGACACCGTCCCGGTACCATACCGGTACCGAACCGAACATTTCGGTACCAGTACCAAAAATTTGCGATTTTCGGGATCAGGATTTTCGGTACCGGTACGGTACCGAGCTCATCCCTATTAAGTGGTGACATGGTATTTTTAGTATTATTTGATATGCTACTATATCAAAGGTTATCTTATTGAATCTTTCTAAAAAATCACTTCCTAGAAGTACGTCCTGAATCATAAAAGTAGAATGAAGGACATTTAACTATGTATGATCCTAATAATATTATTGGATTCTTTATTCCTTTTCTTAAAGGAACTTTATCTTTAGAAAAACTAATCCCATTACAAGGTGTTAAATCTTTATGATATTCTTCTGGGAAGCATTTTGATTTATAAACGCATAATCATGAACCACTATCTATATGAGCTGCAAAGTATTCGGCTTTGTAGTCTTTATAAGTGATTCCTATTGGTACATAAATGCTTTTAGGACTTGTCATTTTGGTATATATATGAGTTTATCATTTCCTGTAATCTTTAACTCGTAAGAGGTTATTTGATATGGTTTAAATTTTCTAAAAATGTTAATCCTAACATGATTTCTAGTGTATTATTTTCATCTTCGGTACTAATTAATAGTCTTAATGGAATTGTTTCATCTCCAAATTTTATTATAGTTTCTACTGCTTCAATTAGGGGTGGCAATTTTGACCCAAACCATTTCAAATGGGTCAATTTGGGTTGTTTTAAAAATTGAATGGGTTGGTTTGGATCAGAGATTTTAATTAAATGGATTAAAATTGGTCATTTGAAATTTCATCTTGTTGTTTTCGGGTCAAAATGGGTCGGCATATTCAAAGAAATGGGTCGATGTGGGTTAGTGTCCTAAGGAAATGTGGCAGGTTTCAGATCGGAACGGGTTTCCGCACGATATAGGTTTCGGCACGAAACGGGTTTGAGATTGGAACGGGTTCGGTTCAGGTTTCAAGCCAACACGAGTTTTCACACAGGACGGGTTGGGTTTTGGTTCCTTTTTTAGTTCCGTTTTTGTTCGGTTTCAATATTTTTAATTTCGTTTTGATCGTTTTTTTTTTATTTCGATTGATTTGGTTCAGTTTTGGCTTTTGGTTTCATTTCCGTCGATTTTTCGGTTTCGGTTCGATTTCTTTTTTTTTATTGTTAAACGAGGACAACGGAGGAAACATTTTAGTTTTTTTACTCTTTTTGATTTTGATTTATATTTTGAGTTATGATTTTTTTATTATTACTTTTAAATATTTTTTTGAGGGGTTTTTGATCTTAATAGAAAACTCCTTAGAAAAAAAATTCAAAAATAATAATAAAAAAATCATAACTCAAAATATAAATAAAAAGTAAAAAATGTAAACACAAAAATGTTTCCGTCGCTATTCTTGTTAAAAAAATTGAAACCCGTTCTGACTTGTTATAACCCTAACCTATTCTGACCCAAACCAAAACAACTATTTTTTAGTTGACCCATTCTGACCCAAACTCGTTTCGACCCATGACCCATTCGATCCAACCCAACTCGTTTGCCACCTCTAGCTTCAATAATCTCATGCAGTTCACCATTAAAATTAGTATATTGGTGTGGTTCTTCTAACGAGTACCTTTGTAAATTCTTACAAAGTTTGAAATTTATATAATTTTCATGTGCACCAGTATCTATTAAAATGCTTATATTAGAGTATTTGTTTCCATCAAAGTATTCTCCTTTTATTTTGTAATTTCTTATGCTATCTTTTTTAGCGTTAATTATATTAGAAAATATACTAGAATTTTTCCCTCTTGCTAAAGGGTGGCTAACTACATTTCTACTTGAAAATGATAATCTAGGGGAAATATGATTAAATAATAAGGGTTAGGTTCAAATAAGAAGTTTGATTTTTCTAAGAAGGCTATGAAGGAGGGTATTTTAGTCTAACTTTAATATCAAAACCCACTTACTTTAATCTTAAAACCCACTTAAATTAATTTCAAAAACACACTTACATAAAACCTAATTACATCTTCACTCATCTCTTAAAACCAACACCACTCCACCGCCCACCGCCACCACGACCGTCACCCACCGCCACCACCTTGCCGGAAAAGTCCAAAAAACACAATGAAAAACACAATGGAAAAATACACTATAAAAAAACACAATGATAAAAACACAATAAAAAACACAATTGTATGACACAATGTAAATAACACAGTGGAAAAAACACAATGAAAAATACTATTGTATAACACAATTTTGTAAAACATAATTTGGTAAAACACAATTTGTAAAAAACCCACTAATTTTTTTTTAATTTTTATATTACAATATGGTACTCATATCAAAGATAAAAAGACACTCGTTATTATGGTGAATTTGTTTTTCAATAAAAACGTCGAAAAAAAGTTATTGACGTTTTAAAATGATGGGTGAATTTGGCATGTACCTTGTATGTGGAGAGAGAAAATCAACAAATGTGTTATTCCTTTTATGCCCTTTACCTTGTGTTCACAATTGATTTCCCCTTAAACTAATCTCAACCCTCCATATTCAAAATCAATTGACAAGATTATTTCTTATCCTTCCTACAAAAAGTATACTTCCTATTATAACCTAACCCTAGATAATAATAATAATAATAATAATAATAATAATAATAATAATAATAATAATAATAATAATAATAATAATAATGGTTTATCTTGTAAATCAAGGCTTAGTGGTCTTGAATCTATTTATTCTATTTTAGGTAGAGTAGGTATTTGTATCTGGCATACACCATTAAATAAAAAAGGAAAGTTTACCATGTCTTTTATACTAAAACAATCGGAATGATGCGTATTCGATATTGCATAAGATATAGCAAATGTAATAGAATATGGTCTATTTTGTTGTTTAAAGAAATCTTTTCTTTTAAAATCTTGTAATAAACTTAACGTTTTATCAAAATCTTTGTCTTGAATATAATATGAAATTCTTGGATAAATAATGAATTTAAGTTTTCCATATTGTAAATTTCCTCTTAATATCCTAAGACATGCATCTTCTCTATTTTGGATCATGTTGTCCATGATTGCTAATTCTATAGGAGTATTTATACCTTCTTTAAATGTGGATTTTATTATTATTTAGATGGCTCCTACATGAACTCATCCTAAAATATTTCTTATTTCAGGTTTTACTTTTTGTAGTTTTTCTTAAATATCTTTTTTAGATAATAAAGGTATCATAACTTTATTAGATGTTATATTAATGTCTAGAGCTCTTTCTTGATTGTTTAACCCATAATATAAATGATGGTCTCTACTCTCTAGGCCTTATTCCTAATATTTGTAAAGTATTTAATTTAAATCCTGAATAATTTGATAACGAGAAATTTTCATGTTTGATTTGTTATAAGTTTTTTTCTTATCTATTAAAATTTCTTGTTTATATTCTCTTAATTGTTCATTTTAACAATCGATTATGTCATTGTCTATTTTACTACTAGATGCTATATCTAAACTATTCATTTTCAGATAAGGTATATTCGATTTCAGTTAAAATAAATATAATTTCATCAGAGTCTATTTCATGAAAATAATTAATTGGTATAAAATCTCCTTCTTCTATCATTTTTCCTATATCTTCGCCTATCTCAAATATTTTAAGATTCTTTTTAAACTTTTTTGGACATTCATTTGCATAATGTCCTTTTTCATTACAGAAGTAATATTTACATTCCTTAGGACCTTGTTATCTTTTACAGGTAGGTTTAAACGTCTTCTTATATCCTTTTCTTTTATAATATTTTGTTTTACGCTTTTTAAAATATCTTTTTCGAAAATGAGTTCTTTGCTTATTTTCTTTTTTATCTTTCCATAATAATATGAACTATCACATCCTATCATTAAAGGCATTTTTGAACTACTACAACATAAAGATATTTTTCTTTTTAATCCTTTACTCAATTTAGCTAGTATAGCATCTTCACACCATTCACTCAATTTATCTCTAACGTGAGTTATTCTTTTTCCTAACGTATCAGCTGTTCCTGGGTTATAAGTTTTCATTTATCCCCAAGGGTCGGGTATTTTTGCGAAAAATAGTGTTAAATAACTATTCAAATCTGGTACTTGATTATATATATGGTAATAATAATCTTGGAATACACAAATAAGCATATCTATTTCACAAATATCACATAATTGTAATCTTATCAAAACTGTTGAGTATTTTTCGATGGTTGCTGGGTCTTTTATAATATTTCCTTCTCCACAAAATTCTAGCCTAAAGGCTTCTATTGCTCTTGTTATTATATTTCCTATTAAATCATCTTGTTCAAATATTGTTCTTTTCATATCAAATGATAAATTTTGCCAATATCTCAAAGCACTATGTATTAAGGTTCTTTCTAAAAATCCTTGAAGTGTTTCTATATCCATTATATTAACAGAAATTGCTATTATTAAGGCTGTTTCCCATTTATCTATTGCTTCTTCTGTAACTTTTATGCAGTCTACATCTAAATATATTCCAAAAGGATTAATTGGTTCATTTTTCATATTCTAGTGTGGTTTATAATTATCTTCATTTATTATCGTTGATTTTACAGCAGCATATCCTTGTGCTGACCTATGAGTTTCGTCTCTTATTGGGATTTTAGAATTTGTACTTGTCTTGTTTGTTCAGTATCATTAACATTAAAGTTTTCCTCATTTGCTTTTATATTTATAAAAATATCATTTAACTCCATATCTCCTATTCGAGTTATTAAGTTTTCTATTCCAAGAGACATATAAACTTCACTTTCAGAATCTGAGCTTATTTTCATATTTTGCAAAAGTTGAACTAAAAGTTCATGAAATTTATTTGAAGTTTGCTCTATTTTTCTGTTAGGGAAGACAGATTCTAATAATTCTATAATTATATCTAATTTAAAAATTATTTTATCTCCATTAAATATAATTGTTTTTTGTTATTAAGTCTTTTATCTATTTTTAATGAATTTTCTATTTCTTTTAATTTATTAAAACTATTTATTTCCATTACGGTGAGCGGTATTACCAATCTGTATCATCATAAAAATATTCAGAATTAGTGAATTCGTATTCACTAAAATTAAAGTCTTCATCTAAAATATAATCTTCATCAAAATCATAATCTGAAATAAAAATTTGACTTATTTATTCTTTTTGCATTTCAAAAGTATTATTAATGAAATTTAAGTTTAAGCATATTAAATTATTGAAATCATATTTATGTATGTAAAATTCATCGACTAGAGCCCCCGCGAAGGAAATTTACGTGGCTCTGATATCAATTTCAGAAGCACCAGCGAAAAAATACGAACGTTGTTTGTTGTTGTTAACTTACATTGGTTTACCACAACAATTAGTGAAAGAAAATATTAAAATAAAACTAACCAGTATTTAAATCAAACCGTTGCGTGTGACCCGCTCGTTTTGTTAGCTTAGTAAGGATGAAGGCAATAGCATTAACATTAACATTAACATTAACAATAAGGAACATAACACACAATATGCAACACCATCTTCAATTACACACCTTCATTATTTAAATGATTCAAGTCTCACATTTTTAATTTATTAATGAATCTCCAACATCATTTTCTGATTTCTTCACATATTTGATGATGCCCCCCCCCCCCCCCCCCACCTACACTTATAAAGTTATTTTCCTTCAAGCTGTCCACAGTTTCCTTGATGCTTTGTTCAAGGGGAATGTACTCTATCCCTAAGCTCTTCACCTTTTCTCTTGACACTTGGTATATAGGAACAAAAGGCTTGTCATCTGCACACCTGCATGCAGGTCTTAATCATTAATTATTTTTTAAGGTACAAAAAAAAAGGAAAAAAAAAAAGACATAAAGGTTGTTGACAATTCAACTCCATTTTACATTTAGTTACTTAGAAACACTTCCCAATTATACTTTTACAAGATAATCTGTGTGTTAAAAGGATTCCATCTCCAAGGACAACGAAATGAAGTTAGGGATTTAGGCCTTCACTTTCTAAGGCCTCCAATTTTCAAAACAAAATTATAACTATACATTAGTAATTTGGGATTGGTATTTAATGTGAGTGATTTGAACAGTGTTTAAACTGAATTAGGTATGAGAATGTGTGAGGAATTGCTGCATTACTTATGTATTTGCAAAAATTGATGATAACATCTTGATTTGTGTGGAGTGAAAGCAAGCCTCGTTTTAGGCCACCAACGTGGTTGAGCCGGCCGGCCCTGATAGGATTACAAATCTTATAATATAACAATTATAATCTAATATATAGTATAAACGACTTAGGATGACTTGGAGTTCATTTGGCTAACTTGAGCCTGCTTCATCTTTGGCTATTATTTTGCTCGTTTGACCGCTTGAACAAAATAACACCACAAATTGACTAATTCTTACGTTAACATGCTAAAACTATTCCCTATGTTTTAATATGAGTTAATGACACGGATGCTCCATGTGGTTTACTCGGATTTCAGGAGTAGGTTATGCGTATGATTTGTAGTTTCCTACACATAACCTACACATTTGCAAATAAACATTTAAAACAGAATAAAAAAAACATATCAGCAATTTAGTTTTAATGTTTTTATGCATATTACATAGGCATATGCATGTAAATGTGACTAAACTTGATAACGGGACGGGGAAAAGCTTACTTCTGTGGAAGGTTGAACGAAGGATAATGCTTCCGTAGTATCTCAACTATTTCTGAATAATGAGCAACTCTTTCCACCAAACAATATCTACCATTTGCTGAAGGAATTTCAAAAGCTTGAATGTGTGCATTTGCGACATCCTTAACATTAACCCATCCAAAACTAGCATTCGGGTATGTTTGTGACCCTGCATATAACCCATTTGACCAATTTCCTTTTAGTTAAATCTTGTTGCAGTTTCTAAAACAAATTTGAAAGTTTTAAAAAGTACCATTCAATAGGTTTGCAATTGCTGCAGCACTAGTGTTAAGTGTTGGCTGCAAAAGAGGACCGATCACCATTGCTGGGTTTATGGTGACGATGTCTAACCCTTTTTCTTTCGAAAATTTCCATGCAGCCTCCTCAGCCAATGTTTTTGACAGCACATACCACATCTTGTTGTAGCAACACAAAGAAAATAATATTATAATTAGGGTTAAGAAGAAGTATATAATAAGTTTTAGAGTAAATTACATTTTCCGCCCTTTAACTATGTACCAACTTGCAGGTCATTACAAACAAAAAATCATTTTTTTTAAGTTGCAGTACATTATGCCATTTTCACTAATTGATGCTAACTTTTTATGTTAACAGGGTCTGAAATGACCAGATTACCACTTAATAATTAAAAATAAAATATTAATCAAACTCTTAAACAACCCCTAAACCTAGCCATCATCCAGCTGCTCGCTCCCCTGAATCTCTCGCCACCACCATGGCAACACAAACTACATTATTTAAAAGAGTAAATTACGCATATCACCAAAGTATACCTAAAATTGCAGGTATTGTTCTTAAACTAAGGTAACTACATCTAAGGACCTTTATATGAAACTTATCACTGTTGGGCTATATTTTGTGGTTTATGCTTGTGTTTTTGGGCTTAGGTTAAGTGTATTATGTAAACCGAGAACATTATGGTTCTCGGTGGGCTTTGGGCTTTTGTTGGGCTGGTATGTTGGCTACCCTATTTATAGATATCTTGTATAGGGTTTAGGTGGGTGGACGTATGTGATTTTGGCCGTCTAGTATCATAGATACATTAGACGAGTATTGTAAACATTGTGCTTAAGCACCCGAAGTTAATCATAACGTGTGTTTTGAAGCAATCTTTTGAGTTCTTTATACTTATTCTTGTATCATCTTGTGTTGGATTTCCGCACCAGCATTAAGATCAGTTGATATCATATTGAAAGATCCTCCACGGGACTTACAATTGGTATCAGAGCCTTAGACCTATTCAGGCTCGTTATTGTGATATCAACGGATTGAATAGTTTCGTTTGGTGGTGTTTGGTGATTCTCCGGCGAGTTTACCAATCGGAGAAGAAAAGAGCTTTATTTTGGATAGAGATTTGGCTAATCTGGAAACAAATTTGAATCCCGTAATTCACGGAATTCAGTTGGTTGCTAATCTTATTCCATAATTCAGTTCTCGGGTGATTTTGGCAGTTCTCGGCTTCTAAACAAGGGTTTTCGGCGTAACATCAGTGTCTTCGGTCAAGAAAAGTATTCTCGGTGATTATCGATCAAATCTTGTAGTTTTCGGTCAACATTTGCAGTATTCGGTTGAAGCTTGTTTTCGGTCAGAAACCGAACCGAAAACCTAGTTGGACCTGATTAATAAATTTTTTATAAAATGGAACAGTTAACCAACAGTAATGTGTCATCAAATGCTTCACTCCATCAAGAACTAGATTCCATAATGGGGACGACCACTCGTGTGCCTCGTCTACTATCACATGAGGGATTCAGTGAATGGAAATTTCGATTCGAGAAGTATGTTAAGATGAAAGATGCTAAGATCTGGAGAAGCATAGTTAAGGGACCTCAAATCATCACGTATCAACGTGAGAATTCAACTGAAGTTGTTGTGAAGCCTGTTGCAATGTATGATGATGATTTTGCTAAAGTTGAAGAGGATGAAAAGACCCTATCAACCTTAACTATGGCTCTCACCTGAGATTGCTTTAAGTTTTAGAAAACTTCAATCTGCTAAGGAGCTATGGGAGGCGTTAATTGAAGTGTATGAAGGAAATGAAGACATGAAGAGAAGTCACCAAAATTTTCTGCGACAGAAATTCAATATGTTCAATCATGTGTTGGGAGAATCACTGGAAACACAACTTCAAAGATTCATTGCTCTTGTGACTGAGATGAGATCCGCAAGCATCTATCTGGCAACATCTGAGATAAACAACAAATTGGTGAACTCATTGCCCAAAAGCTGGGATATGAATGTTGCGGTTATCAAGAAAACAAAAGATCTCAACAGGATGTCTATCTCTGAGATGATGGCCACCATTAAGGCATGTGACATGGATGACAAGCAACGTGCAATAAACCATGCAAACTCCTACAGTGCTGCTGGTTACAACGTCGCTTCCAACAATGCCCTTATCTCACAAGACAGCTTGTCTATGTTTAAAGCCACTCAGCAACTTCCACCTCAAGGAAACTTCCAAGTGTTCACAAGTCCACTCAGAGCCAACCGTCCTCCATCCCATCTCAACCAGCTCTAGTTTTCTTCACTAAACCTGCTCAAAGTGGTCAACCTCAATCATCTGGTGCTGCTCCCAATCAGAATTCCAGTCAGATTCCCTCTATCCCAAAGGAAACTCAAGAGAATAACTTTAATGGTGGGATTTATGAACTGCTACAATGCACTCCTGGTTGGAGATTTGTTCAACCTATAGTTGCTGCTGAGCTTGATCAAATCCATCCAGATGATGTTGAAAAAATGGATATCTCTTGGCAAATCGCCATGATGTCGCAGAACCGCTTGATGACAAACCACCTGCGTCGGTCGGCCAATCGAAAGAAGTTACAGAAACCGTGCATATTCCAAACTCTTCAGTAAATGATTCAGCAGTTGAGGGCGAGAGTCCTATTCGTCAAATCTTCAAGAGCACTTTGTTTCTCGATGTCATTCCGAATAAATACGTTGTCGGCACTTCTTACTCACATAGTACGGCAGCTTCTGGATGGAAGAATCCACTCACTGATGTCGGTGAAAATCTAACTTATCTTCTGTTGGAGAGGTTCCCGAACAGCCAATTCCGACAAAAACCCAAAGAAATCATCCTATTGAGAATGTTATCGGCTCTCTTGAAGCAGGTGTGTCCACCAGAAGACAGGACACATAAACAGTTGTTTGTTTTCTTGCTTCATCTCTCAGATTGAGCCGAAGTCGGTGGAAATGGCTCTTCAAGAACCAAGTTGGGTGGATGCCATGCACGAAGAGTTGAATCAGTTCGATAAACTGAAAGTGTGGAAGTTAGTTGAACTGCCAGAAGTAAGAAAGCACTAGATACAAGATGGGTTTTCCAAAACAAACAAGATGACACGGGAGTTATTGTTAGAAACAAGGCACAATTAGTTGTTCGTGGTTTTCGTCAGGTTGAAGGGTTAGATTACACCGAAGTCTATGCTCCTGTAGCTAGACTTGAGGCCATTCGGATTTTTCTGGCCTATGCGTTTTTCATGGGGTTCACGGTATATCAGATGGATGTTAAGACTGCGTTTTTGTATGGTGAAGTTAAGGAAGAGATTTACGTGGATCAGCCACCGGGGTTTATAAACCCTAAGAATCCTAATCATGTATACAAGTTGGATAAAGCACTATATAGTCTTCACCAAGCCCCTCGGGCATGGTATGCTACGTTGACGGCACATCTTCTGGGACATGGTTATGAAAGGGGGACCATTGATCAAACTCTATTCCTTAAAACTGTCTGGAAAGATTTGATTCTGGTGCAAATTTATGTGGATGACATTATTTTCGGTTCTACCAGTGCTGCGCTGTGTTCAGAGTTTGAAGAGGTTATGAAGAAGAGGTTCGAGATGAGCTCGTTGGGGGAGATGACAACATTTCTAGGATTGCAGGTTCGTTAGAGCTCGACGGGAATTTTGCTGCATCAAGGAAAGTACGTTGAAGATATGCTTGCAAAATTTGAATTTCAAGATTCCAAGAGTGCCGCCACTCCAATGGCAGAAAGGCCTCTTCTGACGTCTGATCCTGAAGGGAGTCCCGTAGATCAAACGTACTATCGATCGATGATCGGGTCTCTGATGTATCTCACCGCCAGTCGTCCAGACATCATGTTTGCAGTCTGTCAATGTGCTCGCTTCCAGGCTAATCCTAAACTCTCTCATTTAGTTGCTGTTAAATGTATATTTAGATATCTGAAGGGACAACCGAAGTTAGGTCTTTGGTATCCCAAAAACTCAGAATTTGATCTTTATGCTTTTGCTGATAGCAATTATGGTGGAGATGACATTGACAGGAAATCCACATCTGCCGGCTGCCAGTTTCTAGGAGATCGTCTCATTTCATGGCAGTGCAAGAAACAACAAACGGTGTCCACTTCGACTGCCGAGGCGGAGTATGTTGCTGCGTCAGCTTGCTGTTCACAGGTTATCTGGATGCAACATCAATTGTTGGATTACAGTTTGGAATTTCTTAACACTCCCATATTTTGTGATAATGATGCTGCTATTGCAATTGTTAAAAATCCCGTTCAGCATTCCAAAACCAAGCACATTGACATCAAGATCCATTTTATTCGTGACTGTTAGGACCGGAAACTAATTTAACTTGAACAGGTCCACACTGATAATAATGTGGCGGACCTATTTACAAAACCGGTCGGAATAGCCAGATTTAATGTGCTTGTGGGATTTCTTAAGATGCTGCGTTTTGATGACTGAGTATTTTTTAGGTGTAAATTGTGTACATAAAATTTTTTCTTCATGTCATAATTTCTGTACAAATTTAGGGGGAGAAAAAGAAAAATACAAAAAGAGTATGTCTAATTAAAAATTTTGTTCCTTTGCTTAAAATCATGCCGGCCACTCAAGTTCAACGGACATATTTCATATGTTTAGTCCCGTCATCAATGTTTGACTCTAGGGATAGCCATTAACCTTAGGACTGAAAGTGACCGGCGCGACTGAACATTCATATAAAAAAAAATTGGTTTTGATTTAACTATCCCTTTAAATTCCCTCACTGAAAGTTATGTCGGCCGCCTAAAGTTTGAAGGACACATTTTATTATGTGTTTGGTCATATCGTCTACCTGTAGACACATAGGATAGCCATTCACATGAAAACTGAAGGCAGCTGGGGTGATTGAGTTTAAATCATCTTCGGGGTATCATCTGGGAAGTGATATTATTCAGCTAAAAGCTTTTCAGAAGCTTAAAGTATTTTTAAATGAAAATTGATCCAACCTTTGATAAATGATAGATAGAGTGATTTTGAGTGCCAATCGTGTGAAGTTATTAGGCTAAAAAGGCTTTTGATTAGTCATTGATGTGTATGGTAGCTTTCCATGATAATTAAAAGTTCGAAGTGATATAAACTAAATCTGCTAAACTTATTGTAGAGAGTCATTTTGAAGATATTTGTATGTCCTTAGATACATCTCTAAGAATGATAGGCAGAAAAGCAATTACCCAATCATACACGAGCCCGTTAGTGTCTTGATCGCCAAAAAGATTATATTTCATTTGTTAAAAAAAAATTCATAAAAATTGTTTTCTAAAAGCTTAAAGGGATCCTAGGGAACTACAGGGGTGGGGCATTCAAATAAGTCCTAAACATCCTAAATGTAAGGCTTGTAAGTCCGGATGACATGTAAGTCCAACGTTCAACCTTAAAGCTTAAAATCATTTTGTATAGAGAAAAGTATTTTGATCAAGTACTAGGGGGTTGGAGTCAAATTAGGGTGATCTGGGGAAAGCCAAATACGCCTTGAGAATAGATAAGGGGCATCAGAGGTCCATAAGTGATGTCCATGTAAGCTTTATGCCTAATCGAATATAATCATATCACTGGCGCAATGAAAATCATGAAAAAAAAAATTACCTGCTATCAACCTTTTCACTATGTCACAATAATACTGAAAATGAATCATTGTGAAAGTACCTTAATCAATATGATTTCATGTTCGGATCTTTTCATAAAAAGGTGGTTTGTTTTTAAATAGCTGAAATTTGATCCCAATATATGTTGATTTTCTAAAGACTGGATAGGTAAATTTTGTTTTAGTTTAAGTTTTATTTTAATCTTCCTATCTTTAATTTTGTTTTTTACCTCATGTGTACTCGTGTCAAAACAAATGTTTAAAGAAATCGTTTTCACATGAATCAGGTTATTTTTTCAAACTGCACTGAGATATATTTTGTGTCTAAGAATAACCGTTCTCAGTTAGTTCAAAATAACTGTTCTCGGTTCTACACATGTTCCCGGTCTATCTGTTCTCGGCTCATATGTGTTTACGGCTCAAATGGAGGAATCTTGGGAGTTTAAAAGGCACTCATTATCTTCGATTTATTACTCCTGATTTGTGTATCTTCCAATAACTTCTAAAATCTTCCTACATCATATCCATCAAGTTCTCTCTCGTCTACTCGCCGCCATTAGGTCTTTTCTTGTTCCCTTAAAATTTTCGAGCGAAATCTTTGCAAGGTACAGTAAATCTTACTTTGAGTGTTTATATAATCGGTATGGATGAAAAATTTACTGTGATGATTAATTGGAATATTAGATACAATCGGTTCATGAGTTCGGTAAGCTTGTTCATTTTTCTCTTCATGAAGTTACTGAATGTTGTGTTAGTTATCATGCTACAGTTACAGGTTTGGTCTTCAATGGTGATTGGTAATATGGAGATGACAATGAATAGTGTTCTCAAGTTTTCGGTGTGGACTGACCAGATTCTTCTTATCAATCAAAGAGATCTTCGGCTCAAAGATGCTGTGAAGAATTCTCGGTCAAACCATGATCGAGGATTTGTTGGTTCTACCAAAGATACATCGTGCTTGACTTTTCTGTGTCAATCAAGCCTAATATTTGCTGCTATTCGTGATGACGAACATCATGTTTATCTATTTCATACGGATAGTAGCATGACCTGTGCTGGATTACTAGCCAGGTTTTAAATAAAGGCCTTAAATAAGACACTGAACCTCCAAGTGTTTATTTAGAAGCCACAGTATATACGCCGAAAGGCCTAAATGAAGATATAGATGTACGCTGATCGTATACAGCAGAAGCAGTTTTGATCAAGCAGTAAACCAAGGGGGAGAATGTTGGGCTATATTTTGTGGTTTATGCTTGTGTTTTTGGGCTTAGGTTAGGTGTATTTTGTAAACCGAGAACATTATGGTTCTCGGTGGGCTTTGGGCTTTTGTTGGGCTGGTATGTTGGCTACCCTATTTATAGATATCTTGTATAGGGTTTAGGTGGGTGGACGTATGTGATTTTGGCCGTCTAGTATCATAGATACATTAGACGAGTATTGTAAACATTGTGCTTAAGCACCCGACGTTAATCATAACGTGTGTTTTGAAGCAATCTTTTGAGTTCTTTATAATTATTCTTGTATCATCTTGTGTTGGATTTCCGCACCAGCATTAAGATCAGTTGATATCATATTGAAAGATCCTCCACGGGACTTACAATCACGCTTGTAGTCCTTTCTTTTCTTTTGCAAGTTTATTAGAAAATGACAATTTTGCTCTTATTGTTGAAGGATAAAATGTGTGTAATGATACAATGAAGATTAAGATGGCACATTGTAACACCCTAGACAAATCTCATATCGGCGGCAAGATTCTTGATTCATAAGGAATGTCTTGCCTCCTAAATCACCAAAGCGTTTTCGGTTGAATTGGTTGTGTAGCGATGAAACTCCATAAATAAGCATGCTCGGGTAGGAGTAATGGGTGACCTTCTAGGGAAGTCTACACCAACATAACCAAAGACAAAGCCATGAGTTCCCGGATGAGCAATCCACTAGGGGCATGAGGTTAAGTCGAGAACATGTAGTTGAAGGTGGTTAAAGGTAATCTTGTCATGGATCGAGAAAGAAAGAGGGTTCGCTATGTATGGTCAATATTCAACCTGAGGAAGTAACCACGCAGTTCAGCAGAAAGACAAAGTCTGGTTCACAGAATTAGTGGGCAGAAGAAGGTTTGTTTTGCAGAAGATAAACCCAGAGCCATGGGAGATTCAGGTTGAACGTGTGTGGAAGGGTTCAAGAAAAAACCATTCAGAGGTATTCGCGACAACAAGAACATTGACAATCAGTCAAAGCTTCAGTTACATCTACCAGACAACAATGAGTTAAAAGAACCGGTGTTCGTGTTCTATTTGTTCGTGTTCTATCTGGTAAGTCTCTCCAGAAAGTTACATGCTACATATGGAGTGTTTGTTCTTTCAGGATCTGACAATTCATTTCAGTGGGAGCTGGTTAGGACAAAGAATGAGCCAGAGGCCGATAAAGCCTGTGTTGAAGCTCGAGCGAGCTTTAACAAGACTACAGGTTAACAGAAGGTAATACACATCAATCACATTGAAGCTCCCTTGAGCCTTAACACATCAGTCAAGGCTGAATTTGCCCCTGACTCGTAATCTGTCCTAACTGGCTCCCACTGAAATGAACTACCGATCCTGAAATCGATGAGGTATACTTTTACAATCTGAACAATTTTAATGTGTATTACCTCATAAATCATTTCATAGAAATCGACTTTTAAATATAGTAAGCTAAACTTTCATCTATGGTCCAGATCGTACTTTCAATCTTTCATAATCTAAACCTAAGTTTCCTCTAGTTGCCAATGCATTCTCATCAATTTTAGGTATACTTACAGAACGAGTTGTGTAGTTACTCTACTTAAAATTGATATAACTTGTTGAATAAAATGATTTAGGACGTAATACGCTTTAAAACTACATTTTGGGTGACTTCTATCAAGTTCCCTTTTCAGCTAATCCTTTTCGAATTATACGTGTGAATAACATATTACCTGAATTGACCCACTAAACAAGTGAATATTGTCACATTGAAGTTAACAATCAGAAACCAAATTATTGAATCTCCATATATGTTACAAAAAGTTGGGGAAAAAGTAAAAAGGGCACACCTTTGTTTGCTTGCAAAGATCTGGATCTGAAAACCATGTCTCGTCAACCACAACATCAGGAGTCCTAGGTCTGCCATTGTAGGCGACTGCAGCAACAGATGATGTCACAACCACTCTTTTAACTGATGAAGCTTTTGAACATGAGCCAAGTACATTCAGTGTTCCTTTAACCGCAGGATCAATCAGTTCTGCCTGAAACAAATCAAATAAACACCGCTAGTCAAACAAATAGCTTCACTTAGGCTAACTGCTAATGAGTAATAGACACACCTGTGGATCGGTGACATTATGGTAAAAGGGAGATGCAGTATGGAAAACACCATCACAGCCTTCAACTGCAGCATCAAAGGAGCCTTCTTCAAGCAGGTTAGCTTTGAACAAGTGAAGCCTTTCTTTAGCTCCATCAAGTTTAAGCAAGTGGTCTGTTTTTTTAGGGTCCTCTGAAACATCCGACAAAAATCATTAATATCTCTCTTATCATATCTAATAAACCTTCATTAAGGAAGATATTTTGAACTTTAACAGCATGTTCAAGCTTCTATATTCTACTAAAAGTGTGATATGCATACAATCAGTATTCCCTTTCTTAGTTAGCAACTAGCAAATTATAAGAATATAGATGCCCATACATCATGATCGACTTTTAAACACAATTGGAACAGTATGCAAAAAAACGGATGATATCAACAAGCTACGTATATGCTATGTAGCGATAGCGATGAAATATCAGGTACTGTTTATGTTTAGCGATAAGGTATTAGAAAAAAAAGGTATAAGAAATTAAGGTTTTCATTCAAGAAATTAAGTGTTTATGGTGGAATTGGTGTGGCTTCATCACTAAAAATGCCTAAAAATCGTTTTTTTTTAATTATTTGATTTTAAAGAAACGAAAAAGAAAACCTAAAATCCCAGTTATTATCACGCTATTAAGGCGCCAAACTCAGATAGTGATACCCTATTGCTACACTATGCGAATCGCTATATCGCTCGTAGTCAGTGCTGTTAACAACTATGATTTTTCAAGAATTACTACAATGGTAGAAAGGAAGTACCCTAATACTTTAATAATTCATATTATGTAGTCTTATGCACACCCTTTGCTTTATCTTGATTTTAAAAAAGTTTTGAGGCTTGAGGTGCGAGCTGAGCTGAGCCGAGCCATGGCGAACTTGGGCTCGAGCTCGGCTTGTTAAGTCTTTCAAGCTGAAAAATTAAGCCCAAGCCGAGCTCACTATTATTTATTTACTTAGTTTTTTTTTATATATTGATATATAAACGGCAAAATTCAACTTTTAACATCATTTTATATAAAATTTATAAATTTGAGAATTTATATTTTATTTTTATACATATTGTTTTAAAGCTCGAGTGAGTGACATAATAAAATATAAATATAATAATCAGAATTAAAAATCGGAGGAACCACAAACCTAGGATTTAAGTAGATCGAAATGATAAATAAAATTGGCAAACAGAAGAGAAGCTATGTAACCAGAAGGTAAGCTTACTTGGGTCGCGAACAGAAGCCTTGACGGCGTAACCATGTTCAAGTAAGAACTTAACGAGCCATGAAGCTATGTAACCAGAAGCGCCGGTGACGCACACAGTTTTTCCAACACCACTCATACTCAGTCTGTCTTGTCTTAGGGTTTGCTTGTTTGTTTTAAGTAAGTGTTCAACTGCGGTCTGGTCTTTTATCTGTTTTTCATTTATAGGCCACCAAGATCATGATATTCATGGTCCCCACGGATTATATTATTTCACATGTTTTACACGGGTGAAAATATAACAAAAATAAAAATTTATTATATATAATACGTAAATTCAATTCAATTATTTTATATAATAATTTTTATTTATGATTTTTTTAATTAAATTTTTGATATATTATACACTATAATTTTAAGTTAAAAACCAAATTTTGATTTTAATTTGTTTCAAATAAAACATTCATAACGATATTGTTATATTAAATATTGTGTGTATAAAATTGATATTTATAACAAAATGTTGTCACATAATTAAAAACTAAATTTGCAAAGACTAAGGTTTAGTTGTAAATGAAAATAAATAAAAACATACTATATTTTAAAATAAAGAGAGAAACGATAAACAATCTTAAATGGTTATGTTAAAGAGTTATGAGAAGACAATGTTATATTATGAATTATGAAAATGTTAACAATTAAATATAATGGTTTTATCCTTGAAGAGAAATCACATTTATATATGTTAAGTCAATAAATCAAACACAATTACCATTTTAGTGGAGTTGGTAAGCACATTTGGTTTGCAACATGAGGTCTTGGGTTCGAAACCTGTATCACACAATAATATATTTTTCAAAAATTTATAAAGTCTTACGGGTCATGGGTTATCATAAGAAAACGGGTCATGAGTCATAATATAATAGGAATAGGTGACATAACATCTACTTGACATCCTATGTAAGAACTTTGGTGGCATCTTTCCGGCTGAACTCACTATTCCAACAACACTGTTGCAAACATCTCTAGGCCACCTCCGATCGCCCTAGCCACACTACGACTCCATCTCTGGCCAACCATCCTTAACCTCAAACCACCGTGAATCACTACCAATAACTGCCAATAGCCAACAACCTCCAAAAACTACAACCCTCCAGTCGTTCACAACCTCCACGATTCACTACTCTGACCACACTATCCACCACAATTTCCTACACATGTGTTTAACGACCGTAACCACCACCCCCTTTCCGTCGTTACCTGCAATACACTTTGGTTTTGGCTACTGTGATTCTTGGGAAGAATGGTGTATGTGTACGAACAAATCCCAAACCACCGCAGAATCGCTTGGTTAAGTTCATGTTTTGTAGGTCCTCTAGATGGATCTCAAGAGTCCTCTAGATGGATCTCAAGACTTGACTCGGATCAATCCGTGTTGTTGGTTAGCGAAAATCACCAAAGACACTCGGATCTTAGTTTTCTAAAGTAAAAAAGAGAAAAAGATGAGGTGAGAGAGAAGCTTTATTTCCAAAAGTTGTCTTGTATTCGAAATGAGTTGGGTTGAGTTTGGAGAAATGGGTAAGTGACCCTTTTATAGGGTCCACATTTCTCGATAAACGTACAAAATAAACGTACCGAGTACGTACTACACCGACTAAAAACAAACTAAAATGACACACACAATCTTAAAAACAATATAAAATATTAGCTCTACATATTTTCTTATTTATTACTTAAGTGTAAGTTGGAAGGGTACTCTTATCATGGATGCAACTCCTTCACTCCATTCAACTTCAGCATACCAATAAGATTACTTTGGAATATTAGTTAATCTCTTAACTAGTTAACGACATTGTCTCGGTGAAACTGGTTAAGTCCATCTTTTCTTATTTATCTTTATATAGCATCTCTAAGTTATATTTCTTAGCACATCATAGCCAGTTCCTGAGTCCACTTGTTGCGAGCATAACACAAGATGTTACCGAGTAAACTTAAGTTACCTGTTGATTAGTTATATAGTTTTAGTCACTCGGTTTTTACACTTTATTTATTTTAATAAATTAACCCTTAACCCGCACTGTATCTGGTGCTACGAGAAGCCTCCCTAAGGATCCCACTACAACCCATAAGCCTTTTCACAGAATTGAAATATTAACATATATATGTCACTCTAGTCATATGTTCGAAGCCCCTACAAGTTCTGCTGTGTGTTTCGGAAACTCGCGACAAGATCCCGCCAAAACCCTGTGAAGAAACGTGGATCTACTCACTGGTAGCAGATCTACTTTCCTCGGGTTTTGATTGTACTATTTCACCGATGGTTCTTCTGGATCTGTGTTCTTCCACCTACAAAATGAACAACGCCGTTAACTTACCCCTCAGAAAGGGACAGAGGGGTCCTCTTTGGGGTAACCCTCCGGCGTGAGAATAAGTATATGGTGGAGAAGATAATAATAATGTGAGCGTAAGGGAATCTCAAGAGTATTGCTTAATAGCTGAATACTGTATGATTGTGTGACTGTGTGTTTGTATGTAACTGACTGTGAGTGAATGTGATTCAATATGATTGAATGTGATATCACTGCCTGTAACTGTCAATGATTGAGTATGAATGTCCCCATCAAAGTGGAGTTGATGCTGTATTTATAGTGCTAGGGTTTCCACTGATTAGGCTCAACCTCGTTGGCCTCCTCCAATCGCACTGCGCCACGTGTCCTCTGGGACACCTGGCGCTTTCTCGTTGGTTGTAATCACGTGGTAGCACATGTGTCATGCTGAGTTGTCGACCTTTCATTTGGCAGCTGTCAACATCAGCATATTCTTACTCCTTAAAAAGATGCCTTCTGGAAGGTTGTCTGACGTGCACAATCAAGGTTGCCCTAATCCTGATTTGGATAAGGACGAGGTCGATTATGTGCATGTGTGATATGCGCCCATCCTGAGGATGCGCGAGGTCTTCTCTTTATTCTCACGCGCAGATATTTCATGCGCAGATGTGATATGCACGAGCATGTGATATGCGCCGCGCGCTGGTGCGCCGCGCGCATATGTGATGCGCGAGCATATGTGTGCCTGGGCAGATGTGATATGCACGAGCATGTGATATGCGCCGCGCGCATATGTGATGCGCGAGCATATGTGTGCCTGGGCATATGATGCCTGAGCATGTTTTGTATGCGCCATGCGCATAGGTTTTGGCTTTGTGCCTTCATAATGTGTTTATCTTGTGGGTTGACCCGCCTTGCTCGGTGTTGAGGCGGGTACATACCTCTTCACCCTGAAGCCTCTTGCAAGATCTGACTCATTACCCAGAAACTGACCTAAGATCCTAAGTCATTTTTATTAATGTTGAAGTTGATTATTAACTAGTTTTGTAGGAGTGGATTAATAAAAAAATTGTGTGTCGTTCCAACTCCATAAATGAGTAAATCTCTACGCATGAGATCTCCATGCTAGTGCGCGGGTTTTGACACGCCACGTATACACCAACAAACTTCACACCACTTTCTACCAAGACCACTTTTAAGACCAAAGGCTAAATTAGTAACACAAGTGTTTCAACAATAAAGAAAAACAAGTAAAAAGAATTATTATTATTATAAACACATCACTTTACTAAAAAAAACTTTAATTTATACCAAGTTTTATCTTCACCCAAGCAACACAACTAATTTAGCCTAAAAAAGCCATACTTAGATGAATAAGTTAAGTTAATTATCTTTTCTCTTTAAAAAAAATGCTATTTTGGAATGTTTATGGAGCGATCCCCAAGTTTCAAAGGTCGTTCTAGACCTAGCTTTGAGAGAAAATCGGGAGAAATGTGGATTGGGGATGGAGAAAAATGTTGGAGAAGTCTCCCCCCCCCCCCCATTTATTGGCCAAATTTGTCGAGTGAGCACGACCATGCTTATCCTTGTGTTGGGCCATCAGTACACGCCCTGCCGTCCTTTGCAACAATTTTGTCATAGGCACACAAGCCTGACATTGAGTGGCATTTTGAAAGTCGCATTACACGCTTAGACACTGGGTTGCGGGTTTGGTACCGAGTGTCGTACCCGATGCCACATTATGCGTACCGGTGCTTGTTAGGCATACGGTTCCTGGTTATTGACATGTTCCCTTTTATATATCTTAAATCATCCTTATCTGCTCACTTTTTAATAGTTGCTGTAACACCCTGGCTTAAGCGGAAACGCCCGGGTGTGACGTACAGATTGTTCAAACACACGTGACACTATTTTGTGATCATAATAACATTAATTCATTAAAGCATCATATAACACAAGTTCAAATAAGAATACAACTTGAACTCAAATCATAATAAAAACAAATGTCTCGTTTATTAAATAACCTAGGTATTCTAAGCGTCTTCTAGTCCTTCATCCCCTAATCACGGTACCTGTAACATATGTATAAAATACGGTCAACTATAAATATAGCTGGTGAGACTTCCACAGTTTGATATATATAATATAAAAACCATACAATTCCATGAAAACTTGTAAAATGCACAAGTAAGGGTTCTTTACACTCGATGCAATGGACCTGAGTGTAAATAACAAATGAAGGTCCTTTCCGGTTGGGGCTACCAACGTACTTGGATATGAGGTCCCTTTTCCACTCGATACAAATGAACCTGAGTGCAAAGGGGGGGGGGGGGGCGTATGATCATACTTATCGTGGCAATCACTTGAAATCCACGTATATAACAAATAAGCAAGTAAGCATACAAGTCCATGATATGAATTGTAGTTTGTAAGCAAAGTTGTAAATCTTGAAATTTAATAATGGATACATATGCCACCCCAAAATATAAAAGCGTTTAAAAAGAGATTGTGAAAACTCACCTTAGTAATTGAATTGAAAAAAAAAAGGAATAAGAATAACTCGATGGCGTCAAAGGAAACCGAAGTGGTCAATTCGTACGAACTATAATAAGAATAAACACGACTTTTAACGACAATTTTAACGGAATTTTAGGGTTGATTAATTGCATGAATAATTTTAGAAGTTATTATTTATTATAATTCATTACAGTTTTATGGCTCTTTGATTATTAAATTATTATTTATGTTTTAACGGAAATCGGTTATTAATAAGATATAAGTAGTTCAATGGCGAGAATATGGAGTTTAAACATTCGAAATACTTGAACTATTGATTATAAGTTATAATTATAATTATTGCGTTGACTAAACGATTTCTAGGAATTTAAAGTTTACTTTACGTTTATTAAACGATGTTTAATAACGACCTACGAAAACGAGAAACTTGATTTTTTTGAATGTAAAATGGTGAGATATATTTTATAACTAATTTACATAATTTTTATTTAATTTAAAAAGGTTTTTATAAATTTATTTTGATTTTTAATTGATAAAAAAATGATTAGTTAAGTAATTAATAATAATAATAATATTAAAAAATATGATGTTTGACCCAGGTTTAGAACCCGGGTCTTGGCTGTGAGTAGGCAAGGTCTTAACCAACTGATCTAGGCCTCATATTCGTTAAGACATAGTTTCTATTATATATAAATATTATTAGTTTTTCATGATTTTAATTAATAATAATAATAGTCTAAACAGTTTAAAAAAAAAGAATTATAAACGCTTACAAGTGTTATGGTTTAACTAGATGAGCCAGGGATCAATTCGTTTTAGATACAAGAACCATTGTATATAAATAATATATCAGAGTCATCTTCTTCATCTATGAGGACATAAACCCTAATTTTTCAATTGGGGTTTCCGTTCTATGTTGGCTACAATTAGATTAGGGGTTTTGTTTATTGGTGTAACGACATTAACAAGCATATAAACAATTACCTTAATATGTCTTGTTTTGGCCGGAACCCGGTTGCTGGAAAATAAAATAAAGAAGCTCCCAATTACAGAAAATCCGTGTATTAGAGGGGGATTGGAGAGAATGAGCAAGTTGTTTAGAGGTTTAGGCACCTATTTATACTAGTGGAAGGAGCGTCTACGCATAAATTCCAAGGATTTGATTATCCGAAATTCCGGTGAGTATCACGGGTTTAATCCACGGTTAGAGTTTGTTATAATATAATTAATGCACTAGATATCGTTGTTACTTGGTGGCATAACGTGTTGAACAACAATTTCGGGTCAAAGATTTGATGATTTGAAGGATGTTTGGGATTCCGGCGCCGCCACCGGCGATGGTGGCAGGAAAAACGGGCAAGGGGTGGGCTGGTAGGGTTGGGTAATTATAATAATGTATTTTAAATAAAAATGTTACACTATTAACCCTTGGAGTTTGATAAACATTTAAAATGAAACTTAATGTCTTTTAAGTTAATAATAAGTATTTAAAGTTTACACTTTTAACCCCAAACTTTATAATTAGATTATATAGTTTTCGGTTGTGGATTATTGATGCGTTTAACCCGCACGACTTGATTAACATTAAGGCTCGAAAATTTATAAACCATTAAATAACATCGAACGTTGAACTTTAAACGTCGGGAACACTTTTATTAATGATATATAATAATGATAATACACCAAAACAAACGACAATAAACGTAGATCGAAAGACACATAAAATACATGATTCGAATAATATATGTGTATATTTATGAACAAAAACCGAAAATTCGAAATGGGTCGGATTTTCGGGTTTAAAAAGTAAAAATGTTACGGTTGCCCCCACACAACTTTTTTTTCCCTCACAAGTCACAACCCATAGACAATGTTAAATGCCCACAATGTTAAATGCCCTAAAACAATCCATAAACAGTTAAGTAAATAGTCCAAAATAACCTATTTGTAATTTGTATACCTTTGGGTTAACATTGCCGGGATGCCGGGCATAATTTTTAGTATTAATGAAATTAAGATTTATATATTATTAATTTATGTATATATGGCAAGTTATCCCAACCCTCCAATTGGGTGGGTTCATACAGAAACAAACGAAGTAGTTGACAAAATTTCTATGCCTCCATTACATTAGTATTATTAGTACTCTATGAAGTTAACAAAATTGCAGTCTTTGGCTTCCATGTGATATAAAAAAATAGTTATGTTGGAAGGTGATATATGGGTACTTAGTGTTTGGTTCTTTTGCCATCCGAATCATATTATTATAACAAAAAAAAATAATGTAACGAGTAATTTAATTGTGAGACATTTTGTCTAGTATATAATTGCGTGAGATGAGTGGAATTGAGTTTTGAGACAAGTGAAATTATGAAAAGGGAGAGAAAAGGAGATATATGGGATTTCGAGCACGAGCTACCACCCAGAGGTGGCAGCAAGAAACTAATACTCGGGTTGGATGGTGGGACGACTAACACGATATCTGTATGTATGCCTATTGTCCCGTACACCCCGAACCATTCGTCCCCAGTCTATGCCCGTTGCTGGCTGCTCCAATCACAATAGTGTTGGCGGTACCTTATTATTACTACTACTACTGCTGCTTTTTCTATTGCCATTTTACCCTTTAGAAACTGATCAACAGCTTCTTTTTAGAGGGAACACGTTTGTTTATATTGTTCATTTATTTTATTTATAGTTAACAAGCTTTTGAGCTCGTGTATTATACGGGTTTTGCCAAACGATAAAGATAAATAAGGTCTGTTAATTCTGTTGTAATTCTCAAAATACTTAGTGAATTAATTTAATGTAGACTTAATGGAAAAAAACGAACAAGGTTAACGAAAAGTACTAAAATAACATGATTTTGGAAACACCAGGTGTTGATTTGCAAGAAATTTTAAAAAAGGTACTAAAGTTGTGTAGTTAGTCAAACTTTAGGTATGAAAATGACACTTGATTCAATAATGAATATAATCCACAACATGTTATAACCCATTTGACAAAATGGTTTTGACCCATGACTCATAAATAACTAGAATAAATGAGACGGGATATTAGAAATTAGGTGAACATTTTCTTTTATTACTATCGTAAGATAAGATGGGTGAAAAAACATGTTTTGTTACTTTAATAATTAAAGTAAATTTGTTTGTTAAACAGAAACTGCTGCAAGGGAGACACTAGAGCAAGTTATGGCAGAATCTCTTTCAAAATCAGGTTGTACTAGGTCCGCTGTTCGTGCAGTTTGCTTAGCGGTGTCGGGAGTCAACCATCCGACTGACCAGCAACGGATTTCAGATTGGATTTTTATGGGTCAACTTTCTTTTTTGCTTTGGCCATAAAACGAGCAACAGTCATAAGTAAACGAGTAGAAATTCCCACCTGTAGGAATAGATGCATTCGTGTTAGTATTATTTTTCCCACTTGATCCCTACATGTGCTATGTATTATTGAATGCGAAAACTTAGACGTCGTCTTAGTTTTTAGTGTTTGTGTGTTTTTCTTGTTTGCATAATCAGTGATATATTCGCGAGTGATGTTGAGAATGATGCGGTGGCAGCGTTATTTAGTGGGACCATGGGAAAACTTCATGGGTGTGTGCTAATTGCTGGTACAGGGACCATTGCCTATGGATATACTGAAGATGGGAGAGAAGCCCGGGCCTCTGGTGCAGGCCCGGTCTTAGGTGACTGGGGAAGGTATGACACGAAAAAGTTATTGTTTTGTTGTTCATTTTCAAGAAAACTTGCACCATTATTCTTTTGTTTTAATGATGACAATAAAATTGATATAATTGCAACAGATAACTTATATCTTTAAATTGAATCTTAATTTGGACAACTGATAATATTTGTTCATGCCCTGAAAATGCTTTTTGACTAAAATAACTTTAGTTATAACATTTGAAATGAAAATAGTAATAATAACTTTGTTAGTGGATGAGGCAAGAAGGGTAGCCTGGGTAATGAGTCAAAACATGTACGAATTAAAACAAACCAACTTTCGTACTGTCTAAACGGGTCGCGTCATGTTGGCTGAAACAATAATTGCATCTCTAATTAAGTAAATCGGTTGAAATCACCACTACTTTTTTTTTTAAAAAAATACATATATATCGGGTTATGAGATGAGTGCGGGGACTGTGTCATGTTTACGTGCAGTGGATATGGTATAGCTGCAAAAGCTTTGACATCAGTAATAAGGGCTTACAACGGACGCGGTCCTGAAACAATGCTTACTTTTAGCATCCTGCATCAACTCCAACTCTCTTCTGCAGATGAACTAATCGGGTATTTGTTTCTGAATTGTGAATTTATTTTTGACTGTTGTTCAGTATATACATTATTATTATAATTATTGAAACCATATAATTATAGCAGTCATATTTAGTACACTAATTATGTTTAGATTAAAAAAACTGAAGTATAAGACAAAAAGTATTTCGGGTTGGTTGGGACCCTACATGGCCCATATTGACCTGTAAAATAGTAATCTGTTTTGATCTAAACTCGTTTTGACCCATTTTTCCATATCTGATGCTCACTCATTTCTTGCAGGTGGACTTATGCTGATCCATTGTGGGCTCGGATTGCAAATTTAGTCCCTGTAGTGATATTGTGTGCGGAAGCAGGTGATCTAGTTGCCAATGACATATTGCTTCACGCTGTTCAAGAGTTGGCTTCAAGTGTTAAAGCTGTTGTTCAAAGACTTGGATTGTGTGGTAAAGGTGCATATCTCGACCATGTGTATTATGTCAATAATTATGAAATATTTTTAACAAAATGATTAGGGAGGTCCGTTGACTCGGTTCTTATCTAGCCAAACTGGCTAGTTTGACCAAGTTGACCCGAAGGATATTACATGAAACCAAACCCATTGATAAGTAACTAGGCGGTAACTGTCACTTGTACGGTCATGCATGACATATTACATAGTTTGCATTAGCCTTTTTACTTGTTTGCAGATGGAAAAGATAATTTTCCTCTTGTTATGGTTGGTAATGTTCTTGAAGCCAATAGGAGGTGGGATATTGGAAAAGAAGTAATTAAATGCATTGCCAAGGATTTTCCTGGTATGCGCCTGGTTCGGCCAAAGGTACTATTTTAATGCATACGACCTCTAAATTGATTTATTATTATTATTATTATTATTATTATTATTATTATTATTATTATAGTGTAGTCATAGTTAACACCACTATTTTAAAATAGTTGATTAAAATGTGTACACCTAATTTTTTGTTTCAACCATAACTCATTATGATCCGTTAACCAGCATCGTTCTCTTCTTTCAGGTGGAGCCTGCTGTTGGAGCAGCGCTGCTTGCCTGGAACTATGTAATAGAACAATATCAGCAGGAACATTCAGGAGTAGACTATGATTAAATTCTATACCAAGCCGTCAAAAACAATTCATTGTCGCTGAATCTATCAGGGTTGAGTGCAGCCATAAAAGTTGGGAATTCTTGGTGACCATTAGTTATTAAGTTGTACATTAGCAGGGGCATATAAGAAAAAACAAACTAAATGGCATGATCTTAAAATGACCATCTTCTATTATGCGATTGTTGTGATTTTATATTTAGTCTTGTTTTTACACATTTTTATATATTGATGAAGATATTCATGTATTTTGTTTTATTTTTTTATATATTTTTTTGTAACTAGTGTTTCTGAATGAGAGTCTAGTGTCACATCTATTTTATTGTCATTTTTTTGTTTTTACATTGTAATTCCTTATAATAAAATAATAAAAGTATCCAATTACAATAAAAAAGCAGGTAAGTGGACAACAAGCTGCGCCGTCATCCCCTTTTTAATTGGCAAAACCGATCCTACTGAAAACAAAGTTATCGTTCTTCGACGTCGTTGAGTTACTATGCATGACACGTTGAACTCTTTTCAGATTCGAAGCCGCATCGGGGGCAAGAGACCAAAATATATCGAAAGCTAAAGGAATGAAGGTGTGTCTCAACTAACGCCTTCTTGTGCTTAGCAATTTTTCCTGATAATGCCTTTAACACGGCTTGCCTAGTAACAAACCTGGTTTCCCTAAGCCTGACGAGAGGGGACACTCCAGTAAGGTCCACACAAGCATGCCTCCCCCCAGCCATCCAAACACAAGAATGTCTGGTGGTCGGTGAGTAGACCTTCCTTCACGCGGATCCGACAAGAAATTCACAGGAGCCTCTTTTTTTTTTTGCAAAGATTCCTGCCCGTTTTAACACATCATAAAGGATATCCTAAACCAAATCATGTCTATATTTAAACCCATAGAGTTCTTTACAATAAACCGTATGTTCACCAAAGCTATTTGTACAAACTTTATGGCAGGCCGGGCAGGGCTCATCAACTGAGAACATGGGGATCATTAAACGATATTTAAGAATGACCCGGTACTCCACTGCTGACATGTGTTGGCCTAACCCTTCGATGAGGATGACAGTCAAAAAGGCTTGATCATGAGGAGCCTGAAGACATTCCAATATCGCTTTTGACAAGGGGACAAAACAAACTTTTCTCCCAAACTTTGAACGGTTTTACTATAAAGGGCACCCGCCAAAGCATTTTGGGCTTTGGGGGGAGGGTTTCCTTATTAGCGAACCCGCCAATATCAAGATCGGGAATAGAGTTGTGCAAACAATCCAACGCAGACCCAAAATCGGAATCTAAACCATCAACAGCACAATCACGTAAAATGTGGTCCTGTAACTTCTAAGATTGTGCTCTCAAGGCTAAGACAGCATAGGTGGAAACATCCTCAGCTGAATATATGTCACACTCCAAGCTACGGCGGAATGCTGGGGCGAAAACTGTTGTTTCACAGCTCACAAGGCACTAACATACAATATTAGTGACAATATCTAATTATTTTATTAAATTCAAATCAAGTATATATTATCCAAAAGAAATTACAAATAACCAAATAAATCAAATATTCATATTTATTTTAATAACCTAAAAGCCAAATAAACTAGGTTCTTTAATAACTTCAACCATCCAAGACAAACATCCTGCAATATGCGTAAAAATAGGCTTGTTAACAACACATGTTGCGTAAGTAATCACCAGATTTGATGTAATAATATATTGTATAATAATAAAAAATCAAATCAATATCATGAGTATCAACAATTAAAATGATAAGCAAATAATTAGTGTTAGTTGAACATTGCCTAGCGAATCGGGCTTTGGCTACTAAGACAAAACAAATACAAATAAGGGTATCGGTTGACTATTTCCTAGTGAATCGGGATTTGGCTACTAAGATGGCGCATGATCATACTATAATGTGATTATGATGGACCTCTCCGAATGCTAGAATTAAACAAATAAGCAAGTAAACAATTAACATATAAACATTCAATTGATCAACAACACAATATTTGAGATTTGCAAGTGATGTCTGTAAGATATATAAAAGTATTATAAGGTACTCTTAAGGTACCCAAAAGGTTTAAAAGTTGTAAAATAGGGGAGTGATTACTTACCTTATTAATTAGACGAGTTAAACGATAAAATAAAGATATTAAACGAGTCCCAAGCTTTAAGTGGGCTAAATGATCTGACACGAACTATCCTAGAACTTTAAGAGAATAAACTAGAATTAAAACCGAGAACAACGCAATTGGAATTAGGCTAAACGGAGTTATAAAACTCAAGTTATGAGATTTTAAAGACTTAAGCGAGCTGATACATTTTAGAATCCAAACTCCAATTTGGGAGTCAAACTCAAAATTTATTGAGGAACAAAAAAGTCTTCTGGCCCGAACGCTAGATTTGACCAGAAGGTTGAGTAATAGAATAGTTAAATATTTTGACTAATATGCCCTTAAACGGGCCGGAAAGCAATTGACCGACAAAACCCCATCAATTAGTAAAATTGATTGAGGGATTTTGTTAGTTAGATAAAAACCAACGTCTTTCATGAAAACAACTTACCCTGGGATATAAAGGAGATATAGGAAAAGACGAGTCAATGAGTCTTGAGCACTAACTGTGGATGAAAGAACTTGAACAATCTTTATGAAATTGATAAAGGATAAGGGAAATTTAGAGATTAGGAGATGGTGGCTGATGTTTAAGTAGTTTTTAGGGTTTAGAATATGTCTGGATTAAATATTAAAGGTTAAAACTTGTTTATTAGGTAAACAACTAGATTAGGAAACAAAATAATCAATAAATGACAAAATCAGGTATACTAACTCAATGATTCCGGCTTGGACATCAAGAAAATGAATTGGGATATGTTATAACATTTCTTGGAGCTTAGGTTTCATTAATTTAATTGAAAATAGGAAAAATTTGACAAAGTTAGTCCCTGTACTTTCATAAATGCGATTTTTAACCGTTTAAGCAATTTTTAAAGGTTTTTAAGCACCGTTTGACGAGTTTGAAATTTATGACGATATAAAATAGGTTAAACCAAGTTAAATTCTAATAAATACTAGCTTTTATTAATATGAAGATCCGAAATACATTCCCGGGTCGAGTTAAACATAAATGAATTCAAATACGAAAAATCTGAGATGTTACAATATAACCCTAAACCACCAAAACAGATAGGGAGACATGCTAGTCTCCATTGAAAACCCCCAAAAAACAAACCCCCACATACCACAATATCCTAAATTGCCGATCGGAGCCCTTTGTCAAAAACAGAGACGGCATCCTTAACAAACATAGCTGGCATGTTCGGAGTCCGAACAACAACTTAGCCACCCGCATACAGAAGAGAAGCAAGAGAATCTCACATTGAAGGTCACGCAGGCGAGTAAGACATCTTATTAGGTCCACTTCTCTTGAGGCTCAGGTAAATGGTATATATGTATTTCCTAATCCTCTAAGGTATCTGTGACACCCGACATTTTTTTGTTAACTTCGGTAACTAAACTCGGTCAATATCGTTAACTCCGTTAGAAAACACACATGGGCGTTTAGCGTAAGTGTCACGTGAGCATACACATGAGTGTGTTCATGAACGTTGGTGATCTAGTAAGAATAACAAGTTACAATTAATAATATCATAATACAATTAAATGTATAAGGTATTGTATGTTAATTGGTGAACCTTGCTTGCTATATGTGTTACATGTTGTAATATGTTATTTGCTCATGTTATGTGCTTATGTTTATTGAGTTCATGTAATAAAAATAATGCTACATGTCACGCTTATATTAGCTATAGTTAGTATAAGTTAAATGGATTAAATGTTATGATGGTGGATTAGTGAGATCATTATGACACTTACTAGAAATAGTTATAACATGATAGTTAAACAACTTTAGATAAGCAAACCTCTCCTGTCCCCCCCCCCTCTCTCTCTCCCTCTCTCCCTCTCTCTCTCTCTCATTTGTGATGGCACGCACACACACACTCAAAATATTTTTTTCTTCAAGCATCATGCGTACATACGTAACTTTCATGAACTCTGGTGTTGTTGGATCAAGATATTAGAATATTGTTGTGGCTTGTTTGTGATCATCCAAGTAAGTAGATATGTTTATGTTATTTTTCTTGAATACTTATAAATTGGGATTATGGGATTGAGTATCCAAATGATATAACTAATCAATGAAACTACAATTAAAATTGAATGATGGAAGATTGAATCATGTTAATCATTGTTGTTGTTTTGATTTGTGGGTTGATATAAAAACCCTAAATGATCTAAAATTATTCTGTAATGAAGGGATAAAATATGGATTTTGATTATGGATGATAATTAGATGGTAAGTTTGGACCATAGGCATGTAAGTTATATGATTACATGTGTTGTATATGAAATCAGATTGCTGGAAAATTTGTTCTTGATGATTGTTGATGTTATAAACCAATGTTACTTTGTTATTTTTGAGTGTTCTTGATGCTATGACATTTTATTCTAAGTCTAGTTTCCAGAAAACTAGAAATTGTAATTTTGGATTTAGGACTTATACATTTTATATTTTAGAAGATTAAATGTCTAGGCTGCTTTAAAAGGTTGTAATATGGTCTAGAATCTAAACTACATATCTTGAGTTTGACTAAGTAAATTTTTTATTCCACTTCTGGAAGACTATAAGTTGAGTTAGGATTCTAATCCAATAGGTCTTTCATTGTTTGGATTAATATAGAATTTTGGACCAATTTATACTTTTCATCGCGCACTAAAACAGTTGCACGTACGTTGCTGTATTTTATGAATTTTATTAATTTTGTGTATATGGGAAAAATATATCAAAAATTTTTTGGGCAGCCTATGACATGTGAGCTTCTGTGGTGAAAGTTTAGAAATTTAACTTGGTGATTTGATCTAGTAGAAAAATGTGTTTCATTAGGTCAAATCCTGCCTTGTGAACCCATATTTGTTATGCATGCAATATGATGAGTTTAATGATCATTTGTACACTAATTGGCATTGTTGATGATTGTAACTTAGTTTGGAAAATAGAAATTACTTTGACTAAGGGGCTGCTTGGAAAGGGTCTGAATGAAACCATTCAGATATGCAAATCTGAATCGGTTAGATTAAGAACATTTGTCTAGTTTAACAATTACATCTGAATAGAAAGTTTAACATCTGAATCGCAAAAAAGAGTCTGAATGAGAAAGAGACCACAAAAAATTATTTGATTTGGGTTCAAGTTAACTTCCAAAAATACCCTTGGTTACAAATATTCATCTGAAACTCATTTTTCTTCACAAAACATGTTTGGTCATGTTGTAATATACGGTAATGACTTATTTAGGGTTTCATGTTGATATTAGGGTGTTTGGAACCTTAATAGTGGCTTTGGTTCGTTTTGGGCCCGTTAACACCTTCATGTTTATTTTTAAAATGTATGTTTTCACATCAAACAAGTTCGAATCAGATTATATGCTTAAAATAATACATCTGGGATTATTAAAATTATATCGTAACAGTACTTAGACTATAGGGTTCTGTTTTTTATCAAACGAGTCACTAAGGTGTCGCTTCCGGGTGTTTTAAGGCACGGTTTTTATATTACTATTTTAGCTTCATCAAAATACATTTATAGAAACAAGATATGATACTTAGTTGCTGGTAAACATGCAATAAAGTTCCAGATGTTCAATGGTTGTAAAACAGATTAGTTTTAATACTAGTTTTTTCTTAAACGAGTTATCGAAAGTCTACAAGTTGGTTAGGGTTATAAGGGCTGCACTCAATATGATTTTTACAGTTTCAAACCAGTTATATTCTTGTTATATTCTTGTAAGTTTAACAAGATTAGTTGATTCAGTTTACACTCCGTTAGTTTGGTTACAAAACCGAGTTTTTTGGTTTTACTCACAGTTTCACCAACTGGCCAGACATTTAGGTTCCAAAATAGATTATATTTCTAGCATGGTTTCGTAAGTTTAATAAGATCATATGGTTTGGTTTTAGGATGATTAATGCATGCATATGGCAGCTGTGGTACTCCCATTTGATGCGGGTTGAACCATAGTTCCTGGGAATCTTTAGGGGTTTTGAAAAGATGACACTTTCTTGTGAAATCTTTTGTCAAAAGTCTGATACAATAATATTTTTGCTTAATATTTGACTTTTAGGTTCGGTTTTTATGCATAATTACAATTTGGTCAAGGCGTCAAAGCATGGTCATGTTTTGGGGTCGTTACCCGTGGAACCACCTGCACATGAACATATTTATTCATGTGTAGGGTCTGGTTGTCTTTAGGGTGTACATGGGTTTTCCATGTGTGTGAACATAAGCAAAAGTAATAATGAACATTTAGTTTTTGGTACCTTGGAATTAGGATATGGGCTAGGATCAGAGTATAGAGAATGATATTGAACTCTTGCTGAAATCGCGTAAGAGTTTACAGGAACAATTCCTTTTAACTACTCTTGATAAGCCGGGAGCGACAAAGGACGTTTAGGGCTAAATACTTGTGTTCTTGTAAACAAAACTCGCATTCTTGAGAGTATGAAGCCAGGAATTGATTCAACAGATGATGATGATGAGATTTGTCAATGATTTGCAACAGGTTATAGAGGTGTTTTCGTGTAAGGTTGTAAAAGAATCGATTTGCAGGTTTCTTGGATGAAGGAGGCATGCATGGAATTCGATTAGGCAGCAGAAGAATTGAATGGTGAGTGGCTGCAGGTGGCTGGCGATGTTATTGGGCAGAAGGGGGGAGAGAGAAAGAGAGAGAGTGCACTGACGTAGGCTGTCTCGGTCTACTCAAACAATTAATTTTAAGACTTAAATACCTATAATAAGTACGGGTAAGTAAGGTTGTCTCCACAGAAACTCAAGGAAAGTGCTAATTTAATATTACTAATTTAATTATTAAACTAAGACGGACAGACGATGTCAAGCAGTTTTTAGAAAAATGTTTTTGATTAAAACTTAAATGATTACTTAAAAAGATTTGTGAACAATATTAATTAAAAGGTATTCATTCTAGGTTCGGTTAATGTGCTCTTCAACTTAATCCTAGATTTTACTTGTCTTGATTGCGCAGTAATTACTAGACCTAGTAGTTTGATTGTGATGACAAACGATACACTAACCGAATTGTTGACACAATTGAACTCGATCTACACAATTACCAATTTATGTTTTATGACAACTAATTAAGTAACATTAACCGATGATTATTAGTTCAATGACACAAAAGTCTAACCCTAAGTGTTGTGAACAAAACCAAACAAGTGATGCAATAATCAATAATCGCAAATATAAATTGTTTAAGCAACCAAGCAATCAATTGAACAAAATAAAAGCAATAACTCACATCAAGTTCATTACATTAAGCATAGCAAATCTGGTCTCAAAAGGAAGTACACAAAACCCTAGCCTAGAACGAACACGAAAGTTTAGCCGAACATCGACATATTATGCAAAATACTTATCTTTGATGAGCATGCAAACCCGGAACTAATCGGAAGCCTTGGAATGGTGGAAAATTGTCCTAAGCAGCCTCTTTTGCTTCTGGAAGTCGTGATATCCCGAATGGTGAGGTTAATGGGTTTATATAAGGCAAACACTAATTTTTGCCGACTTTAAGCATCTTCGCGTGTCGCGAGGATGCATGTCGAGCATCTTTACGTATCGCGAAAATGCAATTGACCTCATATTCAGATTCGTCTCATTGAGAAACATGAAATTCATATATTATGGGTCCCGTAACTCATTTTCTAGGCCGAGATATGCCCGATTTACTAGAATACACTTTCCTGGTAACCCATCTTATTCAGTTTTCTCTTCGGCTTTTAGTTTCTCATCCAATCCTTTCCTAAGTCCTTCTTAACCATCCATATATGTTTCCCCATGCTTCCATCTTCTCGAGGCTTGCTTAATCTTCATCTGGATGGCTCTGAATTAGCTAGTTTAAGCTCCTTAACTTCCAATGTCCTGAAAACACATAACAATGCTTGAAGTACCAATGTTCATTCATTTATTTACCTAAATATAACTAATTAATATATAATAATAACTAACTTTTACCCAACCATCAAGCACCGATTGTACGTGATTGGGAGGTTAGGGATTTCCAAATCTTGGATATTTTAAAAGATATATATATATATATATATATATATATATAAATATAAATATATATATAAACGAAACCCCTAAAATCCTATGTGTCGCGATGTGGTCGCTCTCCTTTTTTATGGAAGCCACCAGATTTCTTGATTTTTAAATGGAAGCCTCTCATTGATTTAACCCAAATTTATAGGTACGGGTCTTACCAAAACCAAATAGCTCTTAAACGGGTTATAACATCTCATTAAATTAATAATTAATCTTATCAATTATTTGACATGAAAATCCTATAAAATAGGGATATACTAAAATTTAATATCCAATTTAGAAAGAAAAAGATATTGTTTATAATTAATAAACAATTTTATAGTAAAAAACATAAGCGGGTCATGGGTCACCAAATCCAAATAGCTTTTAAACGTTTTAAAACAAATCATTTATTTGTGAAACCCTTTCATCATCAAACCCTAAGTATATTATTAACTTTCTTACAATAAAGAAATTAAAAAATCCAAAAAATAAATATTAAACAACCATTCTCTCAAGATATCAGATTGCTTTATTTGTAAATGAAGGTTTCTCACGCATTTGACCTGAATTCACGGGTAAATGTCACACCAAACCCAGATAGCTCTTAAACGGGTTATAACATCTCATTATATTAAAAAATAATCTCATCAAATATTTGATATGAAAATCCTATAAAATAGGAATATAATAAAAAGTAATATCCTATTTTATTTTTAAAAAATATATTATTTATAATTAAGAAACAATTTTATAATAAAGAAAATAAACGGGTAATGGGTATCACCAAACCCAGATAGCTTTTAAACCGGAACGAATAATGTAAAACAACCCCCGTAATACGGGGGATAAAATCTAGTGTGTGTGTGTATATATATATATATATATATGGGAGATTTTAAATGAGAACCACTTTGAGTTTTAAGAACTCGAAAGAACTCAGTGTAACGATTTTTTTTTCGAATTTTTTTTTACACATGCGTAATATATATAGGTTACATAGACGTATAAAATTACAGAATTTTTTACGCACCGATACTTTTTACACATGTGTAACGGACGTAAAAGTTAGTGTAATCAGTTACATCTTTATTCTCTCCCCTACTTTGACTTTTTTGCCAGATTTAATTTCAACCACATATTCTCTCTAGACCACACATTTAATTAAATGGATTGAAACATGTGGTTGAGATTAAATCTGACAAAAAAGTCAAAGTATGAGAGAGAATAAAGATGTAAATGATTAAACTAACTTTTATGTCCGTTACACATGTGTAAAAAGTCGACTCGGTGCGTAAAAAATTCTATAATTTTTTTACGCGTATGTAACCTACATATATTACGCATGTGTAAAAAAAATTCGAAAAAAAAAATCGTTACACTGAGTTCTTTCGAGTTCTTAAAACTCAGAGTGGTTCTTACTTAAAACCTCCCCTATATATATATACACACACACATGTCAAAATAGTTGTTTTCATAAAACTTAGTCATTTAAGTGAGAACACAGGGTGGGTACTGGTTTTTATATAGAGTCATTTAAGTGAGAACACAGGGTGGGTACTGGTTATTATATAGAAACCATCGATTTATATATTGCTGGTAATATGTAACATGCCATAACTGTTGTTAGTCGGTTCTCGTTTCCTCTTATTAGGTTATCAAATGATAATATAAAAAGATCGTTTGTTACGGGTTACGTGTTTTGGATACCGGTAAAATTATGCAATTATTGAATGGTTCTTATAATTTTTGAAGTTATCTATAAACGAGTGTCCATTTCATATTGATTTAATTTGGGTAGATCCCTTGTTTAAAAATAAAGAATCATCCTTAATTCTATCGGGTTCTAGAAACTCATCAAGCCGAGCCCATTAGCTATAATCTAGATGGTTTGGGCAAAGGCCGTTAGCTTACAGTCCACTTCAATTATTTGACCAACATCACACTCAATATCTAATGATAAGTTAGTTTTCAAATAGAAAAAAAATATATACCCTGTTTTTTGGGTTATTACAATATCATTTATCAATTATCCATGTAAGCATGCATATGAAACTTTATGATATTCTCGCTCTAGGTACATGGCTCATTCTCTCTCTTTATACTTAAATTATTTAATTTCCATTTAATACCATTAACCATCCAAAGTTCAAATGTAATTCATGTTAAGCACAAAAATCAACCATTAAGCATGTTTGTATTCAAAATCAAATCCAATATCAAAATCGAATTTAGACATTAGTCAATCTAAATAATGAAACAAGATATAAAGATGGATGAACACACACACATACTTATACTCTTTCTTTAATTTCTTTTTCTAAACATCAAACCCAAATTTATCCTAAAAATCAAGCTAAGCATCATTAATCTTATCAATAGAATCAAAAATTACATACACACACATGCATACTCTCTTCGGCTCACACATACACATACACAAACATTAACCGAATTTCGTTTTTAAACTTAAATCCTTGTTTGTTTGTGTGAAGATCTAAGCATAAGAACAAACTTTTTGTACCAAATCTTAAAGAAATCAAAGATTTTATACAAGTGGGTTTACATTAGGATTTGGTTCAAAAGAAAGAGATGACAAGAATGATCACTCCTAGTTTGTAGCTCTTCCTAAAATGCTCCAAATCACTCTTGGCAACTTCCCTTAATGCACTAACTACATGGATCTTGCAAGTTTTTTGATGAAAGTGAAAATAAAAGATGATGAATCTTTGGTGGGTTTTCTTGTGACGGATGCTTGAATCTTCCTAAAATGCTTACAGATGTCTCCTACACCTCCACACTTGGCCACAATTCTTGAGATTCTTTCAATTCTTGATTATAATATCAAAGTTTGGTGAGGATGAAGGTGGTGGGGGAGGGAATACGGAAGAAAGAAGAAAGAATTAGTTTGAATATCTTAAAATTTGATGATAACTTGTGAAGTAAGCTAATGACAAGTGGTTTTCATGCATTGAAGGTGATGACACATGTAAGACATGTGTCTTCCAACACCTTAAAATAAGCTAACCTGCATACTAGGGGGGGGGGGGGGGGGCATGTGGACGGCTAAAGAAAGGAGGTGGAAAGGGTTTTATGGTGCATTGGAAACATAAGATGATGATTAGTTGTAGAAGAATTTGACAAGTGTTAGAAGGTGGCATATTCAAGACATGTGGATGCACCTTACTTCTCCAACACACATGGGATGTAGGTGAAATCATTAGGAATGGATTTTAGGGTTTACAATGGGTGGGAAGGTTTGGGATGATGGTTTTGTAGATGGTTTTTGTATTAATTTTGTTAAATGATTTAAGATTTATACCCATAATTCTACGCTTTGTAAATTGTAGCTGACCATATGATATCTATAAATTCTAATAGCTAAATAGTTGGATCCGATATAAGATTCCCTGTAATACTAGCTAAAGAAATCTGTTTTTGGTAATGGTTGGGTTCGGTGCTCCTACGATGTGCTATACCGGCTCTTGAGCACTTTATCATTTTCGCAAACTGATGCTTCTAATAAAATAAGTTTATATCTTATTATTATTTTCATAACTAATATAATATTTTGGCTCATTCCCGCCATTTGGGAACATTTTTGGACTTTTAGATTTATCCGAATTGTTGCTGATGTTCGTTCCGCGCAATATATGTAACGCGACAAATTTGAACTTTTCGAACATATTAAATATTACACCCATATTTGGAGTTTTTGGACTAAAATAGCTTCATTTAAATTATCATAATATTTTATTTCACTTAAGTACGGATTACATTGGTATTTGATTAGTCTTAAAATAGCCGGGTGCCACACCTGTACCTGTACCCATACCCATCTATTCGGTATGGGTATAAGTACCTAGATTTACTGATTTTATATACGAGTACTTTCGGGTATAGGTACGAGTATTACGGGTATTCAGTACCTGTTAGGAATACATAGGGGTTTTTATTGGGATTTCCAAAACTCATAACTCTAACCATGTTTTTTCTGGGATATTCTCAAGGATTCAAGTAGGCTTTTCTATACTATTGGTAATCAAAATATTAAGTACTAATAGTTCAAATCGAACCAATCAAATAATAGTTCTCTTCTCTTCTTCTTCCAATCAATAACTAGTAACAATCACCATACAGGAGTTTACATTATGGTTAATTAGTTTCATTTTTAGTTTTGGTATTACGCTTTGGTTATGGTATCATAGTTTTGGTTTTGGTATTATATATAATTGATTGTCGGTACTGTACCGGTACAATACCAAGTTTAGTGAAGATTTTTTCAAAAAAAAGAAACAAGTGATACGAAAACAGGTAGCGTACCTAAAATACCCATACTAGTACCCGTACCTTAAAAATCGGGTACAGGTATGGGTACCAAGATTTACTGATTTTTTTGTACGGGTACTTTTGTGTGCTGGTGCGGGTACAAGTAGGGGTCTTGTACCGATCTCATCACTAAACAAACAAACTGGGCCATTTAAACCGGAACCAACAATAAGAAGAAGAAACCTGTTTTAATATGGACGAACAAGAAATGAGTCAGGCTGGCCTGTAAAACCCGCAAGACCCATCACACATGAATATGTGATATTTATTATTAAAATAAAATTGGTCGGTTTCTTTACCTTCACTAGCCATAACCCAAAACCATTCTTCCCATTGAATTATTCAAACTCAAAATTCATAGAAACCATTCGGATTCTTCAATTGATTTTCAATCGAGTCGGTCGGATGGCTCTCGAATCACTTCAAAGTGAAAAAAAAACCAAAATCAATCATGTTAACTAACGTGTCGGTTAACAAACAGGGCTACTAAGAGCATTCTCATCCCACCCTCTATCCTCAAACTAAAAATTACACTAAAACTCACTATATTTTCTCTCTCTATTTCAATTAAATAATACTTTTTATCATTACCTTTTCTCTTTCCTTCACTCACAACCACCCTCAAAATATATTAAAAAATTATAGGAGATGAACAGTAACTTTTCAAATATACAGAAAAATCACTACTTTTTCTAAAATATAAAAACTCTTCACTCATAACACCCTAAATCACTCCCTAAATTATAAAAACACCCCTCACATTAAATGAGAGGTAGGATGAGAATGCTCTAAACTAAGCATTAGAAACTTGACAGAATTGCCCCCTCAATTATGGAATTGACGTAAGTGCCGGCCACTTGACATTTAACCAACACGCATAACACCTAATTTGTTCACCCTTGCAATTCTTACTTTTGTTTTGTAATTTTATATTTTCCCAAACATGGTATTAATTTGTTGCCCTACAACCTACCTTACCTTTTGTGTATATTAAGTATGTTAAATATTATATATGATAAATATGTTTTATTATAAGCATATGCCATTTTAACTTATCATCCGACCATCAAGGCTTCGGCATGCCACCTGCATGCAATACATGAAAGAAGAATCAACTTGCTTGTCTTTTAAGTGAACAATATTGTTGGCCCAGACGGATCAAACAGTTAGATCTAACAAACAAACAAACAAACGAACGAGCACAAATATTTGGGGTGACAACCCGCGACTCTTTCCATATAACCAAACGAACTTATCAAACGAACTTCACAAACATAACAAACTTACATGGGGAAGAGACTTCTGGACTCACACAAATAAAACTAATAATCTAGACCCTATTTATAGATTAACTAAACTTGTTTTCCAAGCCAAACCTAACTTGTTAAACAAGACAACCTTATTCTAGAATAATCCGTATTAAATAAACTTACAAAACAAACCCTCAACTTTATTAATAATTCAAGATTATTCTTCATTCACCCCCCTTAATATTGAATTGTTCCTCTTCTCGCTTTTATTCCTTCTTTTCAGCTGACCATAACATACTTGCTTCACCGGTTCTTCAAACTTAGCATTTGTTCCTTCTGTACTTAACTTTAAAGCCACATTGCTACATTCTTTCTCAACTCGATTCTTCTAAGCAACTCGTTCTTGACCAATACTTTCACGAACTCCAAAAGAATCATTTGGAATCGTTCCAAACCGAATATCCCTCACTTTCATAATCGGTTTCACATCATAACATTCATTCTTTTAATATTCAAAGTTGTTAGGATTACAACATACCTGAAGCTTGATGTTGTACGTCCTATTCAGATTTCTCTGAACCTTCATCAAAAATCTCTTTTTCTGATCATATAGCCTCAATATCCCATAGGCTATTTCAATCTTACATCCTTCTTCATCCAACTGACCCAAGCTAAGAAGATTGGTCTTCAACTTAGGCATATAGAAAACATCACAAAACGTTTTCTTTTCACCTGTCTTACTTACCACAGTCACATTACCCTTACCTTTGATTTCGATCTCGGATCCATCACCAAACTTCACTTGATCCGAAAATCGTTCATCCAAGGTAGTAAAAAACTCTTTCTTTCCTGACATATGATGACTTGCACCATTGTCTAAGTGGCACGTTCCTTCATTCTTTTCATCCTTTTCAAACACACCAGGGATAACCCTCTTTTCATTCAAACTTACTTTTTTTATTGAACAAACCGCCATGAATAAAGAAGGATCAATATCATCTTCCTTCTTTGTCAAATTCACTTCTTCATTCCCTTTGCTTGGCTCTTTACATTCATTTTAGTAGTGCCCAATCTTATCACAGTTGTAGCATGTTACGTACTTCCTTCTATCTTGCCATTCTCCCAGGTTACTTTCCAGTATTCAACCCGTTCATCATTTCATCTTGGATTCCCTCTTCCTCGCCCATTATATCTTCCACGGCCTCTACCACGTCCTCGGTAGTTTTCAACTTCTTTTCGGTTTGGGTGAACATGAGCTGACTTTGGGATGAACTTCCATTCAGATTCTTGAACTTGTTTCTTTCTTCATATACCTTCAAACGTCCAACCACATCTTCAAACACCATTGTTTTGATGTCTGCGAGTAGCTCCATCGAAGAAACAACAGGTAAATATTTATCTGGCATAGAGTTCAAGAATTCTTACTAAAACCTCTTCTTCTACCGCTCCCAAGCTTTTGTACTTTGACTGTACTCCACCCAACTTTGCTGCATAATCATCAATACTTTCTGTCTCCCCTATCTTCAATCCATCTAACTCGACTCTTAGCATTTGAACACGAGCTTTCTGAGTTCTTTCTGAACCAAGATAACGAACTCTTAACGCTTCCCAAACATCTTTCTGAATACTTGGCCATCTGAAGCATCACGTCTTCAGGTAGGGTTTGGAAGATGACAACCAACGCCATAAACTTCTTTCTTTCTTCAATTCCTACACCCTTTTCTTTATCAATCGCATCATGCAAACCGTTCGCACCCAAAATAATTTTCAGCATAACTGACCATGACGCGTAGTTGGTAGAAGTTAACTTCGGTGCTTGCAAAACAAAACCACCTATCGATTCTTTCACCGTTCCTGAGCTTCCTGCTTCTTTATCATTGGCCATCTCGATGATCGAACTTTTTTTTTTCTTTCGAATCAAGAAGTGGCTAAAAATCAAGCAATAAAGTTGCTCGTTCTTCCTCTGGATCGATAAACGCAAAAGTAAACTATATGTTGACTTTGTGTGTCATACAAGACAAAACACAAATTTTTTAATTAATAATTCACACAATTTCTCAATTTCAAAACTGATGGTGACCACCTCTTACGTTGTATATGCTTTGCTAAAGACAAAAAAAAAAACAAATTTCTTTTTCTTATTCTTTATCGAACTCAATAGTGGGAACACAAATACCCTAACGAACTTCTGATTAAACTAAAGGCTTCCGACACAAGCCTTTCTCCGAGCGATTGGCTGGAGACGACGCTGGAAGTTTCACGTGTGTAACGAGCCGTAGCTCTGATACTAATTGTTGGCCCAGACGGATCAAACAATCAGATATAACACACAAACAAACAAACGAACGAGCACAGATATTTGGGGTGACGACCCGCGAATCTTTTCATATAACCAAACGAACTTATCAAACGAACTTCACGAACATAAAAAACTTACATGGAGAATAGACTTCTTGACTCACACAAATAAAACTAATAATCTAGACCTTATTTATAGATAAACTAAACTTACTCTCCAAGCCAAACCTAACTTGTTAAACAAGACAACCTTATTCTAGTTTAATCCATATTAAAATAAACTTACAAAACAAACCCTCAACTTTATTAATAATTCATGATTATTCTTCAAATATAATAAAATATAGCTAGCTAGGCTTATAAGCTGCGGTTTGTAAATCAATTCGACTACTGAAGTGGGGAACTAAGAACCCTCTTGCGAAGATAACGAGCATATTGGTTGGGACAATGTTTTCCTGAAAGAAGGCCTCTGGTTGAGATGTTTCAGTGTTCTCTTCGCATACAGTTTCCGATATATGGGTGCTGCTCTTTCTTTAAACTTTAGTATGCCAAAGAATAGCAAACGGTACGAGGTGAGAATGGCTACAACAACTGATAAGTCCCACCACTTAGAGTGTTCAACTGAAATTCCAAGCATGGTGCTTAGGATGAATTCACCGGATAGTTTTGCGTCCCCTTGAAATGGACCGTCAAATTCCATTCCAATCATGTCATTCTTCAATGCTCCCTGTCAAAATGTCAAAAAATAAAAACTGTTATATTCCTATATCTATCAAGTGACGTGATCAAATCAATTGATTATGAAAAAACAAGTCATGCTTGGTCAATATATTGGAGTGATGGCCTCCATACAATTAGATTGCACATAATTTATACTTAATAGATATTTGTCATTGTATTGTATTTATATCTATCATTATAATTGAACAATTTGTGGTTTTATAAAATATTAAAAACGTTAATAATATCATTGTATTGTGAATGTTCTAAAGACTTTAATCTTGGAAGTCAAATATAAGTTAACTGGAGCAATGATGTATCAACAATAATAGTTAGTCAATAGCAACTATTTTACTGGTTGATATGAACTATAGTGTTGGTAGTAACTATAAAGGAATATTGGTCAAATCATCACCATATTTAGAAAGTAAATCAACTGCAATGTCTTTGCAACATTCTTTGGCTTTTCCTTATTTTTCATCTTTGACTTATTAGTATATAAGACCTAGTATCATTGTAATATTATTCAGAAATAAATCAACAACATGTTTTTGATATCATAGAAATTCAGATGGTATCAGAGTAGGATTGAACCTGCCAAACTCAAACCCTAAATCAGCCACTATGAATGGAAATGAAGCTGAACGTTGTACTTTCTGTGGAAAGGAGGGACATAATCGAGACGGATGTTTCAAAAGAATCGGTTGCCCGGAGTGGTGGCCGGGGAAAGGAAAGGCTGAAAAGGGTAATTTGGGGGCAGAAGTGGAATCGAGTCCCATTCTGGGTCTCAACAAGGAGCAATACAAAACCTTCCTTCAACACTTTTCAAGAACCGGAAACGTGAATAAAGACAAGATACAGTCCGTTGCTAACATGACTAGTAAGTATTTTGATGATGATGAATGGGTTATTGATTCGGGGGCCACAGAACATATAACTTATAGAACCGATATACTAAAAAATAAAACAAAGTATCATCACGAAACATCAGTCATGACTCCTAATGGCGACACCGTTCCGGTTGAGGATGGGGGTAATTATACCCTCCCAAGTGGTAATAAGATTGAAGGAGTTCTATACATTCCAAAGTTTAATTATAATATTGTCAGTTAGCTGTTTGACACAAAATCTTCAATGTGCTATGACCTTTTTTCCCGATTTTTGTGTTATGCAGGCTTCTTTCGAGAAGCTTGATTGGTGTAGGTAAGTACAAAAAGGGTTTATATAAAATGGGGATATTTGGGGACGAAAGAAAGGCTATGGCAACAACGATTGATGTGTGGCACAAAAGATTGGGTCATCCATCATAAAATAAATTTGCTCGAGTAGATTTTCTTAAAAATGTTTCTTTTAAGAATAAAGAAGATATTTGTGATTCTTGTGAAAAGGCCAAGCAGACCAGAAAGCTTTTTCCTGCTAGCTCAATTAAAACTAATGGTTGCTTTGAGCTTATACATTGTGATATTTGGGGTAGATATCGTACCCCTTCATTTACAGGTGCAAACTATTTTCTAACAATAGTTGACGACTTCAGTAGAGCGGTGTGGGTCTTTCTTATTAAACATAGGAGTCAAGAGAGCAAATGCCTAATAGATTTTCACACAATGGTTGAAAACCAATTTGAAAAACGTATCTAAAGGGTAAGGTGTGACAATGGCGGTGAACTTACGTCAAATTTTATGGTAGACTTCTATGAAAAAAAGGGAATTTTACTAGAAACTACTTGTCCACACACACCCCAACAAAATGGGGTGGTGGAACGCAAACATCGGCACCTACTTGAAATGGCTCGGGCCTTAATGTTTGAGGCAAATTTATCAAAACGATTTTGGGGTGAGTGTGTCTTAACAGCGGCTTATGTTATCAATCGATTGTCTTCAAAAGTTATAAAGCAAAAGGCGCCTTATGAGTTAATATCTGGCCAAAAACCCGAGTACAATCACATGCGGGTCTTTGGTTGTTTGGTTTATTATAGAAGCAACGAGATGAGAGGAGACAAGTTTAAGTTGAGGGGGAGACTTGGAGTTTTTATGGGATATCCACCGGGGACAAAAGGTTATAAAATTTTTGATTTGGAGAAAAGAAAAATGGTCATTTCTAGAGATACAAAATTTCATGAAGATCATTTTCCTTTCTCAAGTATTAAACAAAATGAAGACAATTTTGATCTCTTAAGCTCCTTACTGTCCCTACCGAGCAGGCCCATGTTTTAGACGAATAAGATGATTATGTATTCCACATAGTAGAGCATAATAGTGGAGAAAATGAACATAAACACCAAACCCACGTGGGTCTCAACCAAAATCAAAACAAAGAAGTCCCAAATGATAATAGACATGAAGACCAGGCCCATGTGGGTCTCGACCAAACTCACCAAAATGAGGACCAAAATGAAATCTTGGGCCATGAAAATTTTCTAAATCAAGAAGAGTCTGCTGCTGAACAAGAAATAGAAACCACCACCACTGAATATGTGACAATAGATAATCAAGAGCCTGTGACTAGGGTGAGAAGAAACCGCTCTCAACCGAAACGATTAAACGATTTTATTGTGAAGCTCCCCCCATCTATAAACCCTTCACAACCCGTACTAAATCAAGAATCCTCAATGGTCCACCCTATTGCTAATTACATTTCTTATGAAAAAATCTCTAAACCTCACAAAGCATTTTTTTTTAACAGCCATTAGTTCAAACAATGAGCCAAAATTTTTCAAACAAGCCATGCGGGATGAGAAATGGATAGAGGCGATGTAAAGGGAAATACAAGCACTCGAGAAAAATAAAACTTGGACGCTTGAACGATTGCCCAATGGAAAATGTGCTATAGACTCCAAGTGGGTTTATAAAATTAAATATAAACCAAATGGGGAAGTGTGATGATACAAAGCCAGGATCATTGCGAAAGGCTACACGCAAACCGAAGGCGTAGATTATCACGACACCTTCTCTCCGGTAGCTAAACTAGTTATCGTCAGAGCACTATTGGCCGTAGCCGTCGAAAATGAATGGTTTGTTCACCAACTTGACGTAAATAACGTGTTTTTTCACGGAGACCTTAATGAGGATATTTACATGAAAATTCATTAAGGATTCGCTAAAGACAACGAAACAAGAGTCTGTAAACTAAAAAAGTCACTCTACGGTTTAAAACAGGCTTCACATAATTGATACCAAAAGTTTACTATGGTCCTCATTGGGCTAAGCTTTAAGCAATCCAAGGCCGATCATTCCCTCTTTGTATACAAAGAAAGGGATACCTTTATTGCCATTCTCATCTATGTTAATGATGTGAACATTATGGGAAATGACATGCCCAAAATCCAACAACTAAAGACCAAACTTGATGAAAAGTTTAGTATCAAAGATCTTGGGACCCTAAAATATTTTCTAGGCATTGAGGTAGCTAGAACGTCAAAAGGATTGGTTCTAAGTCAAAGAAAATACACTCTCGACATTCTTAAAGACACCGGCATGGAAGGATGTAACCAAGTGCCTTTCCAATCGAGCAAAACTTGCGATTAAATAAAGACGAACAGGGACCTAAAGTGGATGATAACCAGTACAATCGATTAATAGGAAGACTCTTATATCTACAAGTCACAGACCTGACATAGCATACACGGTCAACGTACGAAGTCAATTCGTCTCGGACCCACATCAAAGTCACCTAGATGCTGCCAACAGAATCCTACGGTACATTAAAGCCACTCCCGGTCAAGGCATCATCTTGCCACGCAACGGAGGAACTGAACTTGTTGCCTTTTGTGACTCGGATTGGCTCGGATGCCCCTTTACAAGGCGTTCCAAAAGTGGGTATCTCCCACTTCTTGGAGGTGCACCGATATCATGGAAAACAAAAAAGCAATCTGTCGTACCTCGATCTTCAGCGGAAGCCGAATATCGCGCTATGACGACCACCGTTAGTGAAATACTATGGACACGTTGGCTTCTTAAGGAACTCGATGTCGTTTCCATTGGGCCTACGAATCTCTTTTGTGATAACCAAGCGGCTCGTCATATAGCCAACAATCCCGTCTTCCACGAGCGAACAAAGCACGTTGAAATGGATTGTTAATTTGCTCGGGAAAGAGTAGAAGCACAGGAAGTATGACCCATGCATATCGATACCAACATGCAACTTGCTGATATATTCACAACTAGATTTTATCTCCCGTATTACGGGGGTTGTTTTACATTATTCGTTTTTAATATTTATATATGTATATTTGGATTTTAATTTTATTTATTGTAAGAGAGTTAATAATTAATATACTTGAGTTTTGATGATGAAATGGTTTCACAAATAAATGATATGTTATAATCTGGTTTAAAAGCTATCTGGGTTTGGTGATACCATTACCCGTTTATTTTCTTTATTATAAAATTGTTTCTTAATTATAAATAATATCTTTTTTTAAATAAAATAGGATATTAATTTTTAGTATATTCCTATTTTATAGGATTTTTATATCAAATATTTGATCAGATTATTTTTTAATATAATTAGATGTTATAACCCGTTTAAGAGCTATCTGGGTTTGGTGAGACCTTTACCCGTGAATCCGGGTCAAATGCGTGAGAAGCCTTCATTTACAAATAAAGTAATCTAATGGTTTGAGAGAATGGTTGTTTTACATTTTTTGTTTTTTAATATTTATTTTTTGGATTTTTAATTTTCTTTATTGTAAGAAAGTTAATAATATACTTAGCGTTTGATGATGAAAGGGTTTCATAAATAAATAATATGTTATAACCCGTTTAGAAGCTATCTGGATTTGGTGACCCATAATCCGCTTATGTTTTTACTATAAAATTGTTTATTAATTATAAATAAGGGTTAGGTTCAAATAAGAAGTTTGATTTTCCTAAGAAGGCTAGGAAGGAGAGTATTTTAGTCTAACACTTTAATATCAAAACCCACTTACTTTAATCTCAAAACCCACTTAAATTAATTTCAAAAATCCACTTACATAAAATCCAATTACATTTTCACTCATCTCTTACAACCACCACCACTCCAACGCCCACCGCCACCACCTCGGCGGAAAAGTCCGGAAAAACACAATGAAAAAATACACTATTAAAAAAAACACAATGATAAAAACACAATCAAAAACACAATTGCATGATACAATGTAAATAACACAATGGAAAAAACACAATGAAAAAAAAAACACAATAAAAAATACAATTGTATAACACAATTTTGTAAAACACAATTCGGTAAAACACAATTTGTAGAAAACCCATTAATTTTTTTTAATTTTTATATTACAATATGGTACTCATATAAAAGATAAAAAGACACTCGTTATTATGGTGAATTTGTTTTTCAATAAAAACGTCGTAAAAAAGTTATGGACGTTTTAAAATGATGGGGGAATTTGGCATGTGCCTTGCATGTGGAGAGAGAAAGTCAACAAATGTGTTATTCCTTTTATGCCCTTTACCTTGTGTTCACACTTGATTTCCCCCTAAACTAATCTCAACCCTCCATATTCAAAATCAATAGACAAGATTATTTCTTATCCTTCCTACAAAAAGTATACTTTCTATTATAACCTAACCCTTATAAATAATATCTTTTTCTTTTTAAATTGGATATTAAATTTTAGTATATTCCTATTTTGTAGGATTTTCATATCAAATAATTGGTAAGATTAAGTTTTAATTTAATGAGATGTTATAACCTGTTTAAGAGCTATCTGGTTTTGGGAAGACCCATACCCATGAATTTGGGTTAAATCAATGAGAGGCCTCCATTTAAAATTCAAGAAATCTGGTGGCTTTCATAAAAAGGGGGAGCGACTACATCACGACACATAGGATTTTTTGGTTTTTGTTTATATATATCATAGATAGGACTAGGTGCTCAACAATTAAAGTTTCTTCTTGACAAGGTGGGCATTTGCAATCTACATGCTCCACCTTGAGGGGGGAGTAAAGGAATATTGATCAAATCATCACCATATTTAGAAAGTAAATCAGCTTCAATGTCTTTGCCACATTCTTTGGCTTTTCCGTATTTTTCATCTTTGACTTAATAGTATAATATAAGACTTTGTATCATTGTAATATTATTCAAAAATAAATTAACATGTTTTTATATCATATAAATTGAGAAACTATAGTGGTCGGTAGCATTGGATATTGGTAGTAACTAATGCTGACACGATCTGTTACTTTACAATGTTTTAGGGGATGAAAGTATAAATTCTCTTTTCTTTGAACTTTTGCTAGATATAATTAATGTTAGTTAGAGATCAAGAGAGTTCACACGCGATGAGGAGACAATATTTTTCATATAATTCTGATGAGCAGAAAAAGGGTTGGTGATATTTTGATTCATTTCAATTTTTCTATTCTCATTCTTACTTTCTTTGGTGTTTAAAGTGGAACCGATTCAGATTCACTTTCAACATCATCATCATCATCATCATCATCATCATCATACTCAGTATATCCCACCAATAGCAATGCTATGGTAGGGTCTGAGGAGGGTAAGATGTAGACAGCCTTACCTCTATCCCATAGAGATAGAGAGGCTGCTTCCGGTGAGACCCCCGGCTCGATAGTAGTTTTGAATCAAGCCTTGGACATAAGACACATAACACTCAATCATCGGGACACCGGCTGATTGGTGCATGTGCCCTTGTCTTTCGGCTATCAACGCCACCACATGATGCCTGATTAACCTTCCGCCACTTTTAACGTTATTTTCACGTGATTAGTAAAATAACGTCAAAATTAGTGCAATTTTACTTTTGCCGACCCAAGGGTTCACACATATATACATTATATGTGCGCACCGCAAGCAAGGCGTATTCACTTTCAACATAATGCAATTATTTAAAGCCGAAGTGTATACAAATTGCATATATGTAGTATCTTGTAAGCATTTTAATTTGAGGATTACCTGTAATGCCCATGACAAAGAATTGATATAGGAAACCGGATACCGCCAAAACAGTTTGGGAAGATCAGGGGGGAGACGGAAGAATCCTGCAGTCATCATCATAATACCCTGCATGAAAAAGAAAATGGTACTAAACATGCATATCTTTAGTGTACGTAGCATTCAACATTAGCTAGCGTTTATTCTTACAATGAAACCTGAACCAGTAATGATTCCCATCATGAAGTTGGGAACAAGTGAAGCAATAACCATCATGCAGCTTTCTACCACAGCAATGGAGAACAGAAGATCAAGACAGGCATAGGCGATATGGGAGAAACCCGATTGAAATTTCACCATGTTATATGTTACAATTGCAGTAACAAACGCCATAATTGTCAAGAATGGGATAGAAGAGATGAAGTTCGAAAGCATAAACACGGCTACCCCATAATGTCCATTAAGCCTCTCTCTGTGAAAGACCTGGATATGGCACAACATGCATTAAGAATAATTCAGATATTTCTAAACGTAACCCCCCTCTCTAACCAACTTTGGAGTATGTTCGGCAAGTGGGAGGGGGGGGGGGAGGGTTATGTACAGACAGACCCTAAAACAAAGCTCGTTAATAATTAAGAAATGGATTGAAATTGTCAACAGGTGTAATGCATACTTTCATTTCTTCAGTGAACGAGGGGAAGCCTCCAATGGACATGAAAATCATAAAACCCGAGATAAATCCTGCACAAGCTCCACGTGCCACTGTCGCATGGTAGCTTGTGCCGATATTGAAAAACACAGTGCCTACACAGAGTGAAACAGCAAGGTAGACCACTATCCTCAACCAGTAGTATCCAATATCTCTAGACATGTTAATGAAAGATCTTTTGGTTAATGTTGTAAGTTGCTTCCACAAAGTGGCTTGGCTGCCACTTTGTGCTTCAATGGTAAGCCCTTCCTACCAATCAAAACCACTTCTTGAGTTATTACATCATCTTTAGAGATGAAATATTGCCTAAGAACAAGAGTGATTGAGTTTTAAAATCATCTAAGTAATGGGTTTGTTTATGTCCAAATATATATAAAAAGAAGTGCATAGTATTGTTTGGAGAAAGTGCTAGTTAGAAGATTTCCTAGTTTAGTCTTATTGGAAATCTAGCATTCGACGCATCATATTAACTAATATTTTCGTTTTTCCCACAAGGAGCTCACTGAATTAGTTTTAAGTTTCCCTACAGGTCATCCATCCTTGGATTACCCTACCTGAGTATGACTATTTATGGAGTTCTCTTCTCATCCGCATTCACTGCGCCCAGAGCGCGTTAGTGATCGATATTCGAGATGGGACATACGCTCGGTATCTCATGTGAACATGACTGGCCGATGTAGGATCGCCTAAGGTGTCACACAAAAATTACTTTCACTACCATATGTTTAAGAAGGCAAATCCAGTGGCACATTATTAACTAGTATATAATAATCCTTCTACCACTCATAACGGAAGTGAAAATTATAAGAGTGTGATTGGTCGCCTTGATAGTATGGATTATTATTTGCAAGTGGGCCATAGTTTTGATCATTAAATTCCAATTTTCCTTATAAGGAATTAAGGATGATGGTTAATTGCAACAAAACACGTATAATGGTTTAGAAAGCCAATGTTTATGAGAAAGTCCAGAATCATGAAACTTTTGAACTTACAATTGATGAGATTTCTTGAATTCTTATTCTTGCGGTAGTTTCATACTCAGAGCACTTGTATTTATGAACAAGCATTGCTTTGATCTCTGCTGTTAATGCATGAGTTGTGGATATGGATTTCATGTCCTGCAATGTAACACGCAAACTTTGGTTGTAATGCATTTTGTATATTAGAAGCCTGTTAAATATGGCAAGCAAAATTTGGTACCCGGAGCCTTTGAGAACCTTGCAAAGTTGCATTCACCCTATCGAAGTCTGAATTTATACAACGAAGAAAGTGATCCGAAGGATTTCTTCTACTCGGGCATGGTACCCCCACGTCAGAAAAGAACTAAAATCATCATGACAGAGTATATATAGTGAAAAGGTAACAATGGAAGTTAAATTAGTTATTAATCACTAATCAATTATATGCTTATATATATTTTCACAATCATATATATGTTTTAGTTGTTATACCTTCAATGCCGTTTTGGCTTCACCGAAAAAGACTGTTTCACCACCCGATAACAAAAACAGGTCATCGAAAAGGGCAAAGACTTCACTGCTTGGTTGATGGATTGAGGACACAATGGTAAGGTTAGCCTCTCGAGCCATGTTTCTAAGTGCCTGAATGACAAAGAAAGCTGCCGCACTATCAATGCCACTAGTGGGTTCATCTAGAAACAAGAGGCTTGGTCGAGTCAGAATCTCAAGTGCAATGCTGAGTCTCTTCTTTTCACCACCACTTATTCCTCTAGAATGCCAGTTGCCAATGACATTATGAGCACATTCTTGAAGACCCATCTCCATAATTGTTCTATCAACAATATCATTTACTTGATGTGTGTTTAGGCTTCCTGGTAACCTTAGTTTTGCTGAGTAGATCAGAGTTTCTCTAACCGTGAGGGTTCCGAGTAGTATGTCTTTTTGGGTCACATAAGCCTTGGTCATTGATAATAATTAATATATTTGAAAACCATGTCGATATGAGAGATTTTTTCTTTATCAAAATGGGGGTGGTGGTTAAATTATACCAAAATGGATAATTTGAAAATTTTTAAATATATATAAACGAAATCTTTAAAAACTTTTTGGTTGTTCCCTATATTCTCTTAAGTCATCAGATTGCTTTATTTATAAATGGAGGATTAGGCTCCCATGTATTTGAGCGGAATTTACGGGTATGGGTCTCAGCAAACCTAGATATAGGGATGAGATCGGTACCGTACCAGTACCGACCAGTTCCGGTCCCAAAAATCGCAAATTTTTGGTACCGGTACCGAAATCTTCGGTTCAGTACCGGTACCGGTACCAAAAGTAAAAAATTCGGGAAATACCGGTACCGGTCCCGATCCCGATACCGAAACTCAAATCTTTGGCACTGATTTGGTTGCCCATCCCTACCCAGATAGCCCATTAAACGGACTATACATCTCATTAAATTAAAAATTAGTCTCATCAAATATTTGATATGAAACCTATAAAATAGGATTACTAAAAATTAATCTCCGATTTTTTTTAAAAAAAAATATTTTTTATAATTAAGAAACAGTTTTATAGTAAAAAAAAAAATAAGCGAGTCATGGGTATTATCAAACCCAGATAGCTTTTAAACGAGCTTATAACATCTTATTTATTTGTGAAACTTTTTCATCATCAAACTCTAAGTATATTATTAGCTTTCTTACAAGAAATAAAATTAAATTTAAAAAATATATATAAATACTATAAACGAATAATGTAAAACAACCCCCGTATTACGGAGGGATAAAATCTAACATTTAATAAAATAAGTTTTTTTTTTCTAAAGTCACGTCTATTATTTTTTTAAATTCATATATTGCTGTTTTTATAAATAGAAATCTTGAATATAAATTATTTTTTAACTTATAAGATTAGGAGTGAAAACATGTAACTTTAAAAGATGAAAAAAAAATGATATTAGTAAATACTTTTCAAATTACCCTTTTTTATTAATTGTTTTTCCCCAACCCCTATTTTGGTAAAAATCTTGTCGATGTGATATATGAAGAAAAACTTATGCGTAAACCAAACAAAATTATGTAATAACATCCCTAGATTTTGTGAGGAAGAAACATATGCATACTAAAACAAATTTGTTACTAATACTTCATCATTGGTGATAGAAACCTTTTGTGTCTACTAGTATATGCCACTAAATCCGGTGACTAGTTAGTAACATAATTCCTTTGTCTAAGTGAAGAGACTTTGACTTCATAAAGGCTGAAAAGCCCCATACTATTTGCACATGTGTCAACCTTTAATTAATTGTTGTAACCAAAGATGAAATTTGAGTTAAGTGTCATGTTGAAATCTGTGGTTTGACCAACTATGCAACTTTAGTACGTATATTTTATTTATATATTTACCATAGTTTCAAAAAACTTGCATTTTTAGTACTTTTTTTTAACTCCGTCTATTTTATCAGTTAAGTCAAGGGTACTTTGGTAATTTTATAATTTTCTTAAAATTTTCTTTTATTTTAAATGTCTTCCCCCAATCCCCCCTTTTTAAGCCGGCGCCATTCACCCCCATCGGAAGTCCACGGCCGAAAACTACTTCAGTTCGTCAGCGAACGCACCAGGTTTGTCGGAAATGTTCGTGAACTCCATCGTCGTCGTCGTTTTGTACTGAACCATCATAAGCCTAATCCTTTGCTGCTCGTTCTTCTCCACCATTGTCGGATACTGTGGCGGAACCCTAGCCGCTATAGTCATCGTCGTCGTCATCGTCATCGCCATCAATTGAACCAGATTGTCGCCGACGCTGCTGCTACTGCCGGAGATATGGCAGCAGGCATCAGCCTTCCTAACCGCCATCATCGATGACCTTGGAAGAACGAGCAGCGACGGATTAGGCTTATGATGGTTCAGGACGAAGCGACGACGACGATGGAGTTCACGAACATTTCCGGCAAACCTGGTGCGTTCGCTGACAAACTGAAGTAGTTTCCGGTCGTAGACTTCCGGTGGGGGTGAATGTTGCCGGCATTTAAAAGGGGGGATTGGGGGAAGGCATTTAAAAGAAAAGAAAATAATAAGAAAATTACAAAATTACCAAAGTACCCTTGACTTAACTGATAAAATAGACGGAGTTAAAAAAATACTAAAAATGCAAGTTTTTTGAAACTGGGGTAGTCATTTGCATAAAATAAAATATAGGTACTAAAGTTGTATAGTTGATCAAACCACAAGTACCAAAATGACACTTAACTCATAAAATTTTGTTGTAACAAATAAGTGATTTTTAGTAGTAGATCATAATAAGGAAATTAGTTCCTTTTGATCAGTGTTCGTGGTTAGTCTGTATCTATATGGGTACTCACAACAGCACCGTAGTCAAGGCGCTTTAGCCTTCCATTGTGAAGAACATTCCCGGTCATGATAACGTTTCTGGCTAGTCTTCCTGCATGCATGTATAAATTAAATATAAATTGCAACAAAATAATATAAAGGAAAAAAAACAAAACAAAACAAACAAAAAGCAAGCGCACCACTTTAATCTATAGAATTATAGTCAAAGGCTAAAGACAACTACAGATAAGTAGTACAATTTGTATAAATTTTAAAATTTATTAGTTATACATTATCAAAATTACAACGGAAGTGCAAATTTTGAAGTCTTATATTTATTTCTACATATTGTGATACTAACATAGTTACACACGAGTGTCTAAACAGAAATTTATCGTTCAAAAAATTGATCGCATAGTTGTCAAATACCCGATTACTTTTCTGGTTTTTAAGTTTCTCAACTTTCATTTTATATGATTATAAAATTTTGAATTGTAATCATCCAAAACACAACTCACCCGAAAACCAATTTTAGATGACAAATGCTCAACTATTTACACTTATAATAGATCTTATTTTGATTTACAAGTCTCATACAACTTCATAATGTATTAATATAATTCATTTTGTTTTAGGACTTACAAAATATATTAATATTTTTTTAGTACAGATAAATAAACATGACAATAGTTTTGAGTAATTGGGTAAGTGCCACTCGACTCATCTATTACCGTACATATTCCAAATTCGCCGAAAAGTTTTGTAATGAATATCATACATTCATATCTGGTCTAATCCTGATTTATTGTCCAACTACATGTCCTCAGTTATTTTTCATTTTCTTTTTCTTTTTTTTTCCTCTTTTGATCATCATTTTCCCAATTTTGTTCAATATAAAAGTATAGATATCCTATCATTCATTGCATATGAGTGAAGTTTTTATAATATATGAAGTGGTTTAAGGCGTTGTAAGTGAAAAAAAAAAAATATATATATATATATAATAATTTTTCTGTATATTTAAAAAGTTCATGTTTTACCCTATAATTTTTTTAATATCTTTTAAAAACTGGTAGAGTGAAGGAGATGAAAAATGTAATGATAAATGTATAAGAAAATATTATTTAGAAACGTGAATAGAAAACGTAGTATCTATAGTGTAGCGTAACTAGGTTAAAACTTATGTTTCATACAGGTGGAAAATATAATAAAATAAAAAAAGTACTATATATAATATGTATGTCAGTTATTTCATATAATAAATTTTCATTATAAGTTTTTTAATAAGTTTTTGATATATTTAAGCACTATTAATTTTAAGTTGCAAACAAAACCTTGGTGTTTGATTTATTTTAAATATAAAACATTTATATCGATATTATTATATTAAATAGTATGTGTATAAAATGATATTTATAAAAAAATACTTTCACGTATTTAAAAACTAAATTTACAAATACTAAGGTTTTATTGTAAAAGAAAATAAATAAAAAAGAAATTATGTTCATAAAATACAAAGAGAAATAATGAATCTTAAATAGTTGAGTTAGAGAGATATAAAAAGACAATGTGATTAGATAAACAATGTATAACTATATATAAGATAAGTATGCATTGATATTAAACAAAACATATATATAAATAAAAGTGAATCAAAATTCAAAAGTTAAAATGATTGTGATAATTATACTTTTTCTTTTCATGTTAATTTGAATTGGAAAATTTTATTTACTATCAAAATTCTTTTATAACGAGAAAAGTATATATTTTAAAAATACAAATTGATATTAACATAGATTTTAACCTCAAATAGTAAATGCAACAACAAAATTCAAGGCAATGTTCAGGGTCGGCCATAAGAGTGGGGGGGTGGTCGACCGCCCCTCGACCAGACAACCTGCTAGACTAGATTTTTTTTTTTAATTTATATATTTGATGTAAACAAATATGTACTTCTAAACTTTAAACTCAAGTACATAATCGCTAGTTTGGTATAGTGATAAAAGTGTATCGCTCTCAACTAAAAGGTTGCGGGTTCTAGTTTCACTTGAGACATAAATTTTTTTGAACAACCAAATCATAACCAAGTAAGATAACTTAAAAATTTTAATGTTAAAAAAATTTTACAGGCAAAATTTTATTTTGTGCATTTGGCCAAAAAAAAAATTAATACATCTCAGAGACAACATTCATTCTGTAATCCTCTATAATTCTCTTTGACCTCTTTAATGTGCAAAAGTTGTAGCTCTTTTTAAGTTGCTTTGAACTTGAAAACAAAAACGCTTTTCATATTACATAAAGCAGTCCTCAACAGCAACATGATTTTCTACTTAGTCAACAACAACGTAAGAACTTTTTATAGCATCCAATTTAACATATAATAAAATAAGGTGGTAACAATATAATAGAATATGCATAAGGTCATATGAATTTTGAACTGATCATAACTTTTTCGATTATATTATATGCATGTCCTCTATCATGCTTCATCTTAAAAAGTCAATGTAAATTCAAGTCCAACTTGCATAGCAATTCTAATAGAAATTCTCTACGGTTTGATAAATATTTGGTTGTGAATAATAGCTAAAAATAAGGTGATTCAAAATAAAAGGGAAAAAATAATATAATTAAAAAATAAGCTAAACTAGATAAATTCGTATAAAGGTAGTTCATTACAGTAAACAGCTAACAACATAACGATAGCAAGAAAGATAAAAATATATCTTTCCGAAAGGTTGTGTGATTAAACCAACATATATGGTTAGAGATAGATGGATATGTGATAAAAATGTAAGATAACTGAATCCTTATATTGTTGAAAATAAAATGACTTACCTTTTGAATGACTTTATTACAAATTAGAAACCACAATTAAATGATTGTATTTTATGATTTTTGAAAATGTCGTAACTCTAATATATTTGAAAACGGTTTTATATTAAGAAAATGTCAATACATAACCATATTTAATTAAACATAACAATTATTTGATTTTGGTTAATAAGAGTAAGAAAAGAAAAGCTATAAATCGTTTGAATATCATACAATTTATATATTATGAGTTATGAAAATGACAACAATTAAATATAACTTTGGTTTTATACTTGAAGAGAAACATATTTATATATGTTTAGTTGATAAATATAACACAATTACCACTTAAGTGGAGTAGGTAGGCATCTTTACTTTGAAACATAATGTCCTAGTATGATCGATACTTGTATTACACAATAATTTAGTTTTCACCTGGGTTCGATATATGTATTACATAATAATTTATTTTCAAAATTTTTATAAAGCTTTAGTGCCATGGAAAATGGGCCATGAGTTATAATAGGAAAATGGGTCATGGATCATAATATAATAAGGAAAACGGGTTATGGTTATAATAAAAAAATCAGTCATGGGTCATGATATAATAGGAATAACTTACATGACATCTACATAACATTCTATGTGGAGGACCTAGTTGAATGTCTTATGAACAATATGTATTCTTTTAATAGCATAGTTAGATTTTAGGCTTGGAGATAAAGGAATGCATGTGATTGCTTTAACCTTTCATCTAATTCTTAGTTGGCGTTTGGTATGCAGCAATGATATGAGGAATGAAATGAGTCATTGAAAGGGAATGAAAAAATGAGTGTTTGGTTGGTCAATGAAATGGAATCAATATGATTACCTATGAAATCCCATTCCACAAAAATCATTAATTCCCACTCCTTTTTTTTCATTCAATTCCTTTTTCACATACTCTCTCAACAATACCACCTAGCAACCACCACCACCAACTAACCCCCCCCCCCAACCACCTGACCACACTACTGTCGCCGCCACGAGGACTGCTTGACCACTGCCACCTGACCGCCTTCACTACCATCACCATCGCCACCACCACTGCCTTCGCGCGTCACCACTTCTACTGCTTAACATCGCCACCATCATCGCCGCCACCACCACTACCACAGTCTGAACACCACCGTCGCCACTGCCACCGCCACCACCATCGCCATCTTCGACGTCTCCATCGTCGTAATTGCAATTTTGTTATTTTGAGATAGGAGTATTTTTATCATTTCCATTTCATTCATGTTTTTTTTATTGGCTACCAAACTAGGGATAGGCAAATTCGGTACTAGTACCGACGGTACCAAAGTTTTGAGTTTCGGTATCGGGACCGGTACCGGTATTTCCCAATTTTTTAACCTTTGGTACCGGTACCGAACCGAAGATTTCGGTACCGGTACCGATACAAAAAATTGGTGATTTTCGGGACTGGGATTTTCGGGACTTGGACCTGTCGATACCGGTACGGCCCCGATCTCATCCCTATACCAAACAATATAAAGTAATAATTTATTTCCTTTTATGTGTTAACCAAATATAACAAAGGAATGATAATGATTCAATTCATTCTCATGTCTATTCCATTCCATTCACTCTGCATTCCATTACTTTCAACCAAACGTACCCATAGCCTCGAGTTTTGTAAATATCATCCTTAAGATGCATGCTTCATGTTATATACTTTTAATTTTAATCTTCATCCAAAGTAAAATTAAAGTGCTCTTATAATAATAGTTGCAACATTTTGTGTAATATTATATGTATATCATTCGAATATACAATACACTAAAGATATACTGTATTTACAAGTGAATATACAATAACTTTTAATAATAACTAATTACATGTTTACCCGTTAGGTATATTTCATTCACTGGTGGATGGATATCTACCTAGTACTGTCACTTTTATCCGAAATCCAACCCGAAAAAACCCGTACCTGAACTAATCCGAACCCGAGAAAAGACTAACCCGAACCGAAGTAATTCGGGTTGGTTCTCGGGTTTGATTTATAAGTTTTGGGTTAACCCAAATAAACTTTTTAGTTTTGAAATTAAATATATTTTTAGGTATAATTGGCTTAGTCTTAGTCACTAAAGTTATTAGAGCCTAATCAACTGTTGTCATTCCAAATATTATGGATCGATTGTTTATTGCTAATTCATGTTTTCTGTTTATTAACAATAGCAACCGTAATCGAACAACTAAATCATGTCTGATTGAAGACGATTAAGTTTCGAGTTAATTACTTAGTTTTACTCTTTTTTTGAATTGTTTTATGACCTTATCAAGTTATGTTGGTTTATTATATGATTATTTGTGTTACGAGCAAAGAAGAATAAGTTGTTTTAATTTTAGCATTGAAGTTATTTAAAATTCTTTGTTTTTTGTTTCATTTTCTAGGATACTCGAAACCCGATGAACCCAACCCGAAAAAACCCCAAACCCGAATTACCCGAACCTGAGAAACCCGTGAGAGATTTGAGTTGTGTTTCGGGTTAAGATTTTAAACTTTAAAACCCGAAGAACCCGACCCGAAAAATCCGAAACCCGAAAAATGAACCCGAAGAACACCCCTTATCTACCCATGTATAAATGTTGGTCGAAAGTTTAAACAATATTCAAAAGGGTATAATAAATAAATCATTAAAGACATTAAGTTACAAAACCATCCTTAAAAGTTGCAATACATTCCGATGATGCTTACACAGTGTTAAGCATCACATCCAAAGCATGTAACAAATATTGACTTAAATTGTTCTACTTACCCAACAAACATGATTGATAAAAAGTTCTTTATAAATAAGATAATTACTAAAGTATATTAGAATTCATATATAGTAAAATTACCATTGATTCCATAAAATTGTGTGTTTATTAACGGTTTTCCTCATATATATGTGTCCAAAGTTTGATGAGTTTGTAAAGATACACTTATATGATATACTAATCAAGTTTATGAAATGCGTCACCTCTTCAATTTTATTATTATTATTATTGCTCTTTTTTTAACCTTTAGTATCCAGTTATTATTTTTTTTTCCTAAATTTAAAATTAACTGTTATAAAATTTGATTCAATTAATGAAATTTTTTTCTTCACTGATTTCTTGTACTCAAGTTAATTGAAAAAATAAAATAAAATCATTTATTAGTAACCAATATTGATATACGTTTCATTTAGCTTAATTATATTTAAAATTTATAAATAAGTTATGTATGAATGAAAGAGTGAGGCTAAACGTATCGCCTCCCATCCTTTATTTGTCATACCCCTCCTTTGAACTTTGATTTCCTTCAACAATTTTTTTGACATAATACTACCATTAAGCAATTTTTAAAATTTTATGGTCTATCTTTAAAAGCTTTCTTTTTATTTTTTTTATTTCTATAATGTTTTATTATTATTTTTTTGTTTTTCTCTTTTTTTTTTTTTTGTTTATTATCCTTGATCATAATAATATTTATTATTATCATTGTCAATGCATTATTATATTTATAAAACTATATATAAATATGTGTTTGTGAAATAGTGATACTAATATTGATATTATTAAAACTAAAAAAAATATTAATAATATTTACAATGATAATAATAAAAATAATTACTATTATTTTTATTAATAACAAAATAGTTTTTAATTTCATATATTTAGTGGAGACTATTAAATGAAACAAAATATTTGAAGGACTAATATGTATGTAAATAATGTTAAGAGAAAATAATGATTGTTTTGATAAGTTCAAAGGGGTGTACATTTAGTAAAAGTCATATGAGGAGAATATGTTTAGCAACATCCGAATGAAACATCTAGGAAAAGTTAAGTAATTTAGAGGATTTAAAAAATTTTGAGTGACTAATAAAAGACTTGTGAAACTTGGTTAATATTGAGTGAAGTTTTTCTTTTCTTAAATAAAATTCTGATTTCGAAATAAAGTTATAAATATATATAGCACAATAATGTTTTTTCATGCTTAGTAAACAGTATATATTACAAAATAATTCTTTAATAATGATTAGCAAAAAAAAAAACAAAAAAAAGGAATATGAGATATTTCGGTTCTGAATTGAAGTATATTTTTATCTTTTAAATAAAAACATAGTTAAAATTTGCTTTTAAGATCAAAATAACATAAAATTGAAAGATAGTCTGTCTTGAAGGAAATGTAAAGAGCATTCACTATGTCGACCTACTTTCACATTTTTTTGAGGGCTCAACTTACCATCTCACACCAAAACAATGCAAAGATAATTAACATCAGATGGATAAGTTATATATTGAAAATAAACACACAATATTACTATCCAACTAAAGGAAGGCCATTGATTAAGGTAAATATATAGTAATTATTTTCGTTGTGTAAGAATCAATGACGGGTCCAATGTACAAGTTTTAAGTTGAAGTTTGCCAATCGTAAACAAAAAAATGTATCACCATTTATATTCCCACGTATTAAAATTATATAAAAAAAAATTTACAAATACAACCGAACTTTAAAAAGTGTTACAATTCTATAAAATGTCGAGTCAGACATATAAGTAATCTAATGATTTTAATTAAAAGTCACGCTTAATTTTAAATAAATATTTATATTGTTAATTATCTAACATATGTGAAAATCTAACAAGTATAATGAATCCAAGTTCTATTAATTAAAATAAATCATAACATTTATGAAGTAAATAACTTGGACCTGGCTTGAAACATGAGTTATTTAATAGTTGCATTTAATTTCTACAAGAGTGTGCCAATTACGAAGCTAGCACACGAAGGGAAACTTTTTTTTTTCGACATGCATCCATATTTATTATATCATACTTTTCCCTTTGCTATGTTAAAAAAAAGTTGAATTCTCATAGCATTCTCATCTCATATTCATCTATCCTTTTCTCACTTTTAAATTTAAAAAAAAATCTATTAAAATCTAACTATATCCATACACCATTTGTTTATCATAACCCTAATTATAAAAAGTTGGTATACCAACATTTTATATCATCATTCTTTAAATTATTGTGAGTGAGTAAGCTAAAGATAAAAATGGTAGATGTGTTGTTAGAGATTTTGAAAAAATGAGTATTAAATTTTTAAAAGTATAAATTTTAGTTAAATTATACGATAAAAAATGATATATGAAATGTGAATACTTGATCTTCTAAACTGATTAGTGATTTGGCTTCACGCTCGGATTATTCAAAAAGAATTCAGTTAATTTTTTTTTTAAATTTTTAAATTTTAAAATTTTTCAGTAAATCAGTTTTGAGAATTTTTAAATCATATCAAACAGTTGCCTTAGGTATTTGTGATACGACTCCGTTTATTCGATATCAAGTTTACAACATTGATTGGACTTAATAATACTACAAATGAGATGGTACGTTGGAATTTTTTTTTAACTATCAATAAAATATTCATAAATTAAACTGGTAAGATGTTAGAGCACCGACATTGCTTCTTTATAGTTTCATCATATCTATCAATCGAACTTTAGTTGTGTATAACTTCTCAATAAGCTCAATCTTCTAACTAAACCGAAGCCAAACCGTTAGTAATGGTTTGGTTCAATTTTAAATAGTAATGGTTTGGTCCGGTTTTAAATTTTTTAATAGTTTGATTTTGGCTTACGTTGTTTAACTTGATATACGTCAAACACATAGTCTCATACCGTAATAACTGTTTATTCTTTTAGTATGACAGAAAATAATTTCATGAAATTCATTATTTATATAAAGCCTTTTGAAATTTCTGAAGGACAAAAGATGGATGAAGTTGAAAATTTTACCTAAGTGTAAATTCAAGCACAAAATTACTACAGCCATCTAAACAATGCCAGAAGAATTGCAGTTTTTATGTTTTGTCTGACTGAAATAAAACAAATAGTTATTGCATGCTAAAACACATAGTTCCGGTCTATTTGGAAATCAAACCAGAAACTAGTGTATTAAGTAAAGACAATTATTTATTATTGTTTAGGTTACCATTTTCAGTCTTTTAAAAGGAAATTATTATAATTAAAATATTTTCTATCCGTCAAATGTAACTGCACTAATATTAACATTTTCATGCAAATATTCATTTCAAGACTTGCCTGCTAAAGAATCAAGAAGGGTGGATTTTCCAGAACCAGAAGGACCCATGACTGCCAAAATCCTGGAAGGCTGAGCAAAACCAGTGACTTCATTTAGTATTCGCCGCGTGTGTTTCTTGGAATCGTGGTTCGGAAGCACCACTGTTAAATCTTCCCACATCAAGTAAACATCATCTTCCATTGTATTCACCTCCATTTTCTCTTGCCCTTTGCCATCAACCATTATCACCTCATCTATCTCCATCCCTCTCGCTATATATCTATCTTTCAGTGGTAACAACTATATTGATGCACAAATGCTTCTTAGAATGATAAATGCACACATCTATATATAAATGAGCATGGAGGGTAATATGGTCAAAAGACTTAATTTTACTTTAGACGAAAGTTTTTACTATATTTAATAGATATGAATTGTTAGAGAGGACGGGACACCAATATGGATAGGGTGCATGTTCCAAATCACATGGCAACACCATCGCCACCTCATGTGGGTAGGGTGGCTTCATTCTATGGAAAATGTTTGCCACATAAAAATTGATTCATTATTGGCATTTATTGTACTTGAAGAACTATAAACAAACAAAAAGTTCTAGCGTACTCTTGGGTGAGTATTGCCAGCGATTTTGTGGTTCGTGGTTACTTGAGAGTAAAAATGAAGTGACAGTGCAAGATTGAGCAGTGTATGAGTAGTACCCATAAATGTCCCTTCCCCGCTTACGTATTAATACTAAGAATATGGATCCATACTTCTTTGTATCAACTTGCCATCACAATACTAGGATATGTAATGTAATGTTCGTTACTTTAAAAAAAAAAAAACCGGCCGTTTTGAATTTTTGGTTTTTATTTATAAATATTATATATATATATACATATATATATATATATATATGTGGTTATGTGGCATTTTTTATGGCTTCTCATTCGTTAAACTGACTCGTTTGTTCTTTTCAATATAGTTTTGATATTCGTTCGTCATTGATATAATGTCCACGATGCTTTACGATTATTGTTCGTTCATTTTCTTATTTATTTTGATTATTTATCGAGCCCCCGATATTTAAAGTTTCTATTTAAAACGATCTTCAAACTATACAGGTAGAATACGAAAAATATCCAAGTTTTATAACATTATTTGCATTTCTAATAACAATTTCAAAGTACAAGGTTACATTTGTAAGTTATACTTATACTTAAATTCTATTTAAAAACATGATGAAATTAGGAGGACTTAAAGTATAAAATTCATTATATTAACAAAAAAAGTCAACAGCCCATTTTCCCAACTCACGTTTTTCCGGTGTAAATTCCGACGACCGGAATCTCGGCACCGGCAAGCTCCGTTACACCCTAAAAATGCGCGTTTTGACTCGTTTAATTTGTATAGCGACCATAGACTTCAATAACAAACATTAAGCAACCATAATAACACGTTTAACGGCCAAACGAACCCCGTAAATTACGGCGAAATTGCCGGCCATGTTTAAGCAATTCAATTACGAGCAATTAACGCCATAAGACTCAATTACTAGTATAAATAGGGCGTAAACCTTCTACTAAACTCGCACCAACCCTCCTATTCATCTAAAACACTCCCTAAGTTCCTTAATAAAGCAGTAAGTATTGTTTTCCGGTGAACTATGGTGTTCCATCAAATCCGAACATTTTAAGGTAGTTTTTATATGTTTGTTGATTGCTTTTAACCAATAATCAAAACCCCTATACTAATTTGAGCAACATGAAACTAAAATGGCGAATTGAAACTAGGGTTCTTGGGAGGAAGATGATATTGGTTATACATATACATATAATTTAATTGTGTCCTTAGACCAGCAAACTCATCTAGTCCAGTGGTAATATCACGTGGGCGTGGAACCTGGGTCCAAACCCGGGTCATAGCATGGTTTTTTTTGTATTTTTTTAGAACCTTTTCTTTTACATATTAATCAAATAAATATTTAAAAATTAGTAAAAATCTAGCAAAATTATTTTTTTAACTTAGATAAAATAAATTACAAATATATCTTATTATCTTTCGTCTAAAAATCCTACTTTTCTTACCCATCAAGTTTTCGTATCAAACGTTAATATAATATTATTATAATTAGTGTTTTTCATAATAAATTAATGTAAACGTTTTCGAGATAAAATTTGACCGATATAATTCGTATTCTATAAATATTAAAGTTCTCTTCTTAATAATAAATTATTAATTAAATAGTATTAAAATATTAATAAACCGTTAATAAATTCTTTCACTTTTAGTCATTACGCTTTAAATCATTTGTTTTAATTCGATAACTTATACTTCGTTAACCATAACCGGTTGTTAATTTATAATAATTCATTAATCCCATCTCGTTAACTTAAATTCGTTAAAATACAGTTCGTTAAAATTCCGTTAAGGTTTAAATATAATATTATAATATTCTATGCCACAAAATAATAAAATATACATATTTAAAATAATGTAAAATCCCTAAAACCAAATCTTATAACTTTTATAATATCGTTAGTTAGATTTTGTTTTGTTTTAATTATAGTTCGAGAGATTCAATCGTTTCAGATTCTTTAACGCATTTTCGGTTGATTTGGTTTTGTTATCTTGCTTCCGGCTTTTATGGCATGATTATCTTCGATTTCAAGGTGAGTTTTTCACCACCCCTTTTTAATGTTTTAATGTTTTGGGGTAGCATGTGTATCCTTATAAAAATTCAAGCATTGTTTCTTCTATTACAAAACTACAATTCGTATATGGACTTGTGTGCTACTTGTATTACTTGCACGAATATTACTTGCACGATTGGGAAGCCTCATTAAATATGATCATACGCCCCCCTTTGCACTCAGGTCCATTTGTATCGAGTGGAAAATGGCCTCATTATCCGAGTACGTTGGTTGTTACCAACTGGAAAGGACCTTACTTGCGCGATTACCCGAGTACGTTGGTTGATACCAACTGGAAAGGACTTTACTTGCTCGTTTATCACTTGTCCATGAATTGTATGATTTTTACGTATTATATCAAACAGTGGGACTCTCACCAGCTATGAGCTATGTTCATAGCTGACTTTATTTTATACATATGTTAAAGATGTAAAGATACGAGGATGAAAGTTAGAAGACACATAGCATACCTATAGGATATTTAAAGAACAACTTAACATTTATTTATTTATTGTTTCAACTTGTATTATTTGATAAACTTGTGTTACATGATGATTTAAATGAAGTAATGTTATTATGGTCACCTAATAGTGTCACGTGTATTTGAGCAATCTGTACGTCACACTCAGGCGTTTCCGCTTTAGCCGGGGTGTTACATGTAAGGACTTTTCTTCTATTATATTAGGTCTTATTTAATTATACTAGATTATTCATTTGCTTTAACTATGCTGCCAAACAAATAAATATCACTGATAAAGGTTTCTCTTGAAAAGTTCTCGTTGTAAGTGGCTATCTATGAGTATTTCTTTGTGATACTTCAATGATAATATCGTATATTCGTATGGATAATCTGGTTACTCGAATAATATAGAGAGGGACTACCGAAACTTGTTGAGATGTTAGCCAACATGTCGCCTCTACTGGCCGACATGTCTTCTCAGGTGTTGACATCTGCACTGGTGGAACGTACACAATTACCGTCAGATTACCGCTGGAATAAATGAAACACTATCGGCACATGTTTCTCGGTAACTAGTCGTCGATAACTTAGTTCCAATTTAAAAATTAAAATAAAACTTATATATATTTTCCGTAAAATAGAGAAAGCATAATATAAGTTTTGAAAATTTGTATATTTTATAGAACTTAAATGCACAATTTATTGATAAAGTTGAGTAAGTTTTTATAAAGCATATGTGTATGTTTAAAAAAATACGAATACGAATTAAAATGATTGCAATTCTTGAGGGAAAATTCCATAATATCCATTTTATAAAATGGTTTTCCAAATTTATCTACCATTTACAAACAATACCCAAAATGTCCATTACTAAAAAAGTGGAATGACTTTTTAATCATTCAAACGACTGGTTCGTATAGCCAATGAAAAACGAACACATGTCTCTAAAGCTAACGCTGCGACTGGCTCGTGTAGCCAATCTAAGCGCCAACAAAGCAGTCGGCCCCATGACTGCATTCATGTATATGTCGGGCCGAGTAGATCATGAACATTCCGACTAGATCGTGAACATGCCAACCAGATCGTGAATATACCGAGTAGATCACAACCGACTAGTAAACGATATTAAAAACCCGGGCTGACTAGATCACTTTATTAAAAACCCGGGCCGACTAGATCACATTATTAAAAACCCGAGCCGACTAGATCACATACTACTACAAAAAGAAGTATTTGTTACGGCCAAATCTGTAGCAAATTGGTAGCAAACACACGGTTTGCTACGGATTTGCTACAGATTTGGTTCGTAGTTATAAGTCTCGTAGCTAACTTACTTGCGACGGGTTTTTGCTACGAAATTAGAATTTGGTTACGATTTTAGCTTCAAAAGGAGACGTTGCTATTTTAGCTACATTAGCTATAGATTTTGCTACAGAAATGTTTGCTACAGATGTTTAGCTACAAATTATTAGCTATGTGATTTTGCTACGTTTTTTTAGCTATAGACATTTAGCTACAAAATTTTGCTAGAACTTTATAAGTACGCAATTTAGCTACAAAATTTTTGGCTACAAAGTTTGCTACCGAGTTTTAGCTACAACTTTTGCTACGAATTTCATTCAAAGATTTTGCGGTCTGACTACGAAAATTTGCTATGGTTTTTGCAACGAAAGTTAGCTGCAGATTTTGGGTTATTTTTCCTACAAATTAGTTACATAAATTTGCATGTTTTCGCTACGGATTAGCCATAGATTTTGGATGGAACTTATCAATATTTTTTTTAATATTCTTTCTACTTTTTTCCTGTAAATATTATATTCTAATTTTATAAAATATCATACCAAAGAAAAATATCCAAACCAAATAGCATAAATATTCAAATGTAATATAAAATGATCTAAATCATCCAAAAAGTAATACAATAAAAACTGAAATTTAGCTTACCAACATAAACTCATATATCTTAACTTGGTACAAAATTTTGTAGTTAGGTTCGTGCCAATAACTGAAGTTTTTCTTCCATTTCAACGTACAATCTCGCATTTTCTTCAATTTTCTCCAACATAGCCTTGCTCTCTACCTTTCATCATTCCAACTCCGCTATTTTTTCTCGTTCCAACTCAACTATTTTTTCCTCAAAATATTGCACCTGTAATATTAAATTCACACATCATTCTTAAGAACAGACGAATGTTCAATGCTTTACACAAAATTAAAAAAGCTTCTTGTACCTAAAGAATTTATTGGTTTGTAAATGCCTATAACCAGTTTGTAAGTTAGTCATTTTGTTTAGTATTAAACCCGATATAAATTATATAACACTCTATGTTCTGTTCCGGCTTTTGGTATAAACCGCAAATCAAACCGTTCATCACAGTTTGTAGTTTTTAACAAACCAGTGAAACCCATGAGCTTGTCCCATAAAACCCGTTTCAAAACTCGGACTGACCTGTGTTTAATAGGTTCGGTTCCAAGTTCGAGTCCGATTTCAGGTTGTACCCGGTGCACACTTTAATTGGGGCGAAAAAAAGACCAAACTCTGTTTTGTTTTTTTCTTAATGAGAAACCTTGTACATTATTATACAATAAAGCAGTTAAAAAAACATACAAAAAGTAATGAGATTTACGTAAGCTTCACTCGCCCTCGTGTCGACCCAATCCACATAATGCTCTGAATAATGTCTTCCACATCATCAGCTTCTCCAAAATTAACGTCTACTAAATCACAGCCAAAAAAAATTAACGTCTACTAAATCACATCCAAAACTGTGCAGATGCGTTATGTAGTTTCTATTTTTTAGCATATTATTAATGCCAAGCCAAACTCCATGTATAAGAAAACTTCACATTAAACTAATAGTCTCATCAAATAAACTAGATTGATATAAAATATGAATCGAATTAACTTTCAAACGGCAGTTTATAAGACAAAATACAAACCAATAATAATAAACTAAAAGTCCAAAATCAAGCAGAAGTACCTAATAGCGCATTCACAATTGTCTAATTAAAGTTATAATTAAAAAACTATGTACGAAATCAAAAACTTTTCCAAACAAATATTGTTCATCTACTATAAAATATAAAGGTTTATTAGAAAAATAAACAACTAATTGATAAAGAATAAGAGAGATTACCTTCGATTGAGGAGTCTAATTAAGTAAAGAATGTGAGGAAGAATCCGATTAGGGCTTCATCATCGCTAGGTGGGGAAGAGGAAATGGCGGTTTTGGGGTAGATTAGGGTTTTACTTGTTTATGAGAGGAAGGAGCGTGACATCCATGGAAAAACCAGGTACACCTTAGTATTCATATATCGAATAAGCGATTAACCGCTTATTACGTAACGAACGAACGATTAACCGAATGGGTCTGGTTATGACCCAGATATCCCGAGGGGCCATCTATAAGTGATATATGTCTATGATAAGCCAACATATTGATATTAAGGCCTTGGTATGATAGCAAACTAGTTAAACGAAAACATGCTCGTTTAACTACCCGTTATGGATTTAAACGCGAAAGATAGTTCCGAAACAAGCATTGTATCATCCGTTAAGCCGAAATGGATCTACAAAACACTTGTTGGGGATGTTTTAAGTGATCAATGAAAATATTTTCAATTTTTACAAACAAGTACTATGTTTTTGTAAATTTACACAAAAATAGCCGAAAAACACTCGTTTTCGCACTGTTTGTCGTACCCGATATATTTTTCGCACCAAAAACCAAACCCAAAATAACTTTAGACTTGGCATTTTGCGTTCGGGGACGTAAATCGAGAAGAGTGGGCCAAATTGGCCCAAAAGGGGGTCCAACAAGCCCAGCCCGCCAAAGTTGAAAAAAAATGCCTTTAATATATATATTAGAATGTTGTTTTATATAAATAAACATGAATGAGATATTTTGTGTCCATTCTTCTCCAGAAAGTTAACACCCCTGCTGTTCTTACACCAAAAACACCAAACCCTAAGGTAAGTTGCTTATTTAAGCAACTTTTACACATGTTTAATCAAGTTTAATATCAAATAAACATAGTTTGATTACCAAAAATCACTTCTAACCATGCAAAAATCCTAAAAATTGTCCAAAAACATGTTTTGACCATACACATGGTTAGGAACCTGGTTTGATAGTTTTTTTGGCCATAAACACAGATTAGAGGGTTTAAACGACGTTGTTACGGTTCAAAAGTTCTGTTTTGAACCCTAACCAAAACCCTAACTTTCATGGCTACTCTCTTGATGATACATGCTTGGTTTGTGATATAGGACCTGTACTTAGCTTGTATAGAAGAACGAGAACCCGGAAATTGGGTTAAGAGAGTAAAAACGGGTGAAAACCGCAAAGAGACTAAGTGATAGCAAGGGAAACGAACCCCGAGCCGATCTCGCACTGAGTGCCTACAAAACCTTGAGTTTCATGACCCCACCCTTTAAACAGTGTTACGAATTTTTGGGGTGAAAAGCATGTTCATATGCATTATCTATTTGAAAAAGGTTCAGAACGAAAAATACCTGAACCTTCATATATGAAAAATTCCTACAAACATAATGATAAACTACGTGCTGATGAAAGGTGATTATTATCGTGATTGATATATTAAATGGAAACACTATGAATGCCAAAACATAATGAAATCGTACGTGACAACCTGTTTATACAAATACGCTATATAATGCTAAACATAACAGGTTGGGGAAATAACGTGGTCTGTAACGGCCATGGGTGAATAACGTGGTCTGTAACGGCCATGGGTGAATAACATGGTCTGTAACAGCTATGGATAAATAACATGGTCTGTAACGGGCATGGGTGAATAACGTGGTCTGTAGTACCAAACTAAAGTTGAGTATGGCCTATGAGCCAAGTTCTGCTGCAACTTATAAACTAAAGTTGAGTATGGCCTATGAGCCAAGTTCTGCTGCAACTTATTAAACGAACTAACTTGATTATGACATGAATGTTAAGAAAATTATGTGATTATACATATTGTGGGCGGATGGGGAGCCACATTGTTTGGTGATACGTGATAAATACTATATGTGTATATGTGTATATATACATGTTATGTGAATAGGCGTAGTAAATACTATGTGTAGAAAATACTAATTAATTGCGTGTGCACTATATAATGTTTGAGTTTACGTGGAATCATTGTGGGCGGAAGGGGGACCATAGTGGTTGATGTTACGCGGAACCGTTGTGGGCGGAAGGGGGGCCACAGTGGTTGAGTTTATGTGGAATCGTTGTGGGAGGAAGGGGGTCCACAGTGGTTGGTTAAACACGGAAATTGAAAACACGTAGTACGAACAAACAATCACGATTTTACCGAAATTTATAATTCATATTATAAACTTACATGTGTGCATATGCACACACAAGGATACGGCTGTACATATTTATACAAACATAAATACATATTTTTACATACGCGCGTACATACAAACTATGAATGTGTAGTACACAGAACTGATTTCGTTAAACTTATTAAACTCACCAACTATTCGTAGTTGACCGTTTTTTTAAACATGCTTTTCAGGTAATCAGAAAGGTGGAATAGATTGCTTATGTGTTTCGTGTTAGGATTGTGATCGATGCTATGAGCATTCGAGTATGAAGTGAAGTAGTTAACGGACTAGTTTGCTTGAATCACTTAGTTTGTAAAAGATGTTAGAACGATGTAATATATTGTGAATTAGTTCGTAATGTTTCTTTATGAACAATGTATTTGATACCGGTTGTATCTGTTGCATTTCTGTTTTACGCTTCTGCAGATCGCTCAACGGGGTGTGATAAGGAGCGGGCTAATTGTTTGAGTGGGACTTTCATTTTAATCCTCAAAATGATATATGACTCTAATTGTATAAACAAAAATGCATGTGACGTATAAAAAAGGAAAATCTATTCTTTTTTTTAAGTTCATACTTATAACATTTTTTCTCAAATGGAAAATTCTTAAAATGACTTATTTCCAAAATGTCCTAGGGTTTATTTTTGTTCCATAAATAAAAGACTTTAGAAATGTTTCTTATAAACACGTCTTAGACAATATGTTTTGATGCAGTTTTGGTTAGCAGGGGAGGGTTATAGTAAAAAGAAGTAGTTTTCTAGGAAGACTAAGAATAAATCATAGCCATTGGATCATGTTCAATGGTTAAGATTTATAATTACCAAAAACCGACATAGTTTCCTAAAATTACTCTTTCACTATTATAACCGACATAGTTTCCTAAAATTATTTTTTTACCATGTGTTTTAATACCAAATGTCAAAAATCTATTGGTTCTTACCATTCCTAGGAAACTCTTTATTCTTATTTGAACCATTTTCTTGGTTAGCATTCAAACGGCTCAAGAATTCTCATAGATTAGTCAAACAAACTTTAAACCCAAAGGTTCTTCAATAGGAAATATCCGCATCATGTTTGGTCTCAATGTGTCTTTCATGATGTTTTTGACCTCTTAATTACTTTTTTTTTAAATTGCATTGTTATGGAATCTCTCCATTATTATGTCAAATTATGTTTTAAAGATTTACATTAGGCTTTGGTAAGTCATATTAGATGTAACTAACAAATAATATGACATATGTCTTAATGGGCCATAGTAATACTTATTAGGACTTGATGACTCATATTCGGTCTTGATATATCTTAATGACTATGAAGGGTTTTATTATGTTGTATTGCGTTTTAAAAGATCATATAGTAGGTATTTTCAATTAGTTGGCATAAGGAAATTGGCACGCACTATTGGTGCTACTTCTGTGCGGTTGTCATAGATTACAAAGCTTAACCGATTTAATCTTCTGATCTCGTCGTCTAGTGGTTATTCTAATTGAATGTACTGGAGATATTGACGGAGATCATGATTTAGGTTTGCTTTTCGTGATGTAACAGAAGACGGAGCATTCGAGTGACAAGTTTTAGAATGAGATTGTAAATTTTGAATTAAATGTTTTCAATATTAGCATTATTTTCTTAAATCCTAGCATTTGTAATTGTGTGTTGATATTTGTAGCCGTATTAAAAAAAACCCTTAAAATAATTAAAAATATCATAACTTAAAATTAAAAAAACGAAAAAAAGTAAAAAAAAAAAAAAAAAAAACTAAACAAAAAACAATGTTTCCACTGTCTTTCTCGCTCCAAAAAAAGACACAATATTGAGGGAAAATTTTTATTGTGTCTTTTTTATTTATTATTGTCTTTCTGTTTGTTTTGGTCATTGATTGCGTTTTTTCTCTTTACATTATCTCTTTTTTTTTCTTGATATTGTGTTGTATCACTCACATTGCGTTGTATTTGCTCGACATTATGTTATATTCGGTGATCTTGTGTCTTTTTCTCTACATTGTGTCTTTCTCGTCTTTTTTTAACGACTAAGACATGGGAAACATTTTTTAGCTTTTAGTTTTTTTTTTTTTTTACATTTTTTGTTCTTTATTTATATTTTAAATTATAATTTTTTATTATTGTTTTTCTTAAATTTTTTTAAAGATATTTTAAACCACAAATATTTCTCACACTTCTTATTTTCATCTTCTTTTTTATTTTAACATTTTCGTATTAACTAATCTCGCATATTTCTATATTGTTTTAATGTTTATTATTATTTTATTTAATATAAAATATTTGAGTTTGATAGTTATCTTTTGAAACAAAATATTCGATGTTAACAAAAAATTCGTTTTGAGGTTTATCTTTTCATCTTCGATATTTTTGAATCAAAATACTTTTTTTTTTGTTTTTTTTCTTTTGTATTTAAAACAAATTTCTTAGTTAAAACGTCATGTTTTTGGTTTAGTACCAACATTGTTGTTTCCGACCGTATTTGTGTAGATTGATGGCCCAATTCGCATCAACTTGCAGTCGTAACATACATTTATTTGTTCGCTACAAGTTTTTTGTCTATCAATTTCGGGCGGATTCACATAAGTTCTTCGGTGCAGCACGCATGTGTTGTTTGTTTGCCGAGTTTCTTTATTTAAATATGTTTATGTTTATATGTTGTATTTTGGTGTAGACGTTTTTTTATTTCCTTTTAGTTCCGTAACCTGATATTGACCGAGTTGTTGATTCGCCACCGCAATGCACGTTTTTTTCCGTATGATTTAGTGCAGACGTCGTTGATTCTGGTTGATTTGGTGTCAATTAATTTTAGAATTTAAAAGCAAACACACTAGGCAGTCGCAACAAGATGGGTAAGACACCTAGTTTTCCCCATTTTGGTACTCGTTTTACTACAAATTTTATAAAAGTAATTTCAATTATTTTTCCATTTCTTATTTTATAATATTAACGAAAGATAACCAAATCCAATTATCCAAATGTAACCACTATAATATCAAAATTCAAGTTAGTGTGGGTTCTCGTTCAACGTAGGACAGCCGATCACCGTGAATCTAAACGATCAAACAAACGGCCAAAAACTTGTGTTAAGGTATTAGATATGGAACATTATAGAGTGTGCGCGAACATGCATATATATATATATTGAAATTTTCAGACCTATGTTTTTATGGTTTTTGACGGATCTCTTTTCAGGATAAGTGAAATTCAAAATAGGTTTACATGTTGTTAACGAATGCCTCTTTTATTTTGCTATGAACTTTGCTACGGATTTTGGATTTTATTTTATTTTTTTTGCCTATAAGTTACAATGAATTTTATGTTGATATTGTTTAATATTTTTACTTTTTCAAGTTTTCTAAGAATTTTGCTAACGATTTTTTATTAAACTTTATTTTGTGAAGTTTTAAATGTTTATCTTCTTGATTTAGCTACGGATTTTGCTACCAATTTTTGGAATTATTTTTATGATGCTCATTTTTCCAAGTTTGCTACGGATTTTGCTATCGATTCATGAAATCGTTTTTTAAAACACTTATTTTTTAAGTTTGCTACGGATTTTGCTACCGTTTTCATGAAGTCATTTTTGCAATACTTATTTTCACAAGTTTGTTACAAATTTTGCAACAATTTTTTATTTGCAACGGAATATTCGTAGCAAAATTGTAGCAAGATGCGTCCCTAGCTAATCCATAGCTAATTCGTAGCAAAAATTGCTACCGACTTTTCCCGTAGCAAAAATCAGTGGAAAATACCTATTTTTGTAGTAAAAACCCGTACCAACTAGATCATGATATTAAAAACCCGGGCCGACTAGATCATGTTATTAAAAAATACTAACATTTTATTCTATAAATAGCCAAGAATCCTGAGTAGACAATATGAAACACCAAAATATACACAGACACTTGCCCAATACCCTTGCAAAATGCCTTCCATGTTTAAAAAAAAAACAACAGAACGTCCAAACCCAAAACCAATATATTCTAGTACGGTCCGTATCCATTGCTAGAATTGGTCGTCTCAGAATTAGGATGTGAGCAATCAGTGTGGAAGTGGGGTATCACTACTCCAGCTACCATAGCTTTCGCTCCATCCATCATATTACGCTGGGAAGGTTTCGTCGGGGAGTCATACTGGATATTTAGAGAGCCGACCCATCTAGAACTTTGAACACTCGGCATTATGATTGTATGTCGGTAAAGTCAAGGATGTAGAGAAAGCAACACATCTAGTTGCTGGTTCCAATCACGCATATCAACTTATTTAAATATCATGTATTTGGTTTAAATTTTTTATAGTGTAATTTGTATATTTGAAACAATAAATTCAATGATATTAATCATATTTTTTATTTATTAATTTATGTTTTTTAGAACGACGACTTTCTTGTATTTAGGCTATCCCGCTCTCAAAATTTGGAGAGCCCCGATGGCCCACTCTGGTCAAACTATGTTGTTTTAACCAGGCCCACGCTGGCTACAGAGTTTGGTGTAACAACTCGGGTTTTTCCACATACAACCTTACCCGACCGATTTTATGTTCGGAAAATTTAAACAACAAAAAAGTAAGCACGTTTATCGAGACATTAGTATAAAATTTATAATTGTTTATATACTTATTTAATATATGTTCAACTTTAGAAAATACTCGTTTTTAAACTGAAACATGAACTTTAACCCTCTATCGTTCCCACATCAAAACTCCAAGGACCAATTTATGCATAATATCTTTATAACCCGTCTAACCAAACCCGTAATCCGGTAACCCATGACCTGTTAACCGGAAACCTTGATCCGTATAGATTACTTGAGCCTAAATTAAGGATCTAAGTTAAGAATTGGATTGTGTTTATGATTAATCTTGCCATAATCGGCCAAACCGACGTAGTTAATTAGGAAAACAAGATCAAGAATAATACGAATTTGATTTATAATCTAAACCGCCTTAAACCTAAAATTGATTATATAACTTAGGCTTCATCATAATTCAATTCATCACGTCTGCACCTCCTTTATAACCTGACGAACTAAAGCCCCCTAATTAATTGGATTATAAGCGGTTGTTTGTACCTGTTCGTCATCACTTTGTGGCCGGCGCTGTTGACTTCTAATTAACCCATGTCTAAAACTCAAAGCAGGTAATGAATTATATGATTGAAATCGCCTATCATTGTTGATCATTAGCCCTAACCTTAATTGAATAAACGTTTAACGGATTGAATGACTGAATATCTAGAGTTCATAATCAAATTGGTTTTAAATAACTTCTGTATATATTTATATGTTTACACTTGTTAATCAACTGACACCCTAACACAGATGGCTAGGGTGTGTGTGTTAACTTCTTTGAGACGGCATCAGCCTGAGACCGAATCCCAGCCAACCCGTTTTTGTTGTATTTTTATATTTTTATTGTTTTTAATTCTTTTAAATGATTTGCTAAAAATTATAATTAATATTAAAAATCAAATAACCGTTATTTATTTACCCCGACATCAGTGAGTTATCGTTTCTTGTCAATTAATCTCATTACAAGCTTTTGTGTGTGAGTGTGTGTGTGTATAAAGTATATGTATCTTATTAATAATAAATCATCATTTTCTTATTAAAACCGACACCAATATATTTATTGTTGTTAAAACGTCTTTATAAATTTGCTCATATTTAATATATATTTATATAATATATATATAGGGGAGATTTCAATTAAGAACCCCTTTGAGTTTTAAGAACTCAGTGTAATGATTTTTTTTCGAATTTTTTTTACACTTGCGTAATATATGTAAGTTACATACACGTAAAAAAATTACAGAATTTTTTACGCACCGAGTCGACTTTTCACACATGTGTAACGGACGTAAAAGTTAGTGTAACCACTTACATATTTATTCTCTCTCCTACTTTGACTTTTTTGCCAGATTTAATCTCAACCACATATTCCAATCCATTTAATTAAATGTGTGGTCTAGAATTGAGTTCTTAAGTTCTTAAAACTCAACATGGTTCTCAAAATATCCCTCCCATATATATATATATATATATATATATATATATATATATATATATATATATATATATATATATATATATATATATATATATATTAGTTTTTTAAACAAAACTGTAATAAACGTATTAAACGTGTTATCTATATTTATCAGATTTTCGTTAAAATTTCAAAAATATAAATTTTACGATAATTATATAATTAAACATTTATCGCTATAAAATATCTTAAATCATATTTATTTAAATTAATTATTCGTAAATCCGATTTTTATGACAAACAATGATTTTTATAGTTAAATGGTAACTAATAATATTGTTTTTCTTGCAATACTAATAATCATAGAGATCAATCGTTCAATCTATAACATACTAATCATAATTGTAACTCAAATCACATCGAAATCCCAAATCCATTATACGTATTATATCATTTATAATTCACTTATAACATTATTTAATTAGGATTCTTGTCGGTAATTCTCGAGAAGTGTGATTGTCGTTTCTTGTCATAAACATTCCTGTTTGGTTTATTCGATCAGGTGAGTTTTATCATTCCCCTATTTTACTCAATTTTTACAACGTTTTGGGGACATATGCGTATATTATACTATATATATATACATATCTATACAGGGGTTGGTTCTAATGAAAACTCCTCTTAAAGAGAAAACTTAAAAACTCGTAAAAACTTCTAAAAAACTATTTTTAACTTTTTTTAAAATTTTTTTTTGAAGTTTCTTTTTTTTTCCATTATTCTTATATGTTGTTATTGGTTCAAAAAAAAAAACTTGTCGGTATAGTGCGCATGAGTATGCATTGCATATATATAAAAGCGTTTGTATTGCATAGAATACAACATCATTGTACATATTTGATACACACTATTGTATATATGCAATATAAGACTAATACATACATCGAATACACATTAGTACGTATGTGTAATACAACATTAACGCACATGTGCACCATATCGTCTTTTATTTTATTATTATTTTTTTTCCATATAATATAATATTACTACACATATACAATATACAAATATTGAATATATGCAATAAAACACTATTAAACTCAAAAATACATAGTAATACACATGTGTAATACAACGGTCTCGCACAGTAATACGTATGTGCATTACAGCAGATTTTTTTTGTTTTTTTTTTTATTTTTTTATATTTTTCGAGTGAAATATAAGAAAATATAAGAATAATGGCTAAAACAGAATTTTGAAAATATTTTTTATTTTTAATTAAAAATAATTCTTTAAGAGTTTTTAAGTTTTCTCTCTAAAAGTGAGTTTTCTCTTGATCCTCTCCCTATCTATACATACATATCAAAAATAGCAAACGTGTAACTGTGTGTGATTAATCAAATCTATTTGTTATGTGCTTACTTGTTTATGTGTGCATTCGTGCTCGGATAGGTCACGCATATCCCCATGTATTGGGTTCTCATTCTATTGACCACCGCCCGATTCTCTTGGCAACGGTATTCTATTTATTTGCTCATGGTTGATTTACCGGCGCCCAATTCGCTTGCAATGGTTTAGTCGACAACTTATTTGCTTATGGTTTGATTTCATTACCGCATTTATTACGTTTTGCTTATTTATTATATTAACATTATTTTTGGTGTCAAAGCTTGGTGGTAAACTCACTCAACATGTTTGTTGACAAAACTCCATTTTCTACGCATATGCAGGTTGCCTGAGTTGAAGGATGGATACTTAGAAAGACCTTAGGATTATAATGAAGACATACATGGATTTAGACTTGTTGTATTTATTTATTTGAATTGTTTGGTTGTATTTGATTATTGTGTGTATTATTTGAACAAAATAATTAATTAAATATTGTCATTTATATTTATGATAGTATCTTCGAGCTGTGAGCAATCGGATCACGCCCCGGCATTTCCGCCTTAGGTTGGGGTGTGACATTTGGCTTAGGCGTTCCCCCGGAAAACCATACCGCCAACTGCCACTTGACAGTGATAACTTTGTTTGTTAACTTTTTTGTGAATTTAATATTAAAACATGAACGTAGCTATAAAATTCGTTCAATATCTCCTTCAAAATGAAATTTCCTAACAAACCATCAAGATCTACATTTTGAAAGATGACGTAGACTGATGTCGTGTAATGATGTAGGATCGGCGTGTAATGTTATCTACCCTTACTTTAATGTGCGGAATCCACTAAAAACGAAAACACACAAGAAGCACTTTAAAATCTTCATATATATCCAAAATAGTCAATGTACAATCTTGATATGACAATATCTAGGCTTTAGTACAATATGATCAGCTCTACAAAACATAAAGTCTACAACTATTTTTAGAATAACCTAGACACTCTAGTTTTAAATTTATAAACCTAGACTCTCCTAATGCGAGACCACTAGACAGGTAAGTGTACCTATTGACTGTAGTAAAGCCTAATGAGGTCCAGGATATCGAACCCAAAGGACACTAGCGACACCTAAAACTAAACTCTGACTTAAAACTTAATGATTTTACTTATTTGACAATTAACTAATTAAACTAAAAACTGACACTAACAGGCTTTAACTCTACGCCCTAGACGAACTCAAAGATAGGAGAAGCACTACCTAGATTTAGAATCATACTTGTGAATCTTGGATCTCTCTCGGCTATGAAAACTATGATGGAACCAGGATCTTAAAATACGACACCCTTAGACAACCTAGTGGATCCCTGATCATTCTCAGGGTGTGACCTAAAAGGAAACACTAAGGGCCGTTTAAACTTACCGGTTAGTTGGATTGCCTGTCAGTCTCTCCAACAATACTGAAGTACCCTAAAAGATAGATTACCTGTCAGTCTCACTATCTCAATACACCCTAAAGTGCAAGGGGTAACCTAAGAACAATCGGTAAAATACAGAATTACAATGAAACTAGAGAAATCTAGGAAACCTCTTGTCAGAGAGTTATAGCCTAAACATCTAATCCCAAGGACAAACCGACTATCTATTACCTCTCAGTCTCTAGATAGGTAGAACATAAATCACCAACCAATGTTCCTATGGAATACTACGTCTAGCAAAACCATAAAATAATCACAAACACAAAGTAAGAAACCTAAAAATGCATCTATAACTGAAATACATTCAACATACATGCGGAACAAAGAAAGACAACAAATCAGACCTAAATATGCATACACATCATAACAATTGTAATCAAGTTTTTACTTTAGCATTAAACTAACAATAAGATCCAATAAACCAATAAAATCCGTAAATCACCAAGTAATCATCAAAAACCTAGGTAGAACAGGAATCTAGCCAACAATCATCAAGAACAGTAGCAAAAGATCATAATCATTCAAATGCATGCTCTGGAATAGATGAAAACACAAGAACAACCAAATAAACGACCTCGAGGCTCGCTTAATGATCAATCTCGTGCACCGGCCTTTAATATCTTGATCCCGATCACTCTCCTGCTCCAAAATTGCTGCAAGGGTCCCTGAGGGACGGCTAAAGGTTTGTTAAATCGTTTAGGTTTGTAAAAATTGCTTAAATAGGAGTTTCCATAATTTTTGCCGACATAAGGGTTTGATGTAACTTGTCGCGGTCTACTCAAAAACAATTATTTAAAGACTTAAATACCTATAATAAGTACGGGTAAGTAAGGCCGTCTCCATAGGAACTCAAGGAAAGTGCTAATTTAATATTTTATAAGTTTAACTAAATTAATTATTTAACTAAGACGGACAGACGATGCCAAGTGGTTTTTGAATAAGATTAATTAAAACTAAATGATTTACTTAAAAAGATTTTGTAAACAGTATTATGGAAAAGTATTCACTCTAGGTTCAGGTAATGTGATATTCAACTTAATCACATATTCAACTGACTTGATTGTGTAGTAATTGCTAGACCTAATAGTTGGATTGTGATGACAAACGATATCCTAACCGAATTGTTGACACAATTGAACTTAGCCTACCAAATTACCAATTTATGTTATGAAAACCAATTAAATTGCAATGACCGATGATTACTAGTTCAATGACACAAGAGCCTAACCCTAAGTGTTGATGAACACAACCAAACAAGTGATGCAACAAGTAATAATCAATGGCATAAATTGTTTAAACAATCAAAGCAATAAACAAGCAAGATCAAATCATAAACTTAATCAAACTCTTAATCTTTAAGCATATTGAATCTGGTCATAAGTTAAAGTACACAAACCCTAGCCTAGAATGAACACGGGAACTTAGCTGAGCATCGACATATCGGTTAAAACACTTATCTTGATGAACATACGATCAATGATGGAACTGGAAGCTTCGGGATGGCTGAAAGTCGTCATTGGGAACCTCTTCTGCCTCTGGAAGTTGTGTTATGACGAATGGGGGTTTAAATGGGTTTATTAGTGATTAACCCTAACTTTTTCGGTTTTTTATGTCAGTTCACGTCGCGCGAAGTTGTTTCACCCTTTCTTCGCGTCGCGCAAAGAAAACTAACTTCATATTCAAATTTGTCTCATTGAGAAACCCGAAATTAATATATTATGGATTCCGTAACTCATTTTCTAGGCCGAGATATGCTCGTTTTACTAAAAGACACTTTCCTGGTAACCCGTCTTTTTCAGTTTTCGCTTCAGCTTCAAGTTTCTCATCCAAACCTTTCCCGAATCCTTCTTAACCATCCATATATATTTCCCCATGCTTCCATCTTCTCGAGGTTTGCTTAATCTTCATTTGGATAGCTCTGAATTAGCTCGTTTAAACTCCTTAACTTCCAATGTCCTGAAAACACATAGCAACGCTTGAAGTACCAATGTTCATTCAATTATTTACCTAAATATAACTAATTAATATATAAAATAACTAACTTTTACCAACCATCACATCCCCACACTTATCCTTTTTCGTCCCGAAAAAGACTTTGCAATGGAATCAGAATCAGAGATCATTTTTACAAAATGCTTTTTAGGTTATCTTAATTAAGCACAAGGAACACAAAATCCGCGATTGCTGATATTGTTGTCCACTTAAACCCATGCTTCAATACTTACCGGGAAAAATAAGGTGTGACAGTTTTCTTAGTTCATATGATTAAAATGGAACCCACACCTCAAAGCCCTGAAGCCGCCTTACCATGCTTCATTATAGTTTTACTGAACCAGACCACCCCAACTTGACTTAAACCTTAAAATTAGACGATCCAAATTTTGCACATTTGTACAATTTTTAAGCCCATATGTAATAGCTAAGACAATCATGGATATTTTTATCGAACCAAAACCTAAACTTAAGCATCAAAGTCTACCAGAATGGCTATTATATACGATTAAGGTGCAAGTAAGTAACTAATTAGCAAATAGCCCCCACTACATGACATACCCCCGTTATCAAGCAATACCCCAAAGTCCATCACCATATGTGAGTAGGCACGAATTCATCTGTAGGGCTTACATATGACGTGTCCCATATGGTCTGTTTCTTAATGGTAATGAGACACGAGCACGGGGACCCTATATGACTAACAGCGTGTATGATCAAGTCAGTAGTGAGTTTGTACTTTTTAAAGCACGTAGTGATCATGTTTAATGACTTATGATTTGGCAGATAAACTGCGGGTTTGCTCATTTTAAGCTTATTTAATATACATAAATCCACTTAGAATTTACGCATACCCAGATGATAAACCGCATACAGACCCATGGTCTGCGAACCCCAGAGCATCCCATCAATACAGGATTTAAGGTTATAAAATCATACGCCTATGAAGTGTTAACCACATAAACTAGCAGTATTTTCATTTAGATTTATATCACAAGCCATCTAGCATACTCTAACGTTAAGCCTATCCAAGCATTATACAATAACTATTCAGATTTTAAAATCTCTTTTTGGTAATCAAATCTAACAAAAGGCTTGAGTATGGCCTAATCTTTCATTCCGGTCCTTACACAAGCTTAGCTAAACAATCAAAACCCTAAAGGCGTTTCCCACTAAAAATCAAGCATTTTAAAGTTCAATTAAGTCTACAACCAAATTATCCTTTTATTCTCAAGGCTAAGCCTACCGACACGTCCCAAATTAAGTGCGTTCTCGTTTTTTATTATCTCTTATTGTATAATAATTTTGAAAAATAACCCTCGATTTTTCTATCATTTTCCATTATTTTGCAAAAAATTCTTAATTCAAGGAACATTTTAAACTTTTAAAAATTTTCAATTTCTCCCCCATTCCCACAATTGAGGCAAACATTATCCTCAATGTTTAAAATTTAACAAATAAAATATGGACGGGGATAAAATTCACCTTGATAATTTTAAAACCAGGCCTAATGTGATGGTTATAACTAATATACATTAATACAATTACACTCTTAACACAAAAACTAATAAAACAAAAAAGGTTATAAAAACGAAATCACCTGAAAGAAAATACAACTCTCATGTGCAACTCTTGTGCCCTCGGTAATGCTCTCGGTGATGCTTACCTTTTCAACTTCAAACTTGTTTTGCAATTTGTTTACTCTGGAGGTGGCTTCATGTTTGTTAATCGATCTCAACAGACCGGGAACAATTTCTTGCGCTCTTTCGCACAATGGGGAATCCAACTAGCATACAAAACCACATCTTAATGGCTACATATTAAAAAAAACAAAACTTAACCTAAAAACAATAGGTTAAAAATAAGTATAACTTACACCCGTATAACAATAAAATCTTCTACTGGGATTTGCTTCGGTCCAAGATGTGCGAATGATGTACCTGAACTGCACAAATAAATAACCCTTCCATCGTTGCACCGGTGACGAATTATGGGAGGGATTTCATTTGACAGCCTCGACATCGTGATTTATGTTGTTTGAATGTGTAAGGGGGATAATCCAGTAAAGGAGATAGCTGAGGTTTATGGTTTCATTTGACTGGAAATCGTGTTTTTTGTGTCTCTTACTACTCGCCTCGTGATCTAGTCGGCCCGACTAGATCGTGTTTTTTTTATATCATGATCTACTCGGCCTTATTTATGGCAGTTGCAAAAAACTCATGGTTCGTGGTCTAGTCAGCCTTGTTTTTTTATATAGTAAACTAGTCGGCTGTGATCAACTCGGCATTTGCTCACAATCTACTCGGCATGTTCACGATCTAGTCGGCCCAATTTTTTGATAACGTTTTTTGAAATCTTCATGTGATATGATCTACTCGTCCCACATAACTTACTAGTCGGCCTGGGTTTTTAATATCGTTTACTAGTCAGTTGTTATCTACTCAGCATTTTCACGATCTAGTCGACATGTTCACGATCTAGTCAGAATGTTCATAATCTACTCGGCCCAACATAGACATGAATGCAGTCGCTGGGCCGACTGCTTTGTTACCCTTAGATTGACTACATGAACCAACCTCCGGGTCAGCTTTAGAGACACGTGTTTGTTTTTTATTGCTTATACGAACCAGTCGTCTTAAATGATTAAAAAGTCGTTCCGCGTTTTTAGTAATGGACATTTTGGGTATTGTTTGTAATGAAGGACAAATTTGAAAACTATTTTATAAACTGGATTTATGGGGGATGGGGGGGATTCCTAAAATGTCCCTCTTTTACAGATAGATTCCAAATATATCCCCATAAAATTCAAATTTCATCTTTGTCCCTTTACTAACACGTCGTCGCCTCTACATTTGGAGTTCGAGACGACATGTTTCTCATCTCGTCACCTTAGCTCAAAACTCGTCAACTCACCATCATGTTAACTCAAAACTCATCGTCTCCCCGCCATGTTAGCTTAACATTAAATTTAATAAATTTCGTTATTTAGAAAATTGTATTTAAACAAAGTACACATAAAATCATTTTGATGGTATGCATTAGTTTCTTAATCGTTTTATTATCCAAAATCCAATGTACAAGAATTTAAAAACCAATAAATTAAAAATATTTAAATATTTTTTAAATTAGTTTTGGATCCATGTTTTTAGTGAAAATAAGGTAGAATTTTTTTTAGCTAACATGGTTGGGAGATTACGAATTTTGAGCTAACATGACGAAGAGGCAACGAGTTTTGAGCTAACATGAAGGTGAGACGACCAGTTTTGAGTTAACATGGCGGGGAGACGGCGAGTTAATAAACATGCCGTCTTGAACTCTTAACGAGAGACGACGACAAGTTAGTGAGGGGACAAAGAAGGAACTTGACTTTTAGAAAGTTGGGAAAATTCCCAAAATAGCCTCTTTTAGAGAGAGTCCCGAAAATAGCCCTTTTTTTCTCAAAATCTTTTAGAATTTAGACTGGCAAGACGCTTTGGGGAAAAGATAAAAATAAAGAAGGAGCAGGCCAAATTTCGAAAGAAAGTCAGGTAGGAGACGAGATTTCGGGAAATAATGATGGTGAAGTCCAAATTATTTTTGTAATCTTGGAGCAAAAATTCAGATTTTTCCAAATCTTTTTTTTTTAAACCGTCTTGAGAGACTGTTTTTTTATGTTTCCTACCTTTCCCGTCCATATTTTCAAATTCTTGGAAAAATACATTTTTTACAATTATACCCCTGAACCACCACCACCACCACCTTGAACCACCACCATCACTGACGGCGTCGGCCCCACCCCATCACCACCACCGTCACTACCACCATAGCTGCCTCTGTAACACCCCGTAACCGCAGCTGAAACGTAAACGGGATGCAACAGACACCTCTGATATCAACCACATTGTTTATAAAGAAAACTGAATACATTAATATACTTCAAATTACATTATCTTGTATTTCATTACCGTCTAGGTGATACACACATCATACAATACGATACATAATTCTATTTATTATAATGTATCCTAACATTCCGCACGCAAATCTTACACACATCAAGCACTTAGCACGTAAGCAATCACTTCATCTTAGTTGTACCTGAAAAGCATGTGAGAAAACGGGTCAACTACGAATAGTTGGTGAGTTTCACAATTTGAGTAAACCGTGATAAATCCATATCATGATATAATATTATCTGGGGACACTGTTAACCCAGTACTGTACTCATTCTGGGGGCAACGTTAACCCAGAAACACTTCCAAAGGCATCTGGGGACACAGTTAACCCAGTAACACTTCCAAAGACATCTGGGGACACAGTTAACCCAGTAACACTTCCAAAGACATCTGGGGACACTGTTAACCCAGTACTGTACCCATTCCGTACGATTCCCGTACAATCAAATATTTATAAATACACGCAAATCCATGCGTTCAGTATGTATTTAAACATTTCAATAGTAACATGCTTCCGCCCCGGGAAAATATTTGAAAACAATTCAGAAAAAGGGGCTCGTGAAACTCACCTTAGCACATGCAAGCAGGTAACAACAATCATTATCAGTTAACACGTCCAATTTGTAATATGATCCCTACGATCGTTACTATACACTCGTTATTAATATAACTTCAACCAAGTTAACCGGTACATCTGGGGACACTGTTAACCCAGCACTGTACCCGTTCTGGGGGCAAGGTTAACCCAGAAACACTTCTCCAGACTCAGATTGTGATGTCGTTTAGAGTTCCATGGTCACAACTACTATTAGTCGTTTTTCTCATTTTGCGTGCCTAGCACGGTTATCCGTTTTTAAGTTTCAAAAATGAGTTTGGTCACACACGACCCGAGAGTAGTGGTTGAATGATAATTTAGTTTAAGTTGTGAAATTAGAGCTCGGTTTAGACGCCCCGTTTGGCCGCGGGACCCGTTTCCGTCTTTAGCGTACCGGAAACTGTTAAATCGGGTAAAATTACTCAAATAATCCGAACTAATTTTGGATGATTTATTTTTACTTGTTTAACTCAGTTATATGAAAATAGTTCATTTTTAGGGTTTTTATACACCAGTCAGCTCGCTTAAGCGAGCTTTACCGGTTTACTCGTTTTAAGCTTTAAAAGTTTGTTTTTGCACAAATAATTATTCGTTTAATCTCGGATCTTGAAATTTTGCAAAAATGACTTTTTGACAGTGGGGAATTTTATAAAAATATTTCCAGAATTAATTTTTATATTTAAGATTTATTTATCTATTTTTAAACACCATTTAAATACTAAATATGTCGTAAATACCAAACGATCTTAGAAAAATCCCAAATTTTTCCTGGATGTCCCCTGCCATCCACATAGTCCCCTGTAATTTTTCCAGAACCAAAATCTTCTTTTACATGCCATTTTCACTAAAACCCGAGCTAGAAAGCCCTAGAACTCGTTTAACCGAAAAGCCTACTTAGACTTCTCCAACTGACCTAAAATTTTGTGTGTGACTTATAAATGTTATAAAAAGCTTATCTGAAATTTTCCAGAATTTTTCATGATATTTAACTATTTTTCACCATTTTTGGACAAAACCGAGCAATAAATTCACCAAATATTCATCCTTTATCCAAAAATTCACAGAACTCTTATTTTCATGTGTAGGTCATCCCTGTAAAATTTCATAACCCAACTCTAAACCATCTACAATCTGTCCCAAAATTCCATAACCGACATAAACCGAATATACCTTTCGTTTTCCGCCACTACAAGCTACAAACTCGTATTTCCGCCTTATCTACCAATAAATACAGAACCTACAACCAACATACCACAATACCAATCAAGTTACACTCACGATCAAGCCTCTTACACTATAGTTTCGGTTATTGCTTTAAAAACAAAGATTTAACCGTAAAAATTCGTTTTTGGTTCGTTTAACTCCTTTCTTGGACCAAGATCCCTTGTATAACCCGTATACATCACTTGATCATGCAAGAATCGGTTTTCATCATTGAAACTTAATTTTCTTGCAAACCATCTCAAGAAACGAAGGTGAAAACATAGATAACTCGATCCTTACCGTGTTTTTCTTGCTCCAAAATCTCGGTTTTGGATTATATGTGAAGAGAATTGATGAAGGATGTTGGAATGCTTGAGAGAAAAAAAAATAAAAGATAATAAGGCAAGGGAGGTGCCGATCGGAAATGTGAAGGGGTGGGGTGGGACCCACCTCTTCATTCTTAGCCACATGTTCGGATATCGGAGATCTGGATAATGTTTTGGATAATCTGGCTCAGTTCGTTTTTCGGTTAAATGTTTAATTCGGCTTAAAATGAGGCTAAAACGGTCGTTTTTCGGCTTAAAAATGAAATTTATATAAAACCGATTTAAAACTTCAAAAACTTAAACCATGACTTTCATTAACTTAAAACATCATATTATTAATTATCGCGCATCTTTTTCGGCTTGATCGATCATCTCTTGCTCGGTTTGGTATTAAAGGTTTCGTTCGACGTACCGTCGTACCATTAAATCGAAATTCTTTTTCTGTGCTTTAATCCACTTATCCCGAAGCTTTAATACTTCGTAACATCACTAAATATCATAGATATCGTCTATAATTGAACCCTCGATTCGTTCGGTTTCAATAACTATCGATCGATTAATCGAATATTCAATACGATGAATTATATATTCACGTACAATCAATACAGTGAACCATGTATTCTCGTATAATTACTATGGTAACTCCTGTACCCGACATTAAATATGACGTAACTGTCGTCTACCGGTTAGGGTATCCCTGGTTTCGTAGGAATCGTTACATTCTCCCCCCGTTAAGAAATTTCGTCCTCAAAATTTTACACGCCCACTATCCCCTTTCGAGAGAAAGGTGGGGGGTTTTTCCTTCAGAATTCACCCTCGCGTCACCAGGTATAATCTGGTCCTCGCTGTGAATTCCACTTAATCTTAATCAATGAAGCTTGGTACGTCCAAACTGTTTAGTTTTCCCGTCTACTAATTCTACGGAATTATTTATGATATCAGGCATGTCTTCCATGAGTACCTCTATTACTAGTACTTTCGTTGCCTCATCGCTTAGGCACTTTTCAATCCGTATACATGGCAAAACATTATGTATAGTACTTAGCCCCTGGAGTACTTTAATCGATAAACTAAATGACCAATCATGGAGATAGTCTTATGAGGTCCAATATATTAAGGAGCTATTTTCGGTTTTGCCAAACCTCATATCACCTCTCTAAGGTGATGCCTTAAAAATACCTTGTCACCTCTTTCCAGCGACAATGGTTTCCTTTGAATGTTGGCATAAATCCTTTGCCAATCTCGCGCTGCTTTCAACTTATCTTAAATATTATAAATCCGATTGGTTGTTTCTCGAATCAATTCAAATCTTATGGCTTGAGTGACGCCCATTTTCAATTTAACAAATTGGTGATAATTACTTCACCCATAGAAAGCTTCAAGCTCTCGATGCCTCCTTCCCCGCCTTCCAATAATGGAAGTAGGATGACCATTTCGATCTGAGATAATTGAAAATGGTACTCCACGACGAGATACCATTTCACCATCATGAATTTGAGCGAGAATTCATTGTGGTAATCGTCATGGATTGGGACGAAATGCGAGGATTGGTTAATCGATCCGCGATTACCCAATTTACACCATGCCTTTGATATATCTTGGGAATTTGCGTCCCGAAATCCATTATAATTTATTCCCACTATCATTGGCGAATTTTCTGTTGTTGTGGCGTTCCCTAGGGTTTTCGACGTGCAGCCTTATCTCTTACATAACTTAAATATTCACCAACATACGTAACCATATCTTTCTCCAAACTCGGCCATTAATACAATCCTTTCAGATATTCGTATCATCAATAGTCTATTCCGATCCCGGATGTATGGAATATTTCGATCTATGCGCTTTGTCCATGATTAATTCACGAAGGTCATGGAGGGTCGGGATCCAAACCCGATTTTTGAAGTAGAGAATTTCGTCCACGCGCTGTTCAAAATTCTTCTCATTGCCGTAAAGTTCCTCCTTTTCGCTGTTCCTCTTTCAACGCCTCACGTTGAGCGACTCGAATCAGGCCCGAAAAGTTCGACTGGACTATCATCCCTAGCGCTCCCACTCGCAATGGCTTAACCCGACCTTTCCTACTCAAAGCATCGGCTACGACGTTAGCCTTGCCGGGGTGATAACGGATGTCACAGTCATAATCGCTTAACAACTCGACCCATCTTCGTTGCCTCATATTCAGTTCTTCCTGATCGAATATGTGCTGCAAACTTTTATGATCGGTGAAGATGGTGCACTTCGTATCGTAGAGATAATGTCTCCACATTTTAAGTGCGAAGATAACCGCTCCCAGTTCTAAGTCGTGAGTAGCGTAATTTTTCTCGTGTACCTTTAAATGTCAGGAAGCATAGGCTATAACCTTATTATTCTGCATCAACACGCATCCTAACCCTCTACGCGATGCGTCACAATACGCGACAAAACCATCGTCTCCATCGGGGAGACTTAAAATCGGCGCTTGGCACAATTTTAATGGTTTCTATCTTATTTGGATCTATGTGAAATCCTTATTGCTTTACAACATGACCAAGGGATTATGCCTTCTTTATTCAAAATCACATTTCGAAAACTTTGCGTACAACTCCTCTTGCTTTAACACTTCCACAATTTTCCTTAATCGTCGTTCCTGCTCTTCTTTACGTTGCGAATATATCAAAATATCATCAATGAATGTTATGACAAATTTGTCAAAATAAAGTTTACAGACTCGGTTCATGAGTTCCATGAATGCTGCCGGCGCATTTGTTAGCCCGAAAGGTATAACTAAGAATTCATAATGGCCGTAGCGAGTCCGAAACGCTGTTGTTGCAACGTCCTCCTCTTGAATTTTTCATTTGGTGATAACTATATCTAAGACCAATTTTCAAAAAATAAATCGCCCTTTGCAGTTGGTTAAACAGATCATTTACTTCGAAGAAGTGAATACCTATTCTTGATCGTCACTATATTCAATTCTCCCTAATCAATACATATCCTAACACTTCCGTCATTCATTTCCCAAATAACACTGGTGCACCCCATGGTGACTAACTAGGTCGTATGAATCCTTTATCCAACAATTCTTGTAACTGATTGGATAATTCTTGCATCTCGGACGGTGCAAGTCGGTAGGGTGCTTTAGCAACAGGACCAGCTTGAGACATTAAATCGATTCTGAATTCGACCTGTCGGGTTGGCGGTAATCCAGGAAGTTCTTCTGGGAAAACTTGTGGAAATTCGCGTACCATCGGGATATCTTCTATATGTTTTCTTTTAAATACTTTGGCAATTGCGTTTGTTAAATACACCACGTCTTCTTGTCGTAAATATTATAACATCTCAAGATGAGATTAGAGTGGTAACATAATACCGTACACTTTTCTCTGTATTTAATCGCTTCATCGTCCGAAAGAGAGCTTCTAACCATCTTCTTTTCATATTTGATTTCAGCTTCATGTTGAGTTAGCCAATCCATGTTAACTGTTACGTCAAAACTTCTTAACTTTACTGGTCGTAGGTCAATAAGGAAAGGTTAATCGTTCAGAATAATAGGACAATTCCGAACAATTTAGTTAACCATTAGGGATTTACCGTTAGCAATTCAACAGTATAGGGTTCTATAGTTTCGCTAATCGGTATCTTTCCAAATGATAGGAGGTTAACAGGAATTAACTTCTATCGGCGACCGTACAATTACCACTGAAGCCTATTGATTTAAAACTACAACATACTTAATACCACCTTTGGATCATGACGTGCTTTATTCGAATTACTCACATAAGTACGGCTCCTTGCTTGATCAGAGGTTGACGCTTGTCATGAGGTTCGTCCTCCAACGACACCTTGGTTCAACTTTGGGCAATTTCTCTTGAAACGTTCTGTACTGCGGCATTCATATCAAGTACAACTGTTTGGCATAATTTGATTTCTTTGGATGGATTGTTATTGAAGTTGTTGGGTTCGGAGTGGTTGTACACGAATGGGTTGGGGTTGCCGGTTCACGTGGCTTCAATTGGTTCCACAATTGGGGCATTACGTCCATCTTTACCACACCTGTGGCCTACTATCACTTGACATTCTTCTTCCTGCCGATAACCATATTTTTCCACATTCAGGGAAGGACCCTTCATGCGGTTCATGTTTTCACACCAGAACTAGTCTTAGTATAATTCTGGGTTGTAGGACATACCTACTTATTCAAAAGCCTATCTTGCACTATACCTTTATCATTTCTCTTCTTTAACACTCGACGTTTCACCTAACGTCCTTCCAGTCCGCTTCCCATAGAGTCAAATATATCAATGCTGGCTTGTGACACAACCCTTCCAAAGGTTGTATATTTTACAGGATTGACTATACTCCTTATCGATGGAGTTAGTCTCCAATATAGCGTTCACTTCGCTTAGTTTCAGGAGTAATTAACCATGTTACCAGACATGACAATTCCTTCAAACGATTAGCGTGTTTTAAGTGATCAGCACACAACATTTCTATCTTTCATAGCTCAGTTTCCAATCTCTGAGCTTAATTACTCGAATAAAAGTGCTCTAGCACAAGAACTTTAAATTCTGACCATATCATCTGAGTAATAATTTTCTAACTATAATTTTGTACCATCGTGTTCCATCACGATACGACATAATTTACCGACATATCTGTAGCATATTTCACTACACAATGTTCTAGACTCATACCAATATCCTTAACCATTTCGATCTTTTCTATCCACTCGCTAATCTATTCCTCCCTTTACCATCAGTAAACTATTAATAATTTCCTTAACACAACCAACAAACATGTCCTTCATACCGGATCGAATTCATTACGACTACTATTCATGTTTAGTTTATAATTAATACTTGTAGTCATAATAGTATTCGGTGGGACATTATCATTCTTAGTAATACTACTAAGGATTGAAATATTCATATTCATGTGATTGCTCGATCTATAATTCTGCGATCACATTTGCATCAACACTAGCAGTGATCTGTGATACGACATTCGGTATCATCATCTGCTATCCTTGAGCAATCAACTGAATCATATCAATCTCCATCATTGGAGTTACTCTTTTTATGTCATTCTGCCGTACTCATCCCGAATGCAGTAATCAATACTAATCTCACCGTATAACTCGTTACCAGCTCAATCATAAAATTAGGTACACATACACACCAAATATTATCATACATATTACACATACCAGTATCTAGTATATATGTCCCACAAATATAATAACATATGGACTTAACCTGCCGTCGGTAAACGTTTAAATATGTTTCATAACTCTTGTCACCAACTGACATATCGATCTTTCTCAACAAAGATTAATGTTTAATACGCTTGATTTCAATATCCTTCTGCATATCAGCATAACCGATACATGCTCACCGTGAGCACCAAACGATTACGTACCATGGAGTTATAATATCCGTGTCTATTTGTATATCCGGCATACACGGTATACCGCCTACGAGCGAACAACCAACTATGCTATAATGATTCCAACACCTCTTTGTGTATTGGTAATCATTCCATTCGAGTATACATGGGTATAGGCATCTAACGGATGTAAGGTTAACATAGGGAGTTGCAAAGTTCAAGGTAATCGCGCAACATGGGTTGCCTTCAATTATTATCAATTGCTATTATGGGAAACTCTATCACTTGCTCAGTCAATGTCCTCAGGCGTTCTAGGTTCGCTAAAATCGGTAATTCTCGATCTGGACGGGGTATGTCTCATATGTTTGAGAGTGAGAAATACATATATATATTTCTATATATTATTTTTTTATCTGCTCATTTATTATCAAATTTATTGTTATTATTATTTATTTTATTTATTTATTTACCTTAATGGAATAAGAATGGGTTCAGGTACAGGTCCATCCGTACGTGAAGGTCGGCGGTTCGGGTGAACATAGGGGTTATTAAGATATACGGTACCGGTGTTGGTAGGGTAAGGGATTTATCACTTTTGGTTGGGAGTGACGGTTACTAGATATTTCTGGTTAATGTCAAACGGGAGGTCTAACTTGGTGCTATCATAGTTGTGACCCGATAAGTCAGACTTATCATCAACCGATGCTCTAGGAATTCCAGCATCCTCGGTACTTTTATTATTTCATCCCCCGGTTCCTTATCCGGGTCCCATTTCTCAATACATGTACCCACAAGATATGTACATACATATATATATACACATTAGCACGTATAAATAATATCATATACTTTACACATATGTTGCCATTTTTACCTATTAATGTCCCCAGTGACTTCCCCTGAATTCCCTCGTGCGGACAAGTCTGTTATTATGTTGCGGACCATAATAACTCACTTGTCCATCCAAGTTCATCCAGATCCCGTCACCATATATTATTAGTTGATATTCAGATCCTATAATACTTGAGCTACTGGTTATATTTTAGGTATCTTTTAAAGACATCCTAATTCTTTTATAACCAATGGCTCTGATACCAACTTCTGTAACACCCCGTAACCGCAGCGGAAACGTAAACGGGATGCAACAGACACCTCTGATATCAACCACATTGTTTATAAAGAAAACTGAATACATTAATATACTTCAAATTACATTATCTTGTATTTCATTACCGTCTAGGTGATACACACATCATACAATACGATACATAATTCTATTTATTATAATGTATCCTAACATTCCGCACGCAAATCTTACACACATCAAGCACTTAGCACGTAAGCAATCACTTCATCTTAGTTGTACCTGAAAAGCATGTGAGAAAACGGGTCAACTACGAATAGTTGGTGAGTTTCACAATTTGAGTAAACCGTGATAAATCCATATCATGATATAATATTATCTGGGGACACTGTTAACCCAGTACTGTACTCATTCTGGGGGCAACGTTAACCCAGAAACACTTCCAAAGGCATCTGGGGACACAGTTAACCCAGTAACACTTCCAAAGACATCTGGGGACACAGTTAACCCAGTAACACTTCCAAAGACATCTGGGGACACTGTTAACCCAGTACTGTACCCATTCCGTACGATTCCCGTACAATCAAATATTTATAAATACACGCAAATCCATGCGTTCAGTATGTATTTAAACATTTCAATAGTAACATGCTTCCACCCAGGGAAAATATTTGAAAACAATTCAGAAAAAGGGGCTCGTGAAACTCACCTTAGCACATGCAAGCAGGTAACAACAATCATTATCAGTTAACACGTCCAATCTGTAATATGATCCCTACGATCGTTACTATACACTCATTATTAATATAACTTCAACCAAGTTAACCGGTACATCTGGGGACACTGTTAACCCAGCACTGTACCCGTTCTGGGGGCAAGGTTAACCCATAAACACTTCTCCGGACTCAGATTGTGATGTCGTTTAGAGTTCCATGGTCACAACTACTATTAGTCGTTTTTCTCGTTTTGCGTGCCTAGCACGGTTATCCGTTTTTACGTTTCAAAAATGAGTTTGGTCACACACGACCCGAGAGTAGTGGTTGACTGATAATTTAGTTTAAGTTGTGAAATTAGAGCTCGGTTTAGACGCCCCGTTTGGCCGCGGGACCCGTTTCCGTCTTTAGCGTACCGGAAACTGTTAAATCGGGTAAAATTACTCAAATAATCCGAATTAATTTTGGATGATTTATTTTTACTTGTTTAACTCAGTTATATGAAAATAGTTCATTTTTAGGGTTTTTATACACCAGTCAGCTCGCTTAAGCGAGCTTTACCGGTTTACTCGTTTTAAGCTTTAAAAGTTTGTTTTTGCACAAATAATTATCCGTTTAATCTCGGATCTAGAAATTTTGCAAAAATGACTTTTTGACAGTGGGGAATTTTATAAAAATATTTCCAGAATTAATTTTTATATTTAAGATTTATTTATCTATTTTTAAACACCATTTAAATACTAAATATGTCGTAAATACCAAACAATCTTTGAAAAATCCCAAATTTTTCCTGGATGTCCCCTGCCATCCACATAGTCCCCTGTAATTTTTTCAGAACTAAAATCTTCTTTTACATGCCATTTTCACTAAAACCCGAGCTAGAAAGCCCTAGAACTCGTTTAACCGAAAAGCCTACCTAGACTTCTCCAACTGACCTAAAATTTTGTGTGTGACTTATAAATGTTATAAAAAGCTTATCTGAAATTTTCCAGAATTTTTCATGATATTTAACTATTTTTCACCATTTTTGGCCAAAACCGAGCAATAAATTCACCAAATATTCATCCTTTATCCAAAAATTCACAGAACTCTTATTTTCATGTGTAGATCATCCCTGTAAAATTTCATGACCCAACTCTAAACCATCTACAATCTGTCCCAAAATTCCATAACCGACATAAACCGAATATACCTTTCGTTTTCCGCCACTACAAGCTACAAACTCGTCTTTCCGCCTTATCTACCACTAAATACAGAACCTAAAACCAACATACCACAATACCAATCAAGTTACACTCACGATCAAGCCTCTTACACTATAGTTTCGGTTATTGCTTTAAAAACAAAGATTTAACCGTAAAAATTCTTTTTTGGTTCGTTTAACTCCTTTCTTGGACCAAGATCCCTTGTATAACCCGTATACATCACTTGATCATGCAAGAATCGGTTTTCATCATTGAAACTTCATTTTCTTGCAAACCATCTCAAGAAACGAAGGTGAAAACATAGATAACTCGATCCTTACCGTGTTTTTCTTGCTCCAAAATCTCGGTTTTAGATTATATGTGAAGAGAATTGATGAAGGATGTTGGAATGCTTGAGAGAATAAAAAATAAAAGATAATAAGGCAAGGGAGGTGCCGATCGGAAATGTGAAGGGGTGGGGTGGGACCCACCTCTTCATTCTTAGCCACATGTTCGGATATCGGAGATCTGGATAATGTTTTGGATAATCTGGCTCAGTTCGTTTTTCGGTTAAATGTTTAATTCGGCTTAAAATGAGGCTAAAACGGTCGTTTTTCGGCTTAAAAATGAAATTTATATAAAACCGATTTAAAACTTCAAAAACTTAAACCATGACTTTCATTAACTTAAAACATCATATTATTAATTATCGCGCATTTTTTCGGCTTGATCGATCATCTCTTGCTCGGTTTGGTATTAAAGGTTTCGTTCGACGTACCGTCGTACCATTAAATCGAAATTCTTTTTCTGTGCTTTAATCCACTTATCCCGAAGCTTTAATACTTCGTAACATCACTAAATATCATAGATATCGTCTATAATTGAACCCTCGATTCGTTCGGGTTTCAATAACTATCGATCGATTAATCGCATATTCAATACGATGAATTATATATTCACGTACAATAAATACAGTGAACCATGTATTCTCGTATAATTACTATGGTAACTCCTGTACCCGACATTAAATATGACGTAACTGTCGTCTACCGGTTAGGGTATCCCTGGTTTCGTCGGAATCGTTACAGCCTCCACCACCACTACCACCTTGAACCACCACCATCACCGAAGATGGCGGATGTAAGGCCCCAATCCCGGGTGCCCTACTTTTGCTCAGGTTGGATTTACTCATTCACATAATTCGAAAAATCAGAGTTAATTAAAACATTTCGCGGAATAAAAGTCAACCATTCTTACATAACTTTAATATTTTGTCTCAAACGGAAATTTCATAAGTCTTAAATATTAAATATAAATAACATGTGACTCTTCTTTTCTTCGATGCCAGTCTTCTTTTATTTGCCACGTGTCTCCCTCATGCAACCTGTCTCATCCTACTCACCTGCGTGCATACTAAAAGTCAGCTACGCTGAGTGAGTTCTAGTTAATTAATTAACATACATACATTCATATTCATACTTAACGTGTCCGAAGATACGTATTCCGTATATTACTTACCATTACTCATTCATACATGCATACGTATTTACATACTTTCTTTCATACTCTTCCTGTGGTATACCGTATACTATCCTGCTTCTTCTATCTCAGATATTATTAGGGTCTGGTCCCTTCTATCTCCGATATTATTAGGGTCGGGTCCCTACTATCTCCGATATTATTAGGGTCGGGTCCCTACTATCTCCGATATTATTAGGGTTTGGTCCCTACTATCTCCGATATTATTAGGGTCGGGTCCCTTTATTTCGCATAACCATACAACCATACATGTCCTATCAGCTATCCATATGTTCATTTCATACTTCATTATCATACGTGCATACTTTACCTGTCTCATGTATATAATATTTATATACACATATTCATTCACAAAACCATCATATAATAATAACAATGATGCACAATCATACACGTATATTATACTTATCACATAGGATAAGTATTTAAACTATCACATAGGAGTATGCACACAGCCCCGAAAAACGTCACAGAGAAAGGGCTAGAACTCACCTGTAGTCGGTTCCTCTCTGAGTTAAGCGTATTACCCTTCTTCAATTGAGCACGGCTAACTGTTTATTAACGTACGAGTATTAACTTTCTATTTTGATATTTTATATCCTTGAGTTAACGGAGTTAACTTTTAAGTTAACTAATCCGAACCTATTATTTATGAAACCGACACCGAGCTTGTCGGTTACGAAACTAATCTTTATTCGTTAAGATCTCTATAAGTTACAAACCCGAACTTTCAAGTTAATGATTCCCTAACGAACCGGGTTAACGGTTTCTTAGCGAACTTATATCTTAACGAATCCTAACTTTATTACTTTAACGAACCGAACTTTATTAGTTTAACGAACCGGTCTTTTTAGGTTAACGATTCTTTTAACATGCTTATAAGGTAGAGGGTTCTTAACGAGTTTGTAGGTTATGATCCTTAAACGAGTCGGTTCTTGGGTTCGGGTTAAGTTCTCATATTTGAATCGAGTTTCAAGTTTTACTTAGGTACGTTCGGGTCACATAGGAGTCGTTTAGGTTCCACTCGAGTTACATAGGAGTCGTTTAGATTCCACTCGAGTCATATAGGAGTCGTTTGGATTCCACTCGAGTCACATAGGAGTCGAATCCATCCATTCGAGTCACATAGGAGTCAAATCCATTCTAGTCACATAGTAGTCAAATCCATTCGAGTTACATAGGAGTCAAATCCATCCATTCGAGTCACATAGGAGTCAAATCCACTCAACTAGAGTCGAATTCCGGTCCACTCCAACTAGAGTCGAATTCCGGTCCACTCCAGTTAGAGTCGAATTCCAATCCACTCCAACTAGAGTCGAATTCCAATCCACTCCAGTTAGAGTCGAATTCCAATCCACTCTAACTAGAGTCAAATTCCAACTTATTTATATACGTATATATATTATGTCTAATTATTTAGATCGAGATCCAACTTTCCTACTTGGTTCAATTAGAGTTCATTTATGTCGGTTTGGCCCGGTTTGTTTTGTTTCCAACTTACAAGGTCCATTCGTTCATCTATTATTATAAAACAAGAACAAGATGAAGATGAAATGAAGGATGAACCTTTAACCTAATATGTACCTTAAAGATTAGGTTAGATTAGATCTTGAATCTCTTAGAACCCTAGTTGAACCTTCTTAGATCTTGAATAGGAAATCAATCTTTGTTAGCTCTCTAAAGATCTTGGATGGAATAGGAAGAAGAAGAGAGGTTTGTGTGTGTATAGGAGGTGTGTATGTGTCTGGAGTATGAAGATGGTGAAATGAAAATGTCTAGGGTTTTAGGGATTAAATATCCCAAGCACATGGACCTTAGGCCTGTAACCATTCTCAAGCCCATAATCCACCTTAATCATATCCTTACATCTTATTATTCTCTATTAATTCTAAGTAACAACGCACGCTAATTACATAAAACTTATTTTATTTATAAATCCAAAAACGTGGATGTTACAGCGGAGGTGGTGAAGTTGGTGGCCGGAGACACCGATGAATTCTTTGAAAACACATTAATACTACATAGCAACAACAGAAGACCCTATCTGTTGTGCCACCACCGGAGACACCGCCACCTCCGTTGCCGGCGTCGACATCTCATACACACCCGCATTCATCGTCCTCCGAATATCCTCCACCAACTTCACCACCTCCGCCATCTTCGGCCTCTGCTCAGGCGACCTGGCCACACATTGCATCCCAATCCGCAACTTCACCACCTCAATCTGCAACTTCACCAAACTCCGGCGACGGTGACCCTGTTGCATCCGCCGCCACCGCAGCTGCCGGTTCTGACCTGGGTTTCAGTGAAGATGAGAAAGGAAGACCGAAGACGGTGGCCGGAGCTCCGGCAACCGACGGCGTCGGTGATGGTGGTGGTTCAAGGTGGTTCAAGGTGGTGGTTCATGGTGGTGGTGGTGGTTCAAGGGTATAATTGAAAAAAATATATTTTTCCAAGAATTTGAAAATATGGATGGGAAAGGTAGGAAACATAAAAAACAGCCTTTCAAAACGGTTTTTTGAATAAAAAAGATTTGGAAAAATCTAAACTTTTGCTCCAAGATTACAAAATAATTTGGACTTTACCTTCATTATTTCCCGAAATCTCGTCTCCTACCTGGTTTTCTTTCGAAATTTGGTCTGCTCCCTTTTTATTTTTATCTTTTCCCAAAGCATCTTGCCAGTCCAAATTCTAAAAGATTTTAAGGAAAAAAAATGCTATTTTAGTATTTCTCTCTTAAAAAAGGGCAATTTCGGGAATTTTCCCTCAAAATTTTCCCTTTTATGGGAATTTTTTAACACGTGAGACCAACCCCGTCACTTTCAGGCAACTCAAGAAAAGGAAAGTTTTGTCCTGTTTGCCTTTTAGTTGGCTGACTTGGGCAGCCCTAAATCTATTTTTTAATCTTTTTTTGAGTGACAAAGAGAGGACTTTCAAGTATCTTAAATCTAAAATAATAGTGCTGTTTTGCAAAAATCAAAATCTCTCTTGGAACCAATATGCCATCATAATTGTACCTTAAAATACATCCATTACAACAGGCTTTTCATTTTGGAATGCTAGAAAACCAACAAAACAAAACTAAAATGTTTGAACTGTGTTTTTCTGAAATTTGTAGCGAGGGTACAGCTAAAAATGAGACAGGAGGATTACGTTTAGCGCATCACTATTTAAAATGACTTAAACATGTTAACCCATGCACGGCATATTTATTAAACTGGCTACATATGACACCCATTTCCTAGTTTATACAAAATCATGTAAAAAACACAAGTTTATAGACTAAACAGAAAATATGAAAATTAACTAATAGCATTAGTATTAGGGTGATGTAAAAAGCTGCACAACATCACCACTCAAACACCCCATCACACAAGAGTTCCATATCTGTGTGCACTTGACATCCCAAATCTGGTTCTTTGGAGTTTTAAGGCGCTGAACCACCGACAACTTGGACACATCATGCAACACCAAGTCTGAGGTTACCTCATTTGCCGTAACAAACATGGGACTATGGTTTGGTTTGTTTATAATGCTACATTTTGGGAGTCTAATGCTATCGACTTCGGCTACTAATGACTCTGTTTTGTGATAACTGTGGGCCCCACCCCTCTTGTAAACTACATGACATCCCTCAACTCCACATGACAAGGTGGGAGATTGAGAGACGGACATGTGACTTGACATGTCAAGCTTTGGACGGAATGAAGCAACAATGTCATCACCGCCTGAGTGTGCAAGGGATATGCAAACCCGACCTTCGTTTTCCAAATCAGGAATCAAATATGGCCTTCAATAAGCATAAGAAAGTCAAAAAGATTAGGTTTAGTATAAATAGGTTCAGGTCAGTTTCGGGGTCAAACCCCCAAACAATTTTTACTAAACAGGTCATGTTCAGGTTCAGCTGGTTGACCTTTTATTTTTAAATTTCTGGTCAAAAATATGTTTTATGGCATAGCAAAGTAATCAAGTATTAATGCTAAAACTAAAAAGAAAATATAGAAACCAGCATTAGGTTTTACACATGTTTATTTTAACTTATGCCACAAAGCATATTTTTTTAAAACGGTTTTAGAATATATATAAAGAAAGAGCTATTTTAGGGGCGTAGACGAGCCAAGCCACTCACAAGCAACTCAAGATCGGCTTGCAAAAGGCTCGAATTGAGCCGAGCTTAAACAAGCTTGAGCCTGAGCCCGAGCCCGAGCTTCACTCATCAAGCTCCAGCTGGCTCCAGAGCCTAAACAAACCTATTATTCATATAACATTAACTATATTTTATTGGGTCAAGTTATTCTACAAAGGGGGACAAAAATGAGAAGGATGAGAAGGATTTGTGGCCACAAAAAAAACCCCTCAAACAAAATAGTGAAAATTAATAAAAAAAATCATAACTCAAAATTTAATAAAAAAAACCCTCAAACAAAATAGTGAAAATTAATAAAAAAAAATCATAACTCAAAATTTAATAAAAAAACAAAAAATGTAAAAAACACAAATGTTTCCACCGTCTTCCTCGTTCACAAAAATAAATGAAAAAGACATAATGAGGAAAAAAGATCATTGTGTCTTTTTATTTATCATTGTATTTTTTGTTTATTTTCGCCATTAATTGTGTCTTTTCTCCTTGACATTGTGTCTTATTTTTCTTGATATTGTGTTATATACTCAACATTGTGTTATATTTTGTGACATATTGTGTCTTTTTTTATTTATCATTGTGTGGTTCGTTTATTTCGGCATTGTGTCTTTCCGGCCGGTTTTTTCTTTTTTTTTTGGAACGGAAAGGACTGGGAAACATTTTGGTTTTTTAAATTTTTCGTTTTTTATTTATATTTTGAGTTATGATTTTTTTATTATTTTTTAGGGGTTTTTGTATGGCCACAAATCCTTCCCACACTTCTCATTTTTGTCTCCCTTTGCATTTTAACTTTTCCCTTATTTAATAACCATTATTTTATTATATACAAAATTTTATGGATGGGCCAAACTTGAGCTTGAATATATATATATTTATATATATATAAATAAAAATAATTATATAATTAAATTATAAATAAAGTAATTAATAAATCATAAACAATCCAAGCACAAGCTTAAAAAATTACTCATTAACCAAGCTTGAGATTTAGATAAACAGAGCGCGAAACAAACTCTCATAAGTTAAACGACCTGAGCTCAAGCCTAGTCAAGCTCGGGCTCTTGGCTTGTCTACATCCCCTAAGCGGTTTATATTTAAAAAAAAATTGTACGTGCCAACTATACATTTGTACTTTTTGTTGTAAAATTGTAATTTTGAAGTACAAATACACAAAATATCCAGTTAAAACATACCGTGCTAGCATCAACCAACAAAAAATCATGTAATGCTCGTGTTTATGTGTCTTACAGCGTGTCAACTTTCCAGTTTTGTGTTGGGCTTAACTGGTCAACCCACAAGCACGACCCATTAACATCAAGATGGGTAACAATACGGGTTCAAATCGTTTCTAAAAACTACGTTTTTATATATTAAGAGCGTCAAAAGGCAAACAACATTATAATTACCTTTCTTCACTGCTACCGATGTTCCACTCACAGATACCAATTTGAGAAGCAGTGAGAAGGGTTCTTGAACCATTTGATGAATCGGGTTCCACCGAGATCAAAGTGTGCAAGGGATTACAAGACAACCCGGTCCTGGTTTCAAATGGAGTCTTTGTTTGACGTGTGTCAAATCCCAAAACCATCCCGTTCTGCACATGCACAGTTGCACAAACAAACCATAAACTGTTTTATCTCTAACGAGTCAAACTTGAAAAAAAAACAAAAAGAAAATTTGGCTTAGTCAGAGGTTATAGGAAATACCTGTAATCCTGTATAAACATAATGTAAATTGTCAACATCCCATGAACATGACCAAGCAGGAGCCTATAGAGATATCAACAGAATACAAATGAAGTCATAACTGTTGAAAAACCAGCATAAAACTATAATAACGCGTTAACACCTCACAGCAATATTTCGGTCTGGACACACCCAATGGCTATTATATATACATATAAAAAGCAAATAGCAGTTAAGTCACAAAACAATGAACGGTAGTTTCAAAAAAATATTTTTTTTCCAAAATTTCAGTTCCACGTTTTATAGTATAATATAAATAATAAACGTCTTTAGCACATTTAACTTTTAGTAATTTTATTTTTCTCTAATAATTTGTGTTAATTAATTTTAAAAAAAAACTAAACACACAGTTGTAGCTAATTTTTTTCTCAGCGTTCCGGTATGGATTTAATAAAAACAACTTTTTATTCTAAATAACCAAAAATATTTCAGTATCGTAAACTATACCAAGTGCCATTACTGACTTACCGTACCATGACGAACTGAACCGATGTCGAACGAATAATATAGACACCTGTATCGGTATTATCGAGACCGGTATTACATTCGTTTCCATTGTTTTCGAATTTCGACCCTTATACTAAACAATATACTTTTTTAACCGATTTAATTTTTCTCTAATAACAACCATTAGTTAAGTTTTTGTTATAAAAAAGTGATAATTTTTTTCCACAGCATTTTGATATAAATTATTAAAAACAGAGTCATATTTATAAAAGCATTCTTTTGTATTTTTTTCCCCGGGGGGGGGGGGGGTTGCGTTTACTGGTTATCCTATGTTAATAAAAGATTTTGATTCAAAGCTTTTAAAACCATAAATGAATTCCTTATATGAAAAGGGAACTTACTGGCAAATCACATGTAAGAACGGTGGTGTTGCTTTCTGTACTGAGGTCAACACAAACAAAAAGAAAAGACTCTGTTCAGAACAAGAAAGCTATTTAGATTGAGAGAAACAAAATAAAACATTATCACCTGACAATTGATAACTTCTTCCCCAAGGAAGCAACAAGGGCAAGTCTGGTACAAGGTTTAACACAAAGAGCCCGAACAGCTTTTGTATTCGCGGGAAGATGAATATCTTCTCTTTCATTTGGAGCTACCAAACTTATCTGAATGTAAAATGTTGAGGTAAATAACCACAAATGCATATTCGGGCGTAATATTTAAACTTACTTTTGAGAGTACACTCGTTCCTCCCAATCCGTTTAGCCTTCGAGCTACTATCATAAGTTGACCGGAAGCATCCAAGTCAAAATATCGACCTCCGTCTACCTGGAACTCTCTCTAGAATAATAATATTATAATTAGTTTATTTATACCTTAACTCATAATATGAACTATGTAATTTATCAAGCAATTGATTATTGGGGACTATTTGAATTTTTTACTCAAAAAATGTGTTAATTACACAAATGGTCCCTGTAGTATAGACAAAATAACAGGCCTGGGTACCAACTTTGGAAAGATGTATGGGAGTTGAGGTTTTAATTTTCAAGTTTTCGTATTGACACTAGCTTCCGTTGACTTTTGGTCATTTTATCTAGACTCAAAAGAAAAGGTAACATAAGTTAGTGTTAATGCCCAAACTCGAAACAAAATTAAAACCAGAAACCTCAACATGCAACTTTTGAAAATTTATACCCAAATGTTACCTTAATCAAACAACAGGGACATTCTGTGTAATTAACTCTAAAAAAATTAAAAGCCACAGAAACCCTTTTGCAGCAGCTCGATTAATGAATATAGATAATACAACAATGAATTAATTAAAAAAAATTAAAAGGCATAGAGTTCACTTGCATTATTATTTTAAAAAGTGAAAGCACGCGGTGAATACTTACTTGTAGTGTGAATACTCCTGAACAAACTTCACTCCCAAACCCAGTGCCTATGTCTGTGTCCAAACAAATAGCTTTCCAGTAAGATCATAGATCAACAAAAACATAAATAGTTAAAATATTATAATGGTACTGTACTACCGTTTATTAGTCCTCTTTGATAGCCCGGATTACTGATGGATGACTCTCTTTCTCTCTTTAGCAAAGTCTCTAAATATTTTGTTTTCTGCATAAGTTTATGTTTAAATAACATGCATCAGAAACCTACAATCAGCTTAAAACATAAATAGTATAAAGACATGCCTCGGTTAGCTTCTTCACTTTAAGATGCAAATCAGCTTCTCTTTCCTGGGCTTCAGCTTCTTTCTTGCAGCACTCAGCATTCTGCTAGGAAAACGACACACAATCTTCAGAATACGCACACACACACATATAGAAGCAAACATTCTGGACAGTACACAGTTTTTTGCAAAAACACGCATGACAAAATAAATTATTCATTTTTTCAATATTAAAATTATTTTAAATATGAGAAAATGATTGAAATTAAATGTTCATTCATCTCTCCTAAAATTCAAAAAATAAAAATTAACAAAATTTCGATTAATTATATAGAATCGATAAATGTGAAGTCATGTGAAGATCATTTCACCTACACATAACTTAAAACATATTTAGGTAAGCTGTTAGACTCTAAATAACATATGAACAAATTAGTTTGGTGATTTTGTGTTTATGACATACACATGTGATTTAAGAAGTACAAAATTAAAAATGTGAAGCATTGATTAAAAAATAAACGAATATATTTGTTGTTTTCGTTTTATCAATAATTTAGTGTTTTGTAGTCACACACACACATACATATTCATATGTATATACACACACACACAGACGCATATAAATATACACACATGCATAATATGCAAGGTTAGAAAAGGTATCCTGAGAAGGTGATATTATCAGTAATCCATCCTCCAATAATTTATAACAGCATTTATTACAAAGACAAAAGATGAATGAATTTTTAAGACTGATATAATATTTGATCAGCTATTCAGTTAGATCGGGTAATGCAGAATTCAAACAGTAATGTACTACCTTCAAACAAGCACGAATTCATATTTGTCTTTATTGTGTACAACATAACATATTACATATATCAGGTCTGAAATTGGTTGGTAAGAAAACTTGGCCTACGATTTGGCACGTAATGTATTTCTAATGACTTTACACAGGCAATCAAAAGCTAGCATTATATTGGTTTACACCAAAATCTGCATGTAATAAAATCTACCTAGACATATTACTATATCACTCTGGCATTGAAATAGTCCATGCATATGTTCCAAATTAGATAATTTGGAAAAAGAAAAACTCTAATCACATATTTCGCTTCAGGTAAGTTATAGTGTCATACCACCTTCTGCTCAAGAGAGGCACATTTAGCTTCGAGTGAATGCACTTGCTGCAAGCAAAGAAAAGGGTTCTTTAGTAGCAGATATACGATAAAAAACATGCTATCTCCTACTCTTACACACCAAAAAGCTTACCTTTTGTAACTCTGCATCAAGAACGCAAAGCCGCTCTGCATAAAGTACTCTAACATCTTTCAATGTACATCTTTTGTTGCATTGGGGACACTGGAAACAATTTTAGATTACAAGACTTTTAAAATTTATCAAAACCAGTGAGAATTTTTCTAAGATGATTTATAAAATTTTACACATTTAACACACTATTTAAATAAAATATACACAGCTGATGACAGACAAACCTTTCCGCCACTTGACTGTTGTCGAATCCACTTCTTTATACATGACAATCCATATATGTGCCCACAAGGAAGACAACTGCACAAGAGTTAAAATCAAATACTTCAATTTCCCCAAAACACACGCAGCTGACGAGAATGCATAAAAATTGGATTCTAATAATCTTAACCATATTTGACGATAATAATCCTAACTTTACTTTTGTTGCTGGTAACAATCTCGATAACATAATCATTATACATATTACACTCAATTTACATATGATTTATAGTCGGTTTCGCTTGTGCGTTTCTCCATTTCATGCTTAATCATCATTG